>NC_140939.1:6058841-6431341 GCF_014529385.1 Adiantum capillus-veneris | reverse complement strand
CCGACGTTTGTAGGGTGCCAAAGGCACATGCGTCTGGGCTCTGGTCGTGTGCTAGAGACGGAGCAACTAGAGAGAATTTCGACTTACGCGAGTTCTCAATATCCACCTACTTTAGGTTCCGGGCCCTCGGCGGAGACCCAAGGTAGTACAAACCAAGACCCGAACATAGCGGCTAGTGACACTTCCTCTGACTACGACGTCATGGAGGGTTTCCCAATGCCTAATCCTGATAGCTCGAGCCAAGACATGCATGCCATGGGTCCTCGGTCCGGGCCGAGTGTGCTTAGCCGCCTGAAGGAAACCTTTAGTAGAGCCACTCGCTCCGAACATGGAGCTAATGATGTAAATGAGGGGGGTGGAGAAGTAAATTCTCCATTCGTGACAAACGTAGACCCTATACCGGTAGAGAATGTGCACGTGAATACTTCATTCAATGCACCTCCTGACTCTTCAGAGTTATTTCCCTCCGAGGTCATATTACCCGATGGTAGAAGCCTTGCCGAAGTGCAAGAGGTTGAGCGATATATCCTTGCAGCGAGGGAAAAGGAAGTCGAGAGCTTACGTAAGGCGGAGCAACGAAGAGAGTTAAAAGCGAAAGCTCCTATGTCAATATCCTTGCTAAGGGCCAACCCCTAGAAAGCAACATTGTATCTAGCTCAAAGGACACCCCTAGCACCTCAATCCTAGATGGAGTGTTCTTAAATGAGAACTGGGAGTACGAATTACAAACAGAGACTCTGACTGACCTATACACAGGTCACACCTATCACGTGGGTTGGTTAGATGTCCTACAATCCACAATGGGTGCTACTAGTGTGGAGGATCAACAACAAAGAGTTTGTGAGGTCATCCATAGGGTCATTGAGTTAGAGAGACAAAACAAGGGGATCAACATGCCTTCAATGGGTCTCATGAGATTCTTGGATACAGGAAGGCTAAACCACCGACCTTATCGCAAATGGAGACTCCCTCGGTAAGTCCGATGGATGCCCCATATGTTGTTTCTCCAGGGTTCTTAGTGCAATCTGAGCCCACAAGTGATAGCTTCACCTTTCCAAGTCTAGCTCATCTTTCCCTTGATGACACCACGGCTACCATGCCTACCCCAATGATGGGCATGCCGAGAAAGACGCCATGGACCTCATTTGTTAGTAAAGCACCACGACATGGTAGCTCAATGCCTGCAACAGTACCTACAAGTGTGTACCAATCGTAAGCACGTATGGGTCATCACACTCATGTAGTCCCTACCCCTCCCATTGTTTCAACTACCTATGCTCCACAACCACAATACACAAGTTCTTATTTCCATGGGACTATACCGGCTAGCATTAGCATGTCACATACGACGTCTGTTATGCCTAGGGCCACCCATATGAACTATGGACCACCACATGGCACAACATCGTACCCAACGTGGAACCCAAGGGCTTCCTATGCGCCAAGCCCAATGCCAATACCTACTCCACATGTAGTCTCTGGAGCGCCTTCACCCACGGTGCCTGCTCACTTAGGTGAGTGACTTGGCAACATTTGCTCAAGCTATTGGTCGATCTATTGCTGAGAATATGCATAACACGCCTGATACAGAGCCTAGAAGTAAGGCAGTACAAATAGCCAAGCTCACACAAATATGCGATTCTCTAGGAGAACACAATGACCTACATAAGAGCAATGCTTTAAGCCTAACCTTAAGTGGAAAGGCTGGGGATTGATATAGAAGCCTAAGGGTGGAAGAAAAAACGATCTACCCTACTCTTAGGAGACTGTTCTTAAAAGAATACATACAAGAGGGAGTACTCAGGGGTGTAGCCTCTCAGCTCCAGAAAGCCCAACGAGAGGAAGGAGAGTCGGTGAGAGACTTTATAAGTCGCTTGAAGCATTTGAATTCTCGTTGTAATCCAAATGATCGCTTCAACAATAACCAATTGCTTGATAGATTCATTAGGGGATTATGACATGAGGATACGTACAATGGCCTAGTCATTAGAGGTATCACCACTTGGGAAGCAGTCACCACCAATGCGATCCAATTGGAGGATAATTTAATGATTCAAGGAGAAAGAGTGTCTGTTGAGCCTAAATCTATTAGCTCGCAAGCATCAGGGCATCAGCCAATGACCCTAAAGCCTATTGCTAAAGAGCCAAAGATATCTGAGATGACTTTAGCAGATCTCACCATGGCTATTCAAGAGAGTCTTAGAGACAATCGTGCTCCGCAAAACAATCATATGTATCCAAGAAGGGAGCAACAATGGTGCTCAGTATGCTATGGACCGCATAGTACCAGTGAATGCCCTACTTTTAGAGTAAAATTCAATGGGAACTGCAATGCATGTGGGAGGTATGGTCATCAAGCTAAGGATTGCACAGTATTTAAGCGTACGATGGCCAATAGACCAACCTTAGCATTGATAGACACACCTCGAGTGCCTGCATTGATGCCGGCCCCACCTCTTGAACAAACAGCACAACACATGGTCCCTAGGGCCCAAAATGTTGTTCAAACAACACCCTGACCACCTCCAGTGCTAGGACCGCAACCACCACATCCGAGAATCACTTCTGTGAATCAAGTGGGTTGTGAGTCATCTATTTCTTGTTTGGAAGGCTGTGAGGAAGATATAGATCCTAATATCGCCTATGGGATGGATGTGTTTGAAGAAAGTCCACAATACTACATGGAGGACTATTGGGGACAAGTCAAACCTATATATCAAGTAGTTGCTCTTGTGGCAAGAGGCCAAAATATCAACTACACTGCTAACAGACCACCTCTTCAATGCTATGAGTGTGGAGGTCCACATCGTGTAGCCGAGTGTCCTATTAGGCTACAAAAGAACGCCACACTAATGCAAACCAATCATGTGAGCACGTCTACAATGCCGATACTCATGTGTAATCGACGTGGCGTAGATTATTTGATTGCCGAATGTCCGAATAATCCAAATGCACAGAAGATCACGCCATTAAACTTGATTGAAGTTACCGAGGAGCCATCACCAAGTACACCCGTGGTACCAGTAAACGTACTCACACGATCGATGCTCCAAAAAAATATATATATTCTTGAGGAAAGAGACACGGCATCAATTGCCCAATCTCAGAAAAAGAAGAAAACACAAAGAAAGATAACGCAAAAAGCAGCGAAGTCAGACCCCAGTTCAAAGACCAACATAGGGACTGGTGACGACCCCGTATATATGAACGACGCTGAAGAAGATTCTGATTCAGGTGAAACCATGGAGACCAAAATGACCACTAACATAGAAACCAACAAGGAAGATCTTCATGAGCCACAATGGCCAAGATCCAAAAAGAAGATAGGAACTTACCCAAACCCTACAGAGGAGATTGAGCGAGTCAAGCAATTAAGGAGTTTGGTAGAAGATACCCAAAGGGATCTAGAACCAGCACCTAGGAAGATCCAGATTACAGACACCGTGTTCCCTACGCAACAACAACCTCACCAAGTCCATAGACCCTTGGACATACCTAGTGTCATCCAAGAAGAAAGTGACTTAAAGTCATGGAAACCTGGGCGTACTCACTTCTTGATGGAAAGAATGTTTACAGAGTGACTACCTGATCCTATCGAAGAAATGGAGATCCCATCTTCCCCACATCAAGGGACTCAAGGCCAAAAGGTGCCGTTAAACATTGCCAAATTGATGGATTTCATGTCTTCAGAAGTTAGAACCACCATCATGTCCAAACTATATAAAGACCCCGAGCTAGTCTTAGCTCTTCGAGCCTTCCTCAATGGAGAACTGAAGTTTGGGCTACCACAATTTTCACAGATGGATGGAGCTGGGGAGATGCCAATAGAGGAGGAACACTTAGATCCACAACCCAACCTAGATGAGAACCTTGTTATAGAAATACCTGTTAACAAGTTGGGGCAATACTTTGAGGGTGATGAATCCAATGAGACTATACCAATCACTACTAAGGGATTAACTGTGAAGGGAATCCTTGATGGTGGCGCTAGGGTTAGCATTGTGACTAAAAATTGCTGGGAAACTATGGGAAGACCTCACCTTGCGACCACAACCATAGTAGTGAAGATGGCCAATGGGTCTATTGTTAAACCTATTGGGATGCTAGAAGATCTCAAGATCAAGGTCTTTGGACATAAAATAAGGATTACCTTTATTGTTATGGATTTCTCCAAACACACTATGGCGTCGGAGATGATCTTAGGACGTCCTTTCATGAGGGAAGCAAAAATGGTGCATGACTGGTCTAAAAGCCATGTCTACTTGCAGTTCCAAGATTTTGTCATTCGAGCGGATCTTGTGATGGGTTGAGCACATCCTCAGGAAACAGGTTTATAATTGATCATAGATCTGACACCACAGTTCACTCGGCCCCATTGCAGTATTGTTACACGTGTAAAGCGGACACTGATGTTGGGGAAGATTCTCCTTATATGGATGTACTACCTGGGATGACTGAGTCAGACAATGTGGATTGGGTCCACCTAGCAGCAACCATAGACACTTGGGGAAACAGGGGGACAACCTGGGTAACACCTGAGGGGGATGAAATACCACCACTTGTACCCTTAAACATGCTAGAAGCAATGCATATAGCTTCTGATGATCTACAAGATGGAAGTTTGACTGGCATTGAAACCGTAGTAGCGCCTCACAAGACTATAGCCCACACGATTTGGGGTCAGAATCATCAGTTGAAATTGACTCTGAGGACGAAGAATCTGAGTTAAATTTTAGTGCAATGTGGGGACAAACCATTCAGGGCCAGTGGTAACCTAGATGATAATCTATCCAAGGGAGCAGAAGACACAAGTAGTGATTCATCTAGTGAGTCTTCACTAGAAATAGATCGTAATCAAGAATTAAATAAGAAGAGTAAGAGATATAAGAGGTGACGATATCGAGCAAATGTGCATGCTAGAATAAATGAAAAGAAATCTACCGCAGAATGGCTTAATTATATAGGGGCATGTGATGCTCATCGAAAGTTGGTAGATAACTGGGGTGAATACCTTCAAAGCGTTATGTGGTGTAGTCCACAACCCATTTACATCGCACAAGTAGAGGCTACAGAGAAGCCAAAGTTGAGCCGTACCGTAAGGAGACGACAAAATCGAGAGTTAGCTCAACAACAAAAGGAATCAGAAGTTAAATCACAGTCCACAGAACAACAGGACCCCACAGACTTACACCCTTTCAAATCCTATACCATAGAGGAACGTAAGGTTGTGTATACAAAGGCTCAAAGAAAACCTATCAATGGGAGCAATGGAGTCTATGATGGTCCAACGATAGTTAAAGAAATAGAGTTAGCAAACCCAGGAGAAGAGTCTAAACCTGTTTTCATTGCCCAAGATCTGACCGAGACTGAGGAGTGTGTACTTAAAGAAATTCTCAAGGAATTCAGGGATATATTTGCCTGGACTTATCATGATATGAAAGGTCTTCCAACTTCCGTGGTGCAACACACAATCCCTATGAATAGCATGGCTAAACCAGTTCAGCAACGACCCTACCCAATGAATCCTAAATATGCAAAAATCGTTCAAGAAGAGATTGAAAAGCTTGTGGAATGCGGATTCATATACCCTATATGAGCACTCAGAATGGGTGTCACCAATAGTGATTGTAATGGGAAAATCAGAGTGTGCGTGGATCTCAAGAAGGTCAATGCTGCCACTAGGAGGGACCATTACCCCTTGCCTTATTCAGAACACGTGCTTGAAAGAGTTGCAGGGAAGGAAGCTTATAGCCTTTTGTTGGGTCCAAGCCCTTGTCGGTCAGAGCCCGTGGGAAAAGCCCCTTATAGGCATGCAGTAGAGACTCAGTTAGAGTTAAGTTTGCATGACCTTTCTATGGCTTTATATACATTGTAATGTTCTTGCATAATCAATCAACAAAAACAGCGTTATTTTTCTTCTCTCTCTCGTATACTCTCTGCTCGCCCTCTTCTTCATCCCTTTTGTTTTCATGGCCTGCTCTCGGCTCCACCCCCCATAGCAGCTGCTCGCTCCAACAACTGGTATCAGAGCCCTTCCGAGCCTCGGCTCTCGGCCCTTGACTCAGCGCGTGGAAACTGCCGCTTGAAGAGGGACAGCGTGAATTTCGACCTGCGTTAAACTGCTCAGAACCGCCATCAACGTGGTCGCCCTGGCTTGGGTAGGAGTTTTCGACGCTGTCTTCATGCCCAAATCACGCTCTGCAAGCGGCTATGAGCAAACCATGAGCTCGTTCATCTTCGTCACGCTGTCTGCAGAGATCATGGAAGGTTTTTAATTTCCTTTTCATACTATTTTAAGTGGCCAGTCCTATTTTTTGACCTTTGGTCTTCAAGCAAGTTGGCATTCACACCCTTGGCAAATCATCAAGTCCTTTGTGCACACTTTGGTGATCGGCTTCAAGTTCGAAAGTTGTCAATTTCAGTTTTGCAATAGTTCGATAGTTGCCAAATTCAGTTTCGGCATTTTCGATAACAAATCAAATTCAATTGTCTGTCAAATATGACATCAAAAGTTGACAAGTTCAATGGATCGGGCTTTCATACTTGGCAGATCAAAGTCAAAGGTTATCTGATGCGGAAAAATCTTTGGAATGTGGTCAAGCCTCTTGCAGCCGACGAATCCGGCACATCCGCTGCAGTTACAAGGGCACTATCTGCTGAGCTACAGAGGAAAGACGAACAAGCTTTTGGTATTATCCTAACCTCCTTAGAAGATGATTTTATTCATTATTTGGATGATGTCGATTCTTCAAGTGCTGCTTGGATAGAGTTAGAGAAGTTGTTTGGTGCCAAAGCAAAGTATTCAAAAATGAGTTTAAAAATGGAATTATATTCCATCCGCATGCGTGAAGATGAAAATATTGCAGCTTTAGCCAATAGACTGAAGAGTATTAGAACTCAACTTGTTTATGTCGAAGCTTCAGTACCAGAAGAAGATCTCATAGCCATTTTGTTGAAAAGTTTGACTGACAAATTTCATCAGATTGTTACTGTTTTAAAAGAGAAAGATCCGTTGCCCTCCTTGGATGGTATCATCAATTCATTGCAGGAAGAAGAACGCAGGGTACCTAGTACCAATTCTACTATTATTCCCAGGGCATATACAGTCTCGAATGCCGTGTCACCCACCAGTTCTTCTGATACTTCCAGTGCATATGCAGTCACTAAATGTGCTGCTACAGCAGCTTCATCTCGACCATTCAATGGAACCAGAACTTGTGCCATTTGTGGGCGCAACAATCATCAGACGAAAGACTGCTTCAAGAAGAATCCTTGTGTTCACTGTGGTAAAACAAATCATCCGTCAAATAAGTGCTTTCAAAAGGGTAAAACTCAAATTCATGTGGTTGAGGGAGACACTGAATCTCCAATATATTCCGTTGATGAGGAAATTTATTAGATCAACTCTTTTCATGTTATTTAGTCAAAATAAATTGTACGGGCTATAGACACTGCCATCCATAAATGGTAAGACCTCCCAATTTATCAGTTTTTGTTCTCAAGTCTTATTTTTGTCCTACTTCTCATGAGGTTACTGGGTACACCTTAAACCCAAGGTTTGGAAGTGAACCAAAAACTCCATTTTTGGTAGCTACATATTTGGCCTACACCCTATCTGTTCAAGGGGGGATTACTGATCTAGCACCAGGTTATGGATACACCAGAAATCCTTGGTTGTGAGAAAACCTAAAACTCACGGTTGACGAGTACACCAAAAACTCGAGGTATCATGAGAGGGTCTGTCCAGTTCGGGCTTGAGGGGGGGATTGTTGGGTCCAAGCCCTTGTCGGTCAGAGCCCGTGGGAAAAGCCCCTTATAGGCATGCAGTAGAGACTCAGTTAGAGTTAAGTTTGCATGACCTTTCTATGGCTTTATATACATTGTAATGTTCTTGCATAATCAATCAACAAAAACAACGTTATTTTTCTTCTCTCTCTCGTATACTCTCTGCTCGCCCTCTTCTTCATCCCTTTTGTTTTCATGGCCTGCTCTCGACCCCCCATAGCTGCTGCTCGCTCCAACACCTTTTAGATGGGTACTCTGGCTACAATCAAATCACAATTGCGCTGGAGGACCAAGCTAAAACAACCTTTATAACTGAATTTGGAGTGTTCGCATTTCGTGTTATGGCTTTTGGTTTAACCAATGCCCCTGCTACCTTTCAAAGATTAATAAACACTGCTTTTAAAGAATATTTGAGGGAGTTTTGTGAAGCTTTCTTAGATGACCTTTGTGTTTATTCCTCTTGGAAAGAACATCTATCATGCTTACGAAAAGTGTTTGAGAAGTGTAGATTGTATCGCATCTCCTTAAACCCTTTCAAATGCCAATTTTGGGTTAAACATAGAATCATTTTAGGTCCAAAAATGGGATTTCCACAAATGAGAGCAAAATTAAAGCCATTGCTGAATTGCCACCACCTACAAATTATAAAGGAGTTCAAAGGTTCATGGGACATGTTGGTTATTACCGATGGTTTATTTTAAACTTTGCCGAGATAGCTCGTCCTTTGTACAAGCTTCTTATTGAGTTCCAATGGACTGCGGAGTGTGACCATGCTTATGAGTCATTGAAAAAGACCTTGACTAGCACTCCTATTCTACGAGTGCCCGATTGGAATGTAATTTTTCATGTGCATATTGATGCATCGAACTTTGCTATTGGGTGTGTTCTAGCTCAACCAAGAGAACATAAACTAGACTACCCCATTAGCTTTGCAAGTCGTCAATTGAATGATGCCGAAAGAAACTACACCACTACAGAGCGAGAAGGTTTAGGTATGATTTATGCAGTGAAGAAATTTCGCTACTACCTTCTGGCAAACAAGTTTGTGTTCTATGTTGATCATCAAGCCTTGTTGTATCTAGTAAATAAACCTTATTCCACGGGAAGAATTACATGATGGTTGTTAATTCTCCTTGAGTTTGATTTTACCGTTGTGGTGAGACCTGGTAAAAGACATGTCATGGTTGATCATTTGTCTCGCATACCCAATGTTGAAGCCCCTACTGGAGTCGATGATGAATTGCCTAATACTTCTCTATTCCTAGTCGAAACCATACCTGAATGGAGTGAGAAGATTGTGAACTTTCTAGTTAATGGTTTTCCACCCAAAGAGCTTCGTAAAGATAGAGCTCGAAAACTGTTAAAAGAATGTGAACCTTACTCTCTCATTGCGGGAACTCTCTACAGGCTAGGGAAGGATGATATTCTTAGACGTTGTGCCCGTGAGGACGAGTATTTATACATACTGTAAGAAGCCCACATGGGTATAGCCGAAGGACATTTCTCAGGGGAACTAACAGCTAGAAAGGTGTTGCAATCAGGCTATTGGTGGCCAACCTTATTTAAGGATGCATCACTTTTTGCAAAAGGATGTGATGAATGCCAACGTTACAAGATCACACAACAAAAGGATAGGATGCCCTTACATCCTGTAAAAGTGACTCAACCATTTGAAAAATGGGGTTTGGACTTTGTAGGCCCAATTAGTCCGACAGCTCGTAGCACTCAATCTCGATATATTATCGTTGCCACTGACTATGTGACAAAGTGGGCGGAAGCCAAGGCGACACATAAGGCCGATGCAAGGTCAACTGCCAAGTTTCTCTTTGAGAACATTATTACAAGATTTGGTTGTCTCTTTGAGATTGTGAGTGACAATGGTACTCATTTTATAAATGGAGTAATAAAAGAACTCACTACCAACTTTATGATAGCTCACCATAAATCCACACCTTATTATCCACAAGCAAATGGCCAAGCTGAGAGCACCAATAAGACCTTAATGTCTATCTTAACCAAAATGGTGGAAGCTCATCGCACAGATTGGGATTTAAAGCTTACATCAGCTCTATGGGCTTATCGTACTGCGTATAAAGTTGCCATTAACTGCACACCATTCAAGATGGTGTATGGCCAAGAAGCGGTTATGCCATGGGAGTTTGTCGTTCCTAGTCTTCGAGTAGCTTCTCAAGAGGGTTGGGATGGTAACCCCTTAGTTGAGCGATTATATATCCTTGAAAGGCTAGATGAAGAGAGGCAATTAGCTGTGCAAAATGCACTTGTGGAGAAAGATAGGAAGAAGAAATGGTTTGATATCATCTAAAGAACAAAGATATCAATGTTGGTGATAAAGTCCTTATGTATGGAGTGCGTAACGAAAAGAAAAAGTTAAAATATGCGAGAAAAGGACCATATAGAGTATGAGATCACCCGACAAGGAACCATTCGTGTGGAGACTCTTGATGGAGTTGAAACCATTGGATTCCTGTGCTCCCAGCAAATTTAAAAGATACTATGATCCTTTAAGCCAAGAGGAGTTGCGTGCCATCCATACAAAAAAGGCAGCCAAGGCACAAATAGAATTGAAGAAGATACAAGCTCAAGCCGAGGCTAAGGAGCGACAACAACGTATAAGATGAAAACGAGAGGCTAACCTTGGAGTCACACATGCATTCCACGTTGAAATCAACGAGGATTGGTTGGACTCTGACACACCTCTACGATACCCTATTGAGCTAAATAACACCTATGGAAAAGTGCTATATAACGCCTTATTGGACACGGGTGCTAAATATAATCTGCTATCATATGGGGTGTGGTGTCAGTTAGGGAAGCCACCTCTATCTGAGAGTATTATCCAAGTCAAGGGGTGTCAACAAGAAAAAAACTGCGGTTTTTGGAATCTGGCACACTTCTGTCAGTTATGACAATGGGGTTGTAGCTCAAGACTTTTTGGTCATGCCTGTTGGAACTATGGAGCGTAATATAAACCTAGGACGCATGTGGATGATAGCCACCAAATGCACTATTGATTGGGGGACAGGGGGTGTCACAACACAGAAACCAACTCTTAGCCCTGCCACGCAAGGCATAGTCCCTGAGATATTGCCTCTTAAAGAAATAAAACCCAAAACATTGCATGTCCAAGAGGTTGAACCATATATCCCCATAGCCTGTCTCTAGAGCTTCAACTGATGTAGCTGAAATAAAGCTTGAGACACACAAGAACCATCCCAATATAACAAAGAAAACATACAAGTGGATCCCTAAAGCTTCTTTAGCAACCATAGCCAATGCTAAAAGACAGGAGCTTGGTAAGAGACATCCCATTCGCCCCAAGAAATGTAAAGAAATGTTGCGTTGGATTCCTAAAAAACTATTGGAAGCCCAAGGCTACTATGAAGGAAATGATCAAATCTGGGTGCCAAAACGTAAATTGTGCTCTTACTTGTCATCGGGCCCATGTGAGCTCAATCTTGTGGCTCCAAAACAAATTGAAGATCGTGGAAAGGAAAAAATCATGGAATGCGACACACCCGCTCCAGAGCTAGTTTGGGTACCAAAGAAAAAACGATTTGTTCCACTTAGCTCAGGAACAGGGAAAGCAAATGAAGCTTCTTGCTCTTCATGTAGTTCCTATACGGAAATAGAAGCTTCGACACAACCTCCACCTACCATTGTACATATCCATACAAGCAAGAAAGAGTTTACACCTCCCGTTGTAAGTTCACCACCTACAACGATGTTGCAAATAAAATCATGGGAGAGTACCTTACCACCCTTGCAACTAGATGAAACGCATAGAGCGGTCGAAAACTATTGGTTAAAGCCTTCACCTATAATAACTTGGAACAACTGGTTTCAAAGGGTGACGACATCATTTCAAACGGTATGATCTACCCAAGGAAGGGGGGAGTGTCTGTTGACATCCATCATTCACTTGCTTCCCACTCAACCTTTCTCCCTGACCTTTTAATCTCCAATCTTAGGGAATGTATATATAAATCCTTATACTCACAAAAACAAAATAAAAAAGTAAAAGAGCAAGAGCCATAACACAAAATCATAAAAACACATTATGCACAAGAACAGGACCCTTGTAATATTTGCACTCTAACCATCATCTATTTGCGTGTACAGATATGGCTAGTACACTAGAGTCATCCACTCCTGCCTTGGGTGAGAGGTACCCTCGTTAATTTTCACAAATGTTTCACATGGTCTTTCCGGTGCTTGCATGTGAATGGGATTTGGTAAGTACGCTAGCATGTGAGAGGACTTTTGAGGAGTTAGAGTGGCTGATACGTCTCTTGACCACGACTGATCCATACTTAGTAGAGAGCGTTTCTCCCATTGCACAAGCCTATCCTTTTGACCAAGATGACTATAGACGTCTAGTGACCTTCTTAGTAAACATGGGTACCTATGATGAAGAAGAAGATTTACATGACTACACGGATGGCACATATGGTCTCATGGATGATGACTTTGTTTATCTCGACGACGAGAATAGGGGTTTAGCCTTAGGGTTTCCCCCCAATCTCTACAATATCCTATTCCCTTGACTCTCTAGGGGGAGTGCAAATAATTAGGTTAGGATTCCTTATGTTTTTTTTTTTGTGTTCAATAAGTGTTGGTACCTTTTCCCACTGGTGTTCCTCCTAGAGCTATTCTTTGTGTTTCTTAGTGTGTACAGGAACGTGTTGTTGTTGTTAGGATTTGGACCTTCATGGAATCTTTATCTCAACTCACTCTTCAAATCAAGCGTGACCATCAACACAAACAGGTGTTTCTTGTCCATTAGCATTGCCCCTTATCTTTTTTGCATCTATGATTGTCTGCTTTGATTGTGATTGGTAGAATAATATCCAACACATTTGCTTAGTATTAAACATTTAATTCAATGTAATTTTTTGTCATAATCACTTGTCTAGGTTTGAAAATCAAGCAAGTTCGACTAAGCTAGTTTGACCAAGTTAGGTGTTAGAGATCTTCTCTTAATACCATGGGGAATGCCTTCCTAATAATCAATGGTTACTTAGGTTCTTAATCCGATTTAGGTAGCATTGTGTGAAATGTACTAGGGCTTTCTAGTGGGCTTGACCCTATTGACCTTTAGCTTAAGTATTATAAAGGGAGTTTACTAGTGTGATGAGCCTGGGGAGGTGTATCAGTGTTATATGACCCCCCAAAGTTACAAAATTAAAATGCTGAAAATGAACAAACAAAAAATCAAAGTGCCACATTGTAAAATTTTAAGCTGGAAGAGAAATCTCAGCTTGATTGGGTACTTCACTCACATGTATCGCCTATGGTACTAGAGCCCTAGAGGTTCCCAGTATGGGCGCTTTTCCTTGAAAAGCAAAAAACCCAAGGCATACAAATAAGCACACACATCAAAATTGAATCACTGTGAAAAGACTTTGGGGGGTCAAAGAAAAGGTAATTAGTCAGGCGATGATTTCATGAGAAATTCCTTTTATCGTAGCCTAACTACAAGGTCTTCTAGGTATAGCCTCTAGTCAGCCCTCGAACATGAAATACTTGGCTCTCGCAATTAAACAACTTAATTGACCAGAGAAAATTAAGAAGCTTACCCATGGTATTAATAGTCGATCTCTAGTGCCTTTCGATCGTTAAATTAGCGACCCCAGACTTGTTTAATTTTTACCTTTACATTTTTTATGCATTTGATTACATTGTAATTTAATGTTTATTGCTGACAAATTGTTTAAAATTCTATTACCAATCAATTTGTCTGCCTAAAACTGCATATGCTTTTTAATCGCTTATGAGAATGCAATTACTGTGCCAATGTTGTTTGATTTTGAAGTGACTGAAGAAGGCTAAGGACATTCATCTCAAATGCTCTTCCACCTCGACGAACGAGCTTCAACTCAATAGCTTCCGAGGACGGAATCTACATCAGGAAGGGAGGCATGTTAACCCTCATGGCTCATGGACACCCTATCACCTATGACGGACGTTCTAACCTACGGCGGACGTTGTATTATTTACTTGGTAGAGTCAGGTACCAGGCTTGTCCGTCCAATAGGAAAAGGGTAAGAATGATCGCCGATGAGAGGCGCACTCTAACTGGAACATTCAAAGGATTAGTTGGCTAAGCATGGGTGCCCAAGTCTGAATGGGGTGAGCTCATATAAAAGTCAACTAAACCTAAAATTTACTTATTCTCTCATTTGTGCAATAGAAGAGTGCTCTTGCTCCATCTCCATCTTCTTCTTCTTCATCTCCTTGTGTGTGTGTGTGTGTGTGTGTGTGTGTGTGTGTGTGTGTGTGTGTGAGAGAGAGAGAGAGAGAGAGAGTGTGCGATCGAGCATTGCGACGACGGCACGGCGGCGGCGAAGCGGTTGAGCACGGCGGCTCCTTCTTCTTCGCGGCGAGGAATCCTCCACGAAGCAAGCGTAGAGCGGTGAGTGACACACCATCGCCTTCTTTGAGCTTACTAGTTTAGGCTTGTTGTGTGCTTGGAGCCATTTGTGGCTCGCACACGATGTATCGGTAAGCTCCTTGCATTGACACGCGCGACATACGCGCACAATCCTCAATCTTATGATATACTATATACACCACTTTATATATAAAGACTAGGACCTCAAGTGAAGGGAGGGCATGTGGGACAAGTTCCTCTAGTCCTCCACCATCCCCTTCACACTCACCCTTTGGACTTACTAAATCTAGCCCTCTCTCCACTTAGGAAAAGACTAGTTTTAGGATTCCGAGGGTTGTACGTAACGGAATTGGGGACTATAAAGCATGGCACGTCCTCCTAGCCAAGACGCTTGTTTTGAGCTATCACACGTTGTATTCCATGGCTTGGTTAAAAAAAGGGACCAAAAATATAAAAAAATTGGGTTGTAAACACCTTAAAAACTAGGTGAGCGGCCTTCACGGGCACTCACCAACACCTCTAGAGTGTTGAGGTCACATGCACCTACACTCTGGTCGTGTGCTAGAGGACGAGCACATTGAGAGTGTCTCCGTTTACGCAGGCGCTCATTATTCCTCTACCTTAGGCTCTAGGCCCTCAGCGGGAACCCAAGGTAGTACCACTCGAGACCCACATATTGCGTCTAGTGACTCTTCCTATGAATATGACGTCATGGAGAGTTACCCAATGCCTAATCCCGATAGCTCACGCCAAGATATGCATGCCATGGGCCCACGGTCTAGGCCGAGTGTGCTTAGCCACTTGAAGGAAACCTTTAGTGAGAGCCACTCACTCCGAACATGGAGCTAACGATGTAAATGAGGGGGTGGGAAAGTAAATTTTCCATTCATGGCCAATGTAGACCCCATGCTCCTAGAGAATGTGCACGTGAATACTCCATTCACTGCACCCCCTGACTCTTCAGAGCTATTCCCCTCCGAGGTTATATTACATGATGGTAGAAGCCTTGCCAAAGTACAAGAAATTGAGCGGTATATCATTGCAGCTAGGGAAAAGAAAATTAAGAGCTAACATATGGCAGAGCAAAGGAGAGAGTTAAAAGCAAAAGCCCCTATGTCAACATCCATGCTAGGTGAGCAATTGAGTGCTCCTGAATTAGCGACCACTAAGGGTCAACCCATAGAGAGCCACATTGCATCTAGTTCAAAGGACACCCCTAGCACCTCAATCCTAGATGGAGTGTTCCTAAATGAGAATTGGGAGTACAAACTACAAACAAAAACTCTAACTAACCTATACGGTCACACCTATCACGTGGGTTGGTTAGATGTCCTACAATCCACAACGGGTGCTACTAGTGTAGAGGATAACCAACAAAGAGTTTGTGAGGTCATCCATAGGGATATTGGGCTAGAGAGACAAAACAAGGGGATCCACATGCCTTCAACGGGTGTCATGAGATTCTTGGATACAGGGAAGGCTAAACAACCAACCTTATCGTAAATGGAGACTCCCTCGGTAAGTCCGATGGATCCTCCATATGTTGTTTCGCCAAGGGTCTCAGTGCATCTGAGCCCACAAGTGATCGCTTTACCTTTCCAAGTCTAGCTCATCTTTCCCTTGATGACACCATGGCTACGATGCCTACCCCAATGATGGGCATGCCAAGAAACATGCCATGGACCTCTTTTGTTAGTAAAGCACCGCTACATGGTAGCTCAATGCCTGTAACAATACTTACAAGTGTGTATCAATTATATGCACCTATAGGTCCTCGTACCCATGTAGCTCCTACCCCTCCCATTGTTTCAACAACATATGGTTCACAACCACAACATCCAAATCATAATTTTAATGGGACCATACCGGCTAGCATTAGCATGTCACATCCAACATCTGCTATGCCTAGGGCAACACGTATGAACTTTGGGCCGCCACATGGCACAAAACCGTACCAAACTTGGAACCCAAGGGCTTCCTATGCGCCAAGCCCAATGCCAATAACTACTCCACATGTAGTCTATGGAGCACCTTCACCCACGGTGCCTACTCACTTAGGTGACTTGGCAACATTTGCTTAAGCTATCGGTCGATCTATTCCTGAGAATATGTGTAACACGTCTGATAGAGAGCCTAGAAGTAAGGCAATACAAATAGCCAAAGCTCACACAAAAATTAAGTGGAGATGGGAATGTGAGAAAGCATATCGAAGTGTTTGAACAAATATGCGATTTCCTAAGAGAACACAATGACCTACATAAGAGTAATGCTTTAAGCCCTGACCTTAAGTGGAAAGGCTTGGGATTGGTATAGAACCCTAAGGGTGGAAGAAAGCTCTAGAAAGCCCAACGAGAGGAAGGAGAGTCCATGAGAGACTTTATTAGTCTCTTGAAGCATTTATATTCTCGTTGTAATCGAAATGAGCACTTCAGTAATAACCAATTGCTTGATGGATTCATTAGGGGATTACGACATGAGGATATCTACAATGGCCTAGTCATTAGAGGTATCACCACTTGGGAATCAGTCACCATCAATGCGATCAAATTGGAGGATAATTTAATGATTCAAGGAGAAAGAGTGTCTGTTGAGCCTAAATCTACTAGCTTGCAAGCATCAGGCATCAGCCAATGATCCTAAAGACTATTGCTAAGGAGCCAAAGATATATATGATGACTTTAGCAGACCTCCCCAAGGCCATTCAAGAGAGTCTTAGAGACAATCGTGCTCCACAAAACAATCATATGTATCCAAGAAGGGAGCAACAATGGTGTTCAGTTTGCTATGGTCCGCATAATACCAGTGAATGTCTTACTTTTAGAGTAAAATTTAATGGGAATTGCAATGCCTGTGGGAGGTATGGTCATCAAGCTAAGGATTGCATAGTATGTAAGCGCGTGATGGCCATTAGACCAGCCTTACATGGATGGACACACCTTGAGTACCTACATTGATGCCAGCCCACCTCTTGAACAAACGTCACAACACATGGTCCCTAGGACCCAAAATGTTGTTCAAACAACACCCTTACCACCTCTAGTGCTAGGACTGCAACCACCACATACGAGAATCACTTATGTGAATCAAGTAGCCCGTGAGTCATCTATTGTTGGTTTGGAAGGTTGTGAGGAATATATAGACCCTAATATTGCCTATGGGATCGATGCACCTGAAGAAAGTCTAAAATACTACATGGAGGACTATTGGAGACAAGTCAAACATGTCTATCAAGTAGCTGCTCTTGCAGCAAGAGGCCAAAATATCAATTACTGCCAAGAGACCACCTCTTCAATGCTATGAGTGTGGAGGTCCACATCGTGTAGCCGAGTGTCCTATTAGGCTACAAAAGAATGCTACACTAATGCAAACCAATCAATCGAGCACGTCTACAATGCCGATAATCATGTGTAATCGATGCGGCATAGATCATTTGATTGCCCAATGTCCGAATAATCCAAATGCACCTAAGATCACGCCATTAAACTTGATTGAGGTTACTGAAAAGCCATCAAAAAGTACACATGTGATACCAATAAATGTACTCACAAGATTGATGCTCCAAAAACAAAATTATATTCTTGAGGAAAGAGACACGGCATAAATTGCCCAATCTCAGAAGAAGAAGAAAACACGAAGGAAGAGATCGCAAAAAGTAGCGAAGTCAGACCCCAGTTCAAAGACCAACATAGGGATTGGTGACAACCCCGTATATATGAACAACATTGAAGAGGATTTTGATTTAGGTGAAACCATGGAGACCAAAAACAAACACTAGGAAAGAAACCAAGAAGGAAGATCGTCATGAGCCACAAAGGGCAGGACTCAAGAAGAAGATAGGAACTTACCCAAACCCTATAGAGGAGATCGAGCGAGTCAAGCAATTACGGAGTTTGGTAGAAGAGACCCAAAGGGATCTAGAGCCAGCACCTAGGCAAATCCAGATTATAGACACGGTGTTCCCTACGCAACAACAACCTCACAAAGTCCATAGACCCCTAGCCATACCTAGTGTCATCCAAGAAGAAAGTGACTTAAAGTCATGGGAAAGTGGGCGTATTCACTTCTTGTTGGAAAGAATGTTTACAGAGGGATTACCTGACCCTATCAAAGAGATGGAGATCCCATCTTCCCCATGTCAAGGGACTAAAGCCCAAAAGGTGCCGTTAAATATTGCCAAATTGATGGATTTCATGGCTTCAGAAGTTAGAACCACCATCATGTCCAAACTATATGGAGACCTTGAGCTATTGTTAAACCTATTGGGATGCTAGAAGATCTCAAGATCAAGGTCTTTGGACATAAAATAAAAAATTCCTTCATTGTTATGGATTTCTCCAAGTGCACTATGTCAGTTGAGATGATCTTAGTACATCCTTTCATGAGGGAAGCAAAAATGGTGCATGACTGGTCTAAAAACCGTGTCTACTTGTGTAGTTCCAAGATTCTGTCATTCGAGTGGATCTTGTAATTGGTCGAGCACATCCTCTAGGAAACAGATTTATAATTGATCATAGATCTGACACCAGAGTTCACTCGGCCCCATTGCAGTATTGTTACACGTGTAAAGTGGACATTGATGTTGGGAAAGATTCTCCTTATATGGATGTTGTACCTGGGATGACTGAGTCTGGTAATGTGGATTGGGTCCACCTAGCAGCAACCATAGATACTTGGAGAAATAGGGGGACGACCTGGGTAACACCTGAGGGAGATGAAATTCCACAACTCGTACCCTTAAATATGATAGAAGCAATGCATATAGCTTCTTTTGACCTACAAGATGAAGGCTTGACTGACATTGGAACCAGTAGCATCTCACAAGACTATAGCCCACATGATTCAGAGTCAGAATCATCAATTGAAATTGACTCTAAGGACAAAGAATTTGAGTTAAATCTTAATACAAATGTGGGGACAAACCATTCAGGGCCCAGTGGTACCCTAGATGACAATCTATCCAGCGGAGGAGAAGACACAAGTAGCGGATTCTTCTAGTGAGTCTTCACTAGAGATCATGCGTAATAAAATTAGACAAGAAGAATAAGAGATAAAAGAGGCGACGATATAGAGCAAATATGCGTGCTAGAATAAATGAAAAGAAATCTATTGCACAATGGCTTAATTATATAGAGGCATGTGATGCTCATCGAAAGTTGGTAGATAACTGGGGCGAATACCTTCAAAGCCGTATCATAAGGAGACGACAAAATCGAGAGTTAGCGGAAGAGAAATCACGGTCCATAGAACAACAAGACCCCATAGAGTTACACCCTGCACTTCAACATTTCAAATCCTACACCACAGAGGAACATAAGGTTGTGTATACAAAGGCACAAAGGACACCTACCGATGGAAGTAATGGAGTCTATGACAGTTCAATGATACTTAAGGAAATAGAGTTAGTAGACCCAGGAGAAGAGACCAAACCTGTTTTCATTGCCCAAGATCTGACAGAGACTCAGGAGTATGTGCTTAAAGAACTTCTCAAGGAATTCAAGGATATATTTTCTTGGAATATCATGATATGAAAGGTGTTCCACCTTTCGTGGTGCAACACACGATTCCCATGAATAGCATGGCTAAACTAGTCCATCAACGACCCTACCCAATGAATCCTAAGTATGCAAAGATTGTTCGAGAAGAGATTGAAAAGCTTGTCAAATGCAGATTCATATACCCTATTGAGCACTCAGAATGGGTGTCTCCCAATAGTGATTGTGCCAAAAAAGAATGAGAAACTCAGAGTGTGCATGGATCTTAAATAGGTCAATGCCGCCACTAGGAGGGACCATTACCCCTTGTCATATTCAGAACATGTGCTTGAAAGAGTTGCAGGGAAGGAAGCTTATAGATCTTTAGATGGGTACTCTGGATACAATCAAATCACAATTGCACTAGAGGACCAAGCTAAAACGGCTTTTGGCTTAACCAACGCTCCTGCTACCTTCCAAAGATTAATAAACACTACTTTTAGAGAATATTTGAGGGAGTTTTGTGAAGCTTTCTTAGATGACCTTTGTGTTTATTCTTCTCGGAAAGAACGTCTATCATGTTTACAAAAAGTGTTTGAGAAGTGCAGATTGTATCGCATCTCCTTAAACCCTTTCAAATGCCAATTTTGGGTTAAACATGGAGTCATTTCAGGGCATATAGTGTCCAAAAATGAGATTTCCACAGTTGAGAGCAAAATTAAAGCCATTACTGATTTTCCACCACCTACAAAGTATAAAGGAGTTCAAAGGTTCATGGGCCATGTTGGTTATTATCGACGGTTTATTTTAAACCTTGCCGAGATAGCTCGTTCTTTGTACAAGCTTCTTATTGAGTTCCATTGGACCGCAGAGTGTGACCATGCTTATGAGTCATTGAAAAAAACTTTGACTAGCACTCCTATTCTACAAGTGCTCGATTGGAATGTAATTTTCCATGTGCATATTGATGCATCGAACTTTGCTATTGGGCGTGTTCTAACTCAACCAGGAGAACATAAACTGGACTATCCCATTAGCTTTGCAAGTCATCAATTGAATGATGCTGAGAGAAACTACACCACTATAGAGCGGGAAGGTTTACCTATGATTTATGCAATAAAGAAATTTTGCTACTACCTCCTTGCCAACAAGTTTGTTTTGTATGTGGATCATCAAGCCTTGTTGTATCTAGTAAATAAACCTTGTTCCACGGGAAGAATTACACGATGGTTGTTGATTCTTCTTGAGTTTGATTTTACTGTTGTGGTGAGACCTAGTAAAAGACTTGTCATGGCAGATCATTTGTGTCGCATACCTAATGGTGAGCCCCTACTGGAGTCGATGATGAATTGCCCGATACTTCCCTATTCCTAGTCCAGACTATGCATAAATGGAGTGAGAAGATTGTGAACTTTTTAGTTAACGTTTTTCCACCCAAAGAGCTTCGTAAGGATATAGCTCAAAAACTGTTAAAAGAATGTGAACCTTATTCTCTCATTGCAGGAACTCTCTACAAGCTAGGGAAGGATGATATTCTTAGATGTTGTGCTCGTGAGGATGAGTATTTACACATACTGTAAGACGTCCACATGGGTATAGCCGGAGGACATTTCTCAGGGGAACTAACTACTAGAAAGGTGTTGCAATCAGGCTATTGGTGGCCTACCTTATTCAAGGATGCATCACTTTTTGCAAAAGGATGTGATGAATGCCAGTGTTACAAGATCACACAAAGAAAGGATAAGATGCCCTTACATCCTGTTAAAGTGACTCAACCATTTGAAAAATGGGGTTTAGACTTTGTAGGCCCAATTATTCTGGCAGCTCGTAGCACTCAATCTTGATATATTATCGTTGCCACTGACTATGTGACAAAGTGGACGGAAGCTAGGGCGACACGTAAGGCTGATGTAAGGTCAACTGCCAAGTTTCTCTTTGAGAACATTATTACAAGGTTTGGTTGTCCCTTTGAGATTGTGAGTGACAATGGTACTCGTTTTATAAATGGAGTGATAAAGGAACTCACGACAAACTTCATGATAGCCCACCATAAGTCCACGACTTATTATCCACAAGAAAATGGCCAATCTGAGAGTACTAACAAGACCTTAATTTCTATCTTGACCAAAACAGTCAAAGCTCATTGCACAAATTATCATTTGAAGCTGACATCAACTCTATGGGCTTATCGTACTTCTTACAAAGTTGCTATTAATGGTACACCATTCAAAATGGTATATGGCCAAGAAGTAGTTATGACATGGGAGTTTGTAATTCCTAGTCTGTGTGTAGCTTCACAAGAAGGTTGGGATGATATCCCTTTAGTTGAGTGTTTATATATCCTTGAAAAGTTAGACGAAGAAAGGCAATTGGCTGTGCAAAACGTACTTGTGGAGAGAATAGGAGGAAAAAATGGTTTGATCGTCATCTAAAGAACAAAGATATCAATGTTGGTGATAAAGTCCTTATGTATGGAGTGCAAAACGAGAAGAAAAAGTTAAAACATGCAGGAAAAGGACCATATAGAGCATGTGAAATCACCCCACAAGGTACCATTCATGTGGAGACTCTTGAAGGAGTTGAAACCATTGGATTCCTCAATGGGAGCAAATTTAAAAGATACTATGATCCTTTAAACCAAGAGGAACTACGTGCCATCCATAAAAAAAAGGCAGCCAAGGCACAAATAGAATTGAAGAAGATACAAGCTCCAACTGAGGCTAAGGAGCGACAACAACGCATAAGACGCCAATGAGAGGCCAACCTTGGAGTTACACATGCATTCCACGTTGAAATGGAGGATGATTGGTTGGACTCTGACACACCTCTAAGATACCCTATTGAACTAAATAGCACCTATAGGAAAGCGCTACGTAACGTCTTGCTAGACATGGAGTGTTGTGTCAATTGGGAAAGCCATCCCTATCTAAGAGTACTATCCAAGTCAAGGGTGTCAACAAGAAAAAAACTACGATTTTTGGTATCTGGTACACTTCTGCCAGTTATGACAACGGGGGTGTAGCTCAAGACTTTTTGGTCATGCCTATTGGAACTATGGAAGGTAATATAAATGTAGGACACGTGGATGATAGTGACCAAATGCACTATTGATTGGGAGACAGGGAGGGTCACAACACAGAAACCAACTCTTAGCCCTGTCACTCGAGCCATAGTCCCTGAAATATTACCGCCTGAGGAAATAAAACCAAAACATTGTATGTCCAGGAGGTTGAACCATATGCCTATAGCCCAACTCTCTAGAGCTTCAACTTCTGTAGTTGAAACATGAGACACACAAGGTGCATCCTAATATAACAAAGAAAACATACACGTGGGTCCCTAAAGCTTCTTTAGTGACCATGGTTGATGTTAAAAAATAGGAGCCTTGTAAGAAATGCCCCATTCGCTCCCAGAAATGTAAGAAATGCTTCTTTAGTGACCATGGTTGATGTTAAAAAATAGGAGCCTTGTAAGAAATGCCCCATTCGCTCCCAAAAATGTAAGAAAACGTGGCGTTGGATTCCTAAACGACTATTGGAAGCCCAAGGCTACTATCAAGGAAATGATCAAACCTGGGTGCCAAAACATAAATTGTGTTCTTACCTTTCACATGACCCATGTGAGGCAAATCCTATGACGACAAAGCCGATGGAAGATTGTGGGAAAGGAAAAATTATAGAACACTATACACCGGATCCGGAGCTAGTATGGGTTCCCAACGAGAAAGGCTTGTTTCGCTCAACTCAACCATAGAAAAAATAAATAAATCTTCTCGCTCTTCATGTAGTTCATATAAGGAAATAGAAGCTTTGACACAACCTCCACCCACCATTGTACATATCCATACAAAAAAGAAAGAGTTTTCACATCCCGTTGTAAGTTCACCACCCTTACAACTAGATGAAATGCCTAGGGCGGTCGAAAACTATTGGTCAAAGTCTTCACCCAAGACAACTTGGAACAATTGGTTTCAAAGGTGACGACATCATTCCAAAAGGTATGATCTACCCAAGGAAGGGGGGAGTGTTTTCTGACATTCATCATTCACTCACTTCCCTCTCAACTTTCCTCCCTAACCTCTCAATCCCCCAATCTTAGGGAATGTATATATAAAGCCTTATTCTCACAAAAATCAAAATAAAAAAGTAAAAGAGCAAGAGCCACCAAACAAAAATCTAAAAACCTACAAGTTTTATATATGACACAAAATCATAAAAACACATTATCCACAAAGACACGACCTTTTGACATGACCTTTATAATATTTACACTCTAACCATCATCTGTCTGTGTGTACAGATATGGCTAGTACGCTAGAGTCATCCACTCCTACCTCGGTTCAGAGGTACCCTCTTTACTTTTCACAAGTGTTTCACATAGTCTACCCGATGCTTGCATGTGAATGGGATTTGGTAGGTACGCTAGCATGTGAGGAATTTCGAGGAGTTATAATGGCTGATATGTCCATTGACCACGGCTGATCCATACTTAGTAGAGGACCTATCTCCGATTGCACAAAATTACCCTCTTGACCAAGATGACTATAGACGTCTAGTGATATTCTTAGTGAACATTTGTGCCTCTAATAATGAAGATGACTTAAATGATTACACGGATGGCACATATGGTCTCATGGATGATGACTTTGTTTTTCTTGACAATGACGAGGGTAGAGGTTTAGTCTTGAGGTTCCCCCCCATATCTACAATACCCTGTTCCCTTGACTCTCTAGGGGGAGTGCAAATAATTAGGTTAGGGTTTCTTATGTTGTTTGATTGTGTTCAATAAGGGTTGGTGCCTCTTCCCACTGATGTGCCTCCTAGAGGTATTCTTTGTGTTTCCTATAGTGTACAGAAACATGTTGCCGTTGTTAAGATTTGGAACTTCATGGAATCTTTCTCTCGTTCACTCTTCAAATCAAGCGCAATCGTCAACACAAAGAGGTGTTTCTTGACCATTAGCATTGTCCCTTGTCTTTGTTTTTGCATCTATGTTGGTCTGTTTTAAATGTGATTGGTAGCACAATATTTTGCACATTTGCTTAGATTAAACATTAGATTCTATATAATTTTCTGTCATAATCCCTTGTCTAGGTTTCAGAATCAAGCATTCAGACTAAGCTAGTTTGACCAAATTGGGACTTAGAGATCTTCTCTTAATACCATGGGGAATGAATTCCTAATAATCAATGGCTACTTTAGGTTCTTAGTCCAATTTAGGCAGCATTGTGTGCAATGTACTAGGGCTTTCTAGTGGGCTTAGTCCCTATTGACCTTTAGCTTAAGTATTATAAAGGGAGTTTACTAGCGTGATGAGCTTGGGGAGGGTAACACTGTTATATGTCCCCCCAAAGTTACAAAATTAAAATGCTAAAAACGAACAAAAAAAAAAAAACAAAAGTTCCACAATGTAAAATCTATAGCTGGAAGAGAAATCCGAGCTTGATTTGGTACTTCACTCACATGTATCGCCTATGGTACTAGATCCCTAGAGGTTCCCAGTGTGGGCCTCTTTCCTTGAAAAGCAAAAAACCCAAGGCATACAAAATAAGCACACACATCAAAATTGAATCAATGTGAAAAGACTTTGGGGGGTCAAAGAAAAGGAAATAAGTGAGGCAATGATCTCATGAGGAATTCCTTTTATCGTAGCTTAACTACAAGGTCTTCTAGGTATAGCCTCTAGTCAGCCCTCGGACATGAAATACTTGGCTCTCGCGATTAAACAGCTTAATTGACCAACCAAATTTGAGAAGCTTGTCCATGGTATTAATAGTTGACCTCTAGTGCCTTTTGACCATTAAATTAGCGACCCCAGACTTGTTTAGTTTTTGACCTTTACAACTGTTTATGCGTTTGATTATATTAGAGTTTAATTTTTATTGCTGACAAATTGTTTAATATGTTGTTACCAATCAATTTGTCTACCTACAAATGCATATGATTTTTAATTGTATATGAGAATGCAGTTACTATGCTAGTTTTGGTTGATTTTGCAGTGATTGAAGAAGGCTAAGGACATTCAATTTCGGATGCTCTTCCACCTCGACGAACAGGCTTCATCTCAATAGCTTCCGAGGACGGAATCTACATCAGGAAGGGGGCCATGCTAACCCTCACGGACACCCTATCACCTTCGACGAACGCATATTATTTATTTGATTGAGTCATGGACTGGGCTTGCCAGTCCAATAGGTGTGTAGGTGATCGCCGATGAGAGACGCACCACTTATCTAATTTTTACAATAGTTTTGCAACAACCGGCCACTGTGGGCGCCCATGTGTGAATGGACCAAACTCTTATATAAGGTCCATCTGACCTAAAAATATTCATTCTCTGAGGTGTAAGCTAAGAAGTGCTCTTGCTCCATCTTTGTCTCCTTCTCCTTTTGTGCTCACAGGTGTGTGTTTGTGTGTGTGTGTGTATGCGCGCTTGAGAGACAGAGAGCGATCGAGCATTGCGGCGACATCAACGGCGGCGAGGTGGTTGAGCGCGGCATCAATGACGGCTCCTTCTTCTTTGCAGCACATGATCCTTCATGACGAAAGCATTGAGCGGTGAGTGACACACCCTGCCCCTTTGAGCTTGCTAGGCTCTTCTAGTTATGTGTATGCAGTCTTTTGAGGGTTGCACACAATGCACAGGCAAGTTCCTCTTTGACATGTACGACAAAGCGTACGTATTCACTAGTTGCTGCTGTAGCGGTGTCGTCTTTGTTGTATTTACATCACTAGTAGTTGAACATGAATCATTTGAGGTAGTATCCGCATCTTGTGATACCTCTTACAAATTTCTACTAAATAGACTGTTTCTCTCCTGACCTTATTTAAGGTAGCACATTTTTTCAAGTGCAGGTCCTTCTTGAGATGTTAGTGCTTTATCCCTTCAATGAACAATAATACTTGTCGGTCCTATGAGTTTTCTCTTGTGGTGAAAATCTCTTGATATAGTGCTAAAATCACAAGGCTGCCTCTCATACCTTCTCATTATCTTTCTGCTTGAAAGAATGGATGTGATATAGTTCTTAATCCCTCCACAAAGTCTTGCAACAATGCTTCTACGTTCCCGTAGTCTTTTGTTTTCAATGGTTGGAACCGTGTAAGGGATGTGCCTTACAAAGTCAATCCAAAACCTTCAAATCGAATGTGGAAATTTGTGAAGTGTTTAGCTCTCAACACGTATTTAAACAATGCAGAATGTGCATGGGAACCCCCGATCTGTTATACTTTGATGCCATGTATTTTGTGACTTGAGATGGACGCATTGGCCTCGGCTCACTGAGATATCTAATCACTCCCTGAGCTCCTAGGAAAGCTTTCACATATGATATAGGTGCTGGTGCTCTAGGTATAACTCTTGGTCCTTCTATGTAATCATATCTAGCACTACTCGTTTGATAGGGTGTGGCATGGATGATCATGTAACAATCGTAAAGCCACCTCTCATAGGCTCTAGTTTTGACAAGTAACTCTCTCTCATCTCGGGATTTGGGACTCTTGGTGCTCTTGACCCTGTCACGTGTGTGTTCTCTACATGTGGTGGAATATTTGTGACTTGATCCATAAAGCTTACCTCTTTTGGGACCGACTTCCTAGAAAAAAAGCTTTTTCATGTCTGCCACATATGCATATTTATACTGATTCCCATTATTGTCTACCAAAATAGTCCGTTTTCCTGTTTCAAGCTAATAAACGTACATGTACACTTCTTGATTTCAGTAAGCTCATGTGGGTTCACATCCTCTCTAATGCAATAGTTTCCCCTTCTTTGGTCATCAACTTATATAACTCCACACTAGGATTATCAACAAGAACTCTCTCAAGCTCCTTCATGGCTATGAATTTAGCTCTCGGATCATTCTCCAAAGGCGGTCTCTCTATTCCCTCATCCACTTTGTCCTTGGTTCCAATCATACCCATTGCATACAAGATCATGATTATTTGCTCTGAGATAGGCAACCTCTCTCTTGTTAATGAAATGGTCTCCATTATCCACAACTTCTACTTGTTCTCAAAACTCGGGGTTTCCTAAGTTTTCACGAACATAGCATGTATTATGGCTATCCACATAAATTTTGGCTCCTCTACCATTGGTGTAATGATAGCATAAGAGCATGGTCAACCTGGATTCTAGTTTCTTCGAGGTACCAATCCCATTCCCCTCACTATGATAACTCATCCTTGATGCTCTCTCAGTCATAAGGATAGAAATGCTTGTTCTGATGAAGTATCTAAGACTATCTTTTCTTGAATAGTCAATAAATTCTCTAAGTTAGCTGGATTGACACTCTCTTTAGTAGACCCATGGCTCCCCTGATCTCTTGGTAGTCCCACTCGTGACCTGTACTAAGCTCCTAATCTCAAGAACATGCGTAACATGGAAAAGTGAAACATGACCTATTACCTGGACTCTTTAGATCCTTAGGAAATCTCTACCTTGCTCCAACTCCACTCATGCACGGGACTCCTTATTTGCACAAGACTCAACACCAAACTAAAGTGTTGGTTGAGTTAAGCAAGCTAGCAATTGAATCAAGCACAAAATTTTCATCCAAAAACACGTTATGCACAACTTTCTTGATCCAAAGGGCTACAAATGCTATACAAGGCTTCACTATCTAGAATCAAATTTTGTAAAAAATGGGTGCTCCTTGCTCTCTAGAGGAAACAAACGCGTTTTCTTCCTTGCCTATAAGGCTTTGATATGATTTTCACTCCAACTTTTCCACAGGTTTACAACACACTTTCATGAATGCAATCATGCACCAATCCCAATTCTTTTAAGCTTTTTGATGGTCTTTGGCAGTCACTTAACCAACTTTTTGTCACTCTTTGAGTAGAATTTGGTCTAATCTAGTGCACAAAATCCCAATTTCAACTTTGGCTTGATAGGTATGATCCTTGCATCAAGGTCTCCCTCCGGTCCAAAACTTGGCAAAAAATTCTTCTTCTTGCAAGTAGCTGAAGAATGCGTTTTTTTCTCTTGCAACTATTTTTGGTAGCTTTTTGTAAAATTTTCAATTATCAAGTGTTTTACCCTCTTTCAAGAGTATACCCTCCAAGTTTCACAAAGTTTGAACATCTAGTTTGAGTTTAATCCCAATTTTAGTAGTATGAGAGCTATGATTTGACCCCACACTCACACTTTATGCCCAGACTCACTTTTGATTTGATGGAAAGCTTTCTTAGGTTAAGAAGGACCCTTGTTCCAAGTTTTGTCAAGTTTAGACCCATGTAGCAAAGCTCAATTTGGCTTTTGGGAGTTGCATTGTACCAAGCAGTCTCCAAAAAATGTTATACACCCACTTTGAGTCAAGTTTGACTCTCTCTACTTTCTATTGTGCTCATGTCTATCTTTCTTTTGGATCAAATCTGTGTGTTTGTGTGTGTGAGTCCACAATCATGCATGCAATTTTCCAGCAAAACTAGCTTTCAAGAATCTAATGAATGCACGTGCTTACGCAAATTTCAAAGTTTGACTTCTGGAGCTACCTTAGAAAAGAAACGTGTTTTTTTTGTAATTGTTTAGAAAATCTATTTCTTCATTTCCCCCTGATTTGATGCCTTTTGACACTCTATTAAGCACAATGAATGGCTTGTATCCAATTTTGACCTTGCAAAGTGGACTTAACAGGCTTATGACTCTACTGAGACAAGAAGTCATGTGGCTCTTGCACACACACAATATGCTCACTTTGAAACCAACTGTCACACAAGTGCTTAAACACAGATGCCAAACACTTTTGTCAAGTCAAAATGTGCAAAGTTCCTTCATATCAGCTTGATGAAAAAAAACACCATTTTTCCTCCATAGAGGATGATGTCAATTTTTTGAATTTTTTGTTTGATGTTGTGTACTAACACACTCCTGTACATGCAATCTAGGCTCTCAAATCACAACTTTCTTTAATGTGTTTCAATTCTTACACATTCACATCACTTGAGCTTCAAACTCGCAACGATGGTGTTTTTGACTCATTCCAAATCCAAAATGAAGAGTACTTGTCACACTCTTCTACTTACCCTACTCCTGACCTAAAAAAGACATTAAAAAACACTCAAATCAACAACTCGATACACAAACTCTAAAATTGTATGTTTTCTTGCGTTTTTTTGCTTAACGCGAGTTTAGTTTTTCTTACAACCAACAAAACTACGCACCAGGCTCCACACTTACTCACAACACTCTACCCTACCTATTTACTACTTTTATGGCTGAAAACCACCATCGAATCACAAAGATCAAGGATACCTCGTTCTCCACTCCTAATCTACCTTATCCAACTCTTCTAACTCAAACAAGTATTTCGATTTTGTATGTGTCCACAGTAGTCTAGGTACTTGCTCCCTAGCAATGACACCAATGTCTAGGGGTCTATTATCATCACCTATCACATCTCATGAAGAGATGGATCCAAGACCATAATGCCAATCCTAGGAAGCAAGTGACTTGACTAGGGCATGGAGGCATGCGAAGAGGTTTTCAATCTCTTGTTTGAACACAATACACTCCGATTCGTTCACACAACAACATGGTGCTTTAACCACAAAAATCTTGGCTCTTATCGCTATGATCCATTCACACATTAACATGCAAATCCGATAGAAAATCAGCTCCAAAAAACACCAAACCTAGTATTCTCGACCCTTGCAAGGTCAGAAACACTTATGAACCTTGAAATCCCAAATTTGCACTCCGAATTTATTTTGTTGTGTTTTTTTATAGGGAGGAAATTTAGTCACCAACTCGGGAGTTCAATGCGCCTAACAAGTTCTCCTAAGCATCGATACTCTGACCCAACAAACTGATACACAAAATGACACTTAAAATGAAAGATATATCACCTGGAAGGTTGTGGGAGTTGATGATTGTATCTCGTGATACGCTTGCAATGCCAATATTCACATGTAGATCTCTTCGAGGCTAACACAATGGTGCTCTCAAAATTTCAATACGATGATTGTGTAGTGTGGTGCAAAGAGATAAAGACACAATAGCAAGAGTAGACACATGACGTGCATAGAAAACCTTATGTGCTCAATTTCATTCATAATGATGTTGTTCCAAACTTTAGAAAAATTGCTTTTATACCCCTACTTAGGGTCTCATTACAAGGGATGGAATTGCTTCAAGAATAGTATAAAACATACAACTTGAGAGCTCATCGTCATCCCAATTTCTTCATAATTACATAGTAAACAAAGATCTAATGGTTTTTTGGCAAGATAATTACGATCGTTTTTTGTTACAAGCATCTCCTTTTTCAAACAAGAATTTGTTGTTGTTGAAATCTTCCGACATTCATATCTCTCTCTCTGCTTACATTAAATACAAATTGAGTATCTGTGTTACTTTGAAGTATGGAGCTTGCAACACAGGTGTCTCAGGTAAGGACTCTATCTTCTCTTGGAAAGTTTTTTTTGGCTAACAAGCTGTCCAACACTGGATTACACATATACCTACTGCTTGGGAAGTTCTTTTAAATTGTATGTTGGAATGGTGCTTCATTCCTACAATCATTGTATAAAATTAATTCTAAGGCTGAATTGTTTTGTACTTATCATCTCCTCTGTTCTAAAGCCAGCTATCTTTTGAATGTAAAAAGTTCAATTATGTCTTATTATATATATTAGAACAGTTACACACACATGTGTACTTATTTATCCATCAATTAAATTATATAAATATAACAAACAAAAATTCTTTTTTCACAAGGATCACTATTCACCTTGATCAAGGCTCCTAGGTTGTAGCCTATACTATCATATGGGGTGGGTTTTATAAAAAAATGGGGGGCAACCTCTTCCTTCTATCTTCTCATGGATACCCACCCCTAAGGATATTATGTGAAGATCGCAGCTTTCATTGCTGCCCTACCCTTCACGCCCTTGCTCTCTCTGTCCCCCTTGTCTATACTACAACACACTGCAGCCTAGTGCTAACTCCTACACACACTCTCTCTCCCTGTCAACTCCCAGTACACGAGCAGGGGTGGCCATAACAGTGGCTTGGGAACCTATAGCCACTGAATACTCTAATCGTGGGGTGTCTTCTCACCTTGAACAAACCGGATGAGCTATAAAAGGTGAGGGTGCTACGGCCCCTCACTTAGTATGTGGGTATATCTCTCTCTTTGCGTGTGTTTTTCAAAGTAAGGTGTGAGGGCTTTGACACTGTGCAACTATGGAGGTGGTTGAACTACCGTCTCAAGTCAGTGTTCTCCATGTTAATGATACCTTGATGGCATACACTAAGGTTTTTGTACATAATGCACGAAAACATCATGTCACTGTGACGAGTTTAGTTTGTTTTTTGCTGTTACATTTCACACAGTTACCGCCTGGCTTGACCTAGTTTTTTGGGTGGGTATTCTGTCGCGACTGTATACTGTGCATGAACTGGTTGTTTGAAAGATGGATGGTGAAACACTATGGTTTGCAGAACTCGTTTTTCCCATAAAATTGGAGATGAGTATTGACGGGATAAATGGTTTTTTTAACCCATACTAATCACGTTGATTATTGTCTATTTTTTTGGCTTTTTTCTGGTAGGTAGTTGGTTTTTCATACAGTGGGTTATGACCCAAAAAAAAACAATTGTGGACTTGTATATTGCCTTAATACTTTGTGGTTTAGGTTTCTAGAAACCCATGCATAATCATAGTCCCGGTGCTAGATAATGCAATGTTCGGACATCATAATAAAGGGGAATTATTGGGTACTTGGTACTGTCGTAAGTCAGGTCTGTCATGATACTACACAGCCTAATGTTTGGGTTTTTTATAAAAAAAAGAGGTGGTATGATTTTCCCTTGTCACTCGCTAAAATGATAATGGTGAGGTTCTCTCTGAAGGATGAGTATTACTTGAACCATGTTAAGGGGACTGTGGGTTGCATACTTTGGGATAAATTGCTAATTCCTTTTTGATACCAAGTTCATACCAGGCTATCCTGCCGCTTAAAAGATGCTAATTCTAATGTTGTTTACTAGCATAGAATAAGTTTTAAGCTAGGTAGACTAGATTTAGCAGATTTTTTTTTAATGTATCACAATACATACCAATGTAGATTGAGGTAAGTTGGATTTTGTATACCCATGTGGGCCTGCGAGTTTTGGTTTTTGCTTGATGACATAGCCAAAATTGATGCTTTAACCCAACAATGGAATTTTTGTCGTACATATCTCAAGTTGTTGATTAGGTTACTTTATGCTTTATGGTACTTGTGGAAAGAGGAGTTAGGGCCTGACAATATGGCAAAGTAATATTTGAAAAATTAACCTATGGGCTAATATAGGGACTAAGACACTTGGATCAGAAGGGGTGATGGCCTTTTGATCAGAATGATATGTATGTTAAATATCTATTTAAGGTCTTATAAAAATTGGGCTATATAGAAACCATACTTATAATTACTTTCAATAATTGGGATAATAAACTTTTTTACAATAAAAAGTAAAGAAATGGAAGACATATACACTTTGGACAGTGGTTTTAAGCTAAAAAGGGTTGTAAGTTGGACATGGATAACAGCTGATATAGTCCGTTGACACCTGTAATACACATCTAAGGCTAACGAATATGTTGTCTTGTTTAGATGAATGCAGGTGAGGACTTTATCCTTTCTTGGATTTTTTTTTGGCTTAAAGCTATTATCTGTTCGAGAGTATACTTGTTCATACCACTTGGGGAGTAATTCTTTATTGGATCACTATCATGTATACTAGAATGTGGCTTCATTCTCATATGACATGTACAAAGATAATTCTAAGACTGAGTTGGTTTTATACTAATTTTTGCCTTTTCTCTAAAGCCAGCTGTCTTTTGAATGTAAAAGCTCATTTATGTCTTATTATATAAGATAAAACGGCTACACACACGTCCTATATATAAGGTTTTTTCATTGCATTTTGAAAAAAACCAAGACGCTGGCTTTAGAAACTTTCTTGAATCTTGGTTGTATGTTGGACCCACTGCTTGTAAAAATTGGTTGGCTGGTGTTAGGTGGTCCTCCATAGGCTAAGGTTCTGGTTTTCTACTCATGGCTATCATGGTCTCTAACCTTGCCGGCTTAAGAATTGCAGGCCCAACCTACTGGACTAATTAGATATATACTTTCTTTTAGGATCACAAACATTTTAAGTTGATAGCTCGCATGAGGGTAACCGGAGACACATACAAGGATTCTAGAACAAATTAGATTTTACCTAAAGGACGGGTATTCAAAAAATACCCTAGCTGTTAGAACTAGACCTTTTTTTGGCTAGACGGGCCAAATATTGTGTTACATATTACCAGAAGCGATCCATAATAGATTTTGTCTATTGCAGACCCTTTCTCTCTTGCAAGGCCTGGAACTATCTTCTGAGCCCCTCTCTGTGGCTACCTCTCTTGTCCTCAGATGTATTGGCAGTTTGGATGCTTCTCAATTAATATATGATTCGGCTCCAACGTCACATAAAAAGCTATCTATCTTACACATGCTGTCCTTTAATGATTGGGTCAAAATTTTGGCTACCTTGGACATGGACTCCAAAGATGGGGTAAATATGATTTCCTTGTACATAGCCCAATTGACTATACTTTCTATACAATATCAACAAGAGCTAGCCTTATTTTCTTCTTCTAGAGCAGAATTATCTAAATTTTTGAAAAAATTATGTGGGTTCAATCCATCTTTTAGCAGTACCCATAATGCCCCAACTGTTTCTCAAACAGGTGAAATATTTTGCAAAGATAGTGCAACACTTGAGGCTATCAAGGAAATTGAATTCTTTGGTGTGGACCATCAGCTTTGGGTTCTACCTAACAAAGCTTTTCTGGCACCTATTCTTAGTGAAACCAGGATGTATCTGGCTAATCTCTCTGCCACCACAATTGAAAATTGTAGAAAGGAGGTCAGTTCTTAGATAAAGGAGAACTCATTAAAGCCCCCTTTAACCTGAACCTAATAGATTACTCCGAGTTCTCTTCTAAAACCGGTCTATACATAAAAACAAAAAGGAACATGGAGTTTGCTAAAAGTAATTCTCGTTTCTACATAGAGTCCATTTGGAATGTTTTTTGACCTTATGTTAAATGTGCTTGTAAATTTCTTGACCCTAAAGCTTCATGCAAATCCAACATTATGTGGTTTGACCATGCTATCTAGTTTATCTTCAATCATTTGGACCAGCTCTTTCTTGAAAAACCAATGGACTTTCATTTGTCCCTCATCTACTCTTCGCTAGGTGACCAGGCTAAACAATTAGTAATTGCTCAAATTGTTTTCAACATTTTTCGTGGGCTTATGTTAGATATCCTTAAAAAATTGAAAGCTGATGAATCAGGGACATATTTAACTACCTATGCAAATTACAAAGGTGTTAAGATTATCACCAATCTTCTCAAGCCTTGTATTGATGATGATGACTCCCCCTCACTAAAATCTCTTGCCACCCCCCAATTCTTTCACTTCCTTCCTGACACCCACCTCCTCCTCTAATTTTACTAGAGGAAAATCTCGTAGCTTCACTAGAGGAAGAGGAAGGAATACCCCTATCAGGCACCTTCTTGACTTATGATCACTTATGATTGTGCAGGTTATGGTTGACCCTTGTGGAAGATTATCCCTCACCAAAAGACATCTTGCAAATGTTATATTTACGAACATTGTCTTTTTCAATCTGTACTTCTGGATTGAGTACACCCTAAAACACTTTTTTCCTAAATGTTTTAACTTAATGTTTGGAAACCATGAGATACTTGATAATGTTATTATTGGTTGGAAGTATCAACAACCTATTAAGAATGTGGTCTATAGTAATGATTTTTTATGACACAGCACTGTGCCTGATTGTACTTGTGATAGATTTATCCCATACTGCAAAGATTTTGATACTTATGGCTTACATGTATGCACTTGTAATCCGGATCTTATTGAAAATACCACAGTCCAGAAAATCCTTGCTAAGGGACTTAATCACATACCCACTTTTCCTTAAAACCCATATCTAGCTTTAACAGCTTTGCATAGCTGTTTAACTGACCTTTTCAGTATTCTCTGACTGGAGAAGACAGTTCTGCTAGACTTAGTTAAATTGGTTGAAAAATGCTTCTTTCAAAAGATCTCACATATACCTTTTCAATGGCTGTCTCTACTGAAAGCTCTTGGATCACACCACAACTAGCTGTAAATTTTCAAAAATTTTCATGGGACTGGTTTATTGTAGGACTTGATAAAAGCCCCAATTGTCCCACTCTTATATGCAAAAACTTGGCATGGAATGCAGCCCACTCTCAATTTCTAGGAAGGAATTCACACCACTTAATACGTCTCCTTATGAGGTCACCTATAATATTTCAAAACATCTAGAAAATATGGGGCATTTTATTCAAGATACCAAAATTTCTCCCACCTATAAGTTATACTAGCATAAGTATATATGGATATTTGATGCCTCGAATAGTATTTCTAACATTACCAAAGATCTTGTGCTTTCAGAATTTGAAAATATTTGTGCTTCTAAACAAAAAATCTGCTCTGACTTTCTACAAATACAGTATAATCCCTTCTGGTTGGTATAAAATGCCACTGAGGTTACTCTAAACCTCCCTAAATGAATTTTTCATCTCTTCACAACAGATATTACTCAGTGCTATGAGAATATACCTTTGGAAGGAGAAATTAGGACTGAAAGATGTTCTATCTCAGATGATTAAGCTTGCCTTCAAGAATGCTAGGAATAATGGTTTCTTCTACAATTTTCTCTCTAGGAAACCTTGATGGATTGAAAAAACACAATCTTCTAATCCCCTTCACTTTGATGATGAAAAACTATTTAAAAACATATCTTGGGTACTTGATAACTGTACTAGTCTCTTCAGAGGACAGTGCTTTAATCAAAGCCAGGGCATTCCCATGGGATTTTCTTGCTCACCTCTTATGTGTAATCTATACTTAGCCTTCTTTGAATAGAAACGGTTTCTCAAAACCATGAGTGACAAAAGTAACTATTGTAAACTTTCACTTTTTAATCATACTTACAGATATATGGATGAAGTATTAAGCCTCAACAATAAATTATTCTCAAAAGAAATTAATCATGTATATCCCAACAACTGGTTAAAAATTGAACCGACCTTTAAACATGGAATTTACTTCATCAACCAGCTTCTTTGCCACTACTATCCAATTCCCTAACTTACAATTGGACTACATAACGCTTGTGTAGGAGACTATGACCAAAAGTTTATTTGGAAAAGAGAACTTTTAGATATCCCACCTATTTAATTCTTAAAAAAGAACAGTAACTGACCACTTAAAGCTGCTCTTAGTACTCGTATCAGCCTCCTGTACCTGATAGTATACTTCTCTTCCAACTACTTCTTTGCTTGGGAAGATATTAAGATACTTATACATAAATTTTGCCTTAATGGATTCAAAAGAAAGGACATAATTAAGAGAATCACACAATCTCGTTCTCAAAACGATTGGCCTGGCTTACATTTCAACCACAATAACCTCATTTCTATGATTAGGTAGTAGGCCCATTCACAATGGCCTACTATCAATCCATTGTGTATGGTGCCTGGGACAGGGCGGGTACACACACACACACACACACACACATGTGTACTTATTTATCCAACAATTAAATTATATAAATATAACAAAAAAAAATATTTTTTCACAAGGATTCCTATTTACCTTGATCAAAGCTCCTAGATTGTACCCCATAGTATCGTATGGGGCGGTTTTTATAAAAAAATGGGAGCAACCCTCTTCCTTCTATCTTCTCATGGGTACCCACCCCAAAGGATATTATGTGAAGATCGTGGCTTTCATATCTACCCTACCCTTCACTCCCTCACTCTCTCTGTCCCCCTTGTCTGTACTACAACACACCGCAACCTAGTGCTAACTCCTACACACACTCTCTTTCCCAATACGCGAGCAGGGGTGGCCATAACGGCGGCTTGGGAACCTATAGCCACTAAATACTCTGATTGTGGGGCATCTTCTCACCTTGAGCAAACCAAGATGAGCTATAAAAGTTAAGGGAGGTATGGCCCCTCACTTAGTCTGTGGGTATATCTCTCTTTGCGTGTGTTTTTCAAAGTAAGCTGTGAGGGCTTTGACACTGTGCAACTATGGAGGTGGTTGAACTACCATCTGGGTCAATGTTCTCCTTGTTAATGGTACCTTGATGGCATACAATAAGGTTTTTGTACATAATGCCTGAAAACATCCTTTCAGTGTGACGAGTTGAGTTTGTATTTTGCTATTACATTTTGCACAGTTACCACCTGGCTTGACCTGGTTTTTTGGGTGGGGTAATCTGCCGCGACTGCATATTGTGCATGAATTGGTTGTTCGAAGGATGGATGGTGAAACATTATGGTTTGCAGATGCTGTTTTTCTCATAAAACTGGAGATGAGTATTGAGGGGATTAATGGTTTTTAACCCATACTCATCACGTTGATTATTGTCTATTTTTTTGGCTTTTTTATGGTAGGTAGTTGGTTTTTCATACAGTGGGTTATGACCCAAAAGAAATTGTGGACTTGCATATTGCCTTAATACATTGTGGTTTAGGTTTTTGGAAACCCATGCATAATCATATTCCCGGTGCTAGATAATGCCATGTTCGGACAACATAATAAAGGGGGATTATTGGGTACTTGGTACTGCCGTAAGTCTGGTCTGTCATGACACTATGCAACCTAATGTTTGGGTTTTTTTATAAAACAGAGGTGGTATGATTTTCCCTTGACACTCACTAAAATGATAATGGTGAGGTTCACCCTAAAGGATGGGTATTACTTGAAACACGTTATGGGGACTGTGGTTTGCATACTTTGGGATAAATCGTTGATTTCTTTTTGATACCAGGTTCATACCACGCTATTCTTTCGCTTGAAAGATGCCATTTCTAATGTTCTTTACTAGCGTGTAATAAGTTTTAAGCTAGGTAGACTAGATTTAGCAAATTTTTTCCTTATGGATCACAACGGATCGGAATTTTTGTGGTACATATCTCAAGTTGTTGATTAGGTTACTTTATGCCTTATGGTACTTCTGGAAAGAGGAGTTAGGGCCTAACAATATGACAAAGTAATATTTGAAAAACTAACCTATGGGCTACTTTATGCTTTATGGTACTTCTAGAAAGAGGAGTTAGGGCCTAACAATATGACAAAGTAATATTTGAAAAACTAACCTATGGGCTAATATAGAGATTAAGACTGTTAGCAGCAAGCGAACATGGATATCATTTTTTGGAGTTCTCATTGTAAAAAACTTATTATTTTGATAAATCGGGAATATTGTAACTCCTATTTTCTCGGATAAACTCTGTAATTAATGAGCCGGGGCTACAAGCTTCCAGATTGTATCAACCTGTCATTACCCATCTTTGGTAGAACTCCCAGATTATTAGTTTTGACCACCAAAAGCTTTGGCTAAGGTATAAAAGCCAATTCTTGTAAGTTATTATTAAGTTTTGGATAATGAAATACACAGTACAAAAAATCATTAAAAATAGTCTTTTTTTAATTATTTTTCATCATTTTCTCGATATTGAGACTTAAAAATGGAGAAATCCAACAAAAAACAATAAAGCTGTGTTTTTCAATGGATTCTCTTAATTATTGGATTTTCACTTTACTTTTTTAGGGCATTTTGTTATTTTCTTTGATTTTTCAATAAACATATCAAAAATTAATAATAAAAAGCATAGAAGCTCAGATGAAAAAATGGAAGACATGATGGTGATCAGAAAGACAAGGTGGACAAGCACAATTTTTTTTGATGAAATCAGAAGGTGGAAGCGGGAAGCCTAAATTAGGCGGCCAGACCTACTTTTGCAGTATTCTTGCAGAATGAGCTACAGGAATCCGATCAAGGAAACTTTTGAGTCTAACATAGATTTCACGGCCTAGTAGGACTAACGGGGGAATCTGGGAAAATTGGTTTGGGAAGTCCGGGTGTAGATATCCAAGGTAGGCTAAAATTACCTCATTTCCACTCGTGGCCTTTGCAGAGAGAGCTTTTCGACCTCTTTCGTGCGTCTTTCCGAGAGTCTACAGTTGCCCGTTTTCAGCGCCTCTCACACAAGACATGAGGGGTAAGTTCTTTACTCGTCAATGATCTGTACGGCCGGTAGCTAGTCTAAACCCCTAGGAAAAACCCTAGAAATCGAGCAGTGTACGAAGCCCTACGACCAAAACTAACCATACGGCCTGTCAGCTCGACCAAATCAGTTAGGATTTAAACTGTAGCATGCCCAAACATACTATAACCTTTCTATATCATCAGTTGACCATTCGGCAGGGGTCGAGGGGGTCCCCAGTAGAAAAGCTAGGTTTTTGGTAGACACCATGATTTGGATCCGACTCCACAAACAACTTGCCTACGAGGTTCATATACAATGTATATGATTGGTTTAGTGAAATCAGTTAAGCAAAGCCCTCGAAAAGCAAAAAATGGTTTAAGGGCTACAAAGCGTCAAATTCGACATACGGGGTCAAACTGACTCCAAATGAGCCAGAATTGGATGAGTTGCTTCACGACTATGTTGCGGAAAAGTCCAAAGCCTCAAAATTGACTGACCAATTGAACAGACAGTATAATTACAGAAATAAGAGATTTCAGAGTCGACAAAGCACAAAGTGATGCCGACAAGACCAAACTTGACCAAATTCAATTTAGGACTTGTTTTAGGTGTATAGAATGCGTTTAGGTCAAAAATTTTAAGTTTTGAAAAAAAATTTGTGACTGCTGTAAATTATTGCGATTGTTTACTTTTGCACTATTTTTGCTTGGAAATTGTATCATCACCTCACCTATCATGTGTACACACCTATTACATGCCAAAAATCAAGTATGAGCCAAAATGAGCACCTATAACTTGGAAAATTGCCAGAAAACGCAAAGAAGTCTTTGCAAGCCAATTTTTGGGTCATGAACTACATTTTTTGGTTCAAATCACCTCATATCTCATACACAGAGTCTATACAATGCCTAGAACCAATTTGTACCAAAAAATGTTGATTTTGGTGGAAATATTAATAATTGCGATTATTAAATTTCTAGCCAAAATGGGGGGATTTTGATATTTTGCCATCATACATCCAAAGTACATGATGTGTTAAGCCCACTAGCCAAGTTTGAACCATTTGGAACTCAAACTCTCAAATTTCCATTATATCTACTGTTTCAGAGACCTAAAGCCAAAATCTGGTATCATTTTCACCGTATGTATCCAAAAGAGCCCATAATTCACTCAGAATATGTATCGAGTATATACTTCAAGCCTGTGATGCCAAGTTTGCAAAATGTTGAATAAATACTCAGCTGTATATAATCGCGATTATTTACTTTGGTTGCAAAATTTTGTTTGGACTTCACAATTTTGTTCCTTGCATAATTTTATGCATCTATGCTTGTTCAAAAATTGATTTGAAGCAAATTGGACCAAAATTGTCAGCATTTCAGACTAAAGGACATTTGAGAGAAAAATCCGTCAAATCTGCTAACTTTGACACTCCATTCACTGCACAGGAGCCATGCAAGCAGCAGAGAGGGCCAAGAAAAAGCTCAACCAGAAAGAAAAGTTGGAGGAGCTACCCGCATACCAACTGGATCCAGATTTAGTCAAAGCCGCCCAGGAAGCCTATCTTTCAAAAGATTAGCTCGAAGAGCAAAAAACGGCATCAAATTTGGCATAAACATGGATACCATTCTGGTTTTGTTTACTGATCTTAAGTATAAGGCTGAAATCTTGGTGGTGTTGCTGATTATGCCGCCATAGAATATATATAGGCATTCGAGTTTCTTTACAAAGGATTTTTTGTGACCGTTTTCGAGGCTGGAATAAACAAGATTTTGCTATACTGACATTGGTTTTTGTCGGCACTGATAAACTGTTGCAGTACTAGGTTGGGTAAATTTTTGAGAAGGAAGCATGTTCACTACCTTTGTCTAAAAGTTGTACCATTTTTAATAACTGGCTCATAGAAATGGATCTAATTTTTTATAATTCTTCTAAAATAACCTTGAGAATTATGTGATGTATCGAATAAGGTTTCCATGGCATATTCCTTTGACTCTTTACAGGTTCAACCTTTTCAAAATTGGCAAAATACTGGTAGTATAAACATGGCTAAGTGCCAAATCACCTGATGATTGTGAGGGTGCTAATCAATAGGGTAAGGAATGAATAGTATTTTGACTAGGGATGTTACATATCTATTTTTTGGTTCTGGGCTGATAGTTCAGTTGGTACTTCGATCCCAATGAGAATTTTTACTGACAAGGATCTGGTTTTGTACTCGTTGCTTGGATACCTGGCTTAGATCTGGCCCGTACTACCATAAAAACCTGCTATATACATACATATTCTGGTTCTTTATGCTTCACAACTTGAGATTTGGTATAAACTAATTTCTGACCAGGATGGGTATAGTGTTACTCTGGCTCTAGCTGATACTTCCTTGGCTTGAGCTGATACTTCTCAGAGCTGAGGGTTTTTGATACCTTTACTAACTAAATGGGATATGATATTATGGTATAGGATGGTTGTTCTTTACATGGAAATTCTGACTGACATGGATCTAGGTTTCTACTTGTTGCTTGGATGCCTGGCTTAGATCTGGCACGTACTTCCATAAAAACCTGTTATATACATACATAATCTGGTTATTTATGCTTTACTATTTGGGATAAACTAAGAGTACGATTGAGACGGGTATAGGGTTACTCTGGCTCTGGCTGGTACTTCTCTGGCTCGGGCTAATACTTCTCGAAGATGATGGTTTTTGGATACTTTTACTAACTAAAAGAGGTATGGCATTATGGTATAGGGTGGTTGCTCTTAACTTACAGAGAATCTGACCTTACGACTTGGATGCTTTACTTTGATTAGTTTTTTATAAACATATCCATACATATACAAGGGTTGTATTGAGTAAAAGCTTGAAGCAGCCTGCTTTATGGCTAGCTTTGACTCTGGTTCGGGCTCTAGCTCTGGCTTATAACTTATCTGACCCTGGTAGTTACATCTTTGAAAGGGGATCCTGTATGGTATCTGAGTAAAGATGATTACAAAACATCTAACCTTCATCTGTTGCTTGGATATCTTGCACAGATCTGGTTTTGCACATACTTATTCCACTACATCAAGTGATGATGCTACCATTAAATATACTATGGTTTAGATACTTTACTGTTTGCTCTGACTTACAACAAAATCTAACCTTCTACTAGTTGCTTGGAGGCGTGGCTTAGATCTGGCCCGAGTTGCCACATTCTGGTTCTTTATTCTTTATGCTTTACTAGTTGAGATTTGGCATAAAATAAGATTCGGACCAAGAAGGGTATAGTTTTACTATGGCTCTGGCTGATACTCCTTTGGGTTGGGTTGGTACTTCTCGGAGCTGATGGTTCGGCTTTTTCTTTAGTTTCAAGGGAAACTCTTTATGGAATGTAGGGTATTGTTGTTAAACATGCATAACCTGCTACAAATAGTGGATGGCTGAGTAAACTCAAGTTCTTGATTTTTGGCCTAAAATTGGTCGAAAGATAACCCTAGTTAATTCTGGCCTTGAAGGGCTCGACCTTGAGGCATATGTTAAAGAATGGGACATGGATAAGAGCTAGACCAGCTAATGCAAATAGAATATCATAGGTTTTCGCTAAACTCTCTGACTCGACATTTTACTATAGAATGTACATATCACTTCAGGTTTAATCATTGTAGCTGTACTCTGGTGTTTATAGAGTCCAGCCACTTGAGAGCGAAAGAGGTCGCTCAAAATTATGGCAAAAATTTTCAGGGTTTCATATATGAAAGAAATTTACAAGAGTGTGTAAAATTTATTTCTCTATTGTTATTAGGTTTTACAAAGATATAGGATGACTTTTCAAATGAGTAGTACTATTGATCCAATCAAGAGAGCACAGGTCTCAAAAAAGCTTAAGCTAGGGCTGAATATATAGCATCATTTGCGGCAAACAACAGGGCGTGGTCAAGGCAGAGAGCATATCTTGATCGAACCTGCAAGAATAAGGAGATAAACTATAAAGATACTTAAAAGAAAATCAGCAGTTTGTAAGCTGATGAAGTTCGGTATGAAGTTGTAATTGACTACCAAAGTCTTGTTAAAGTTCATTTGTTAATAAAGTTTATTTGCAAAAAAAAGTTGAAACTTTGTGACATGGATAACAACTAGGATGCCCACACATCACTTGCATACGAGCCAATGCTAACAGAAAGTTATGTTGTTTTATGGGTGCAGGTGAGGGCTACTCTCTTTGATTCAACTTTTTGGTTGCTTTATTGTTGGGAGGAATGGCTACTGGTTCGCAGTTTGTAAAAGAATTTCTACATTCGGATGGTGACTTGTACCAAACTGATGAGATTTATTTATACAAATCATGTTGTCTGAAGTTTGTTTTGTATAATAAACCTTGTATTTATTTGGGTTCCTTGGTCTTTGAACATATGTATGTTCGTTTGTGGGTAATATATGTAGATAACTAAAACGCACACAATTGGCACTTAGATCCAGTTTTATCACTGGGTTGGGACCAAGCTCCCGAAATTTTGCTAGGACAGATTGATCAAACTTTGCATTCAATCTGTTCTAGAGGGGTTAGCCTCACGCAATCATTATGAATTATTTTTGAATGGTTGAAGGTTGAGGAAGCTACCAGATTACTATAATCTAAGATTCTTCAATTTATATTATTTCATTTTTGAATTTTCTCTAACTACGCCTCCTTCAGGCTATTTCCTTGTATTAGGGATTGGAATTGTCAATGGAGCCACTCTCAAGAGGTTCACTATTGGTTCTAAGACGCATTCAAGATGATGAAGCATCTGCTCTCATTGTGGCCTCGTCTAGTCATCCTAATACTTCCCTTATTCACACAGTCTCATTTGACAAATGGGTCAAAACATTGGCAATGTTAGTCAAAAACAATAAGGATGGTGTTTCAGCTATTTTCAAAATTATTGCAAATGTCCTGACTATCTCTAAAGCACATAAAGAGGAATTGGCTAAGTTCTCATCTTATGGTGCTGAACTTGCTAACTTTCTCAGAAAGCAATGTGAACTCAGCCCCAATTTTTTCACAACCCCGACTATTACAATTCTCCCACCTACCAACAGTCTTTTCTGTAGGGATGCAGCGGCTGCGGAAGCAGTTAAAGAATTTCAAGAAGATTTATGTTCTCGAATTGAAACTTCGCTTTTGGAATTAGTTCCTAAGGTTTTTAGCATGTTTCCTTTCTTACCAGTACGACAAGTTGAGGTGGAATCCTTAGGGGTGGAGCACAAACTTTGGTTACTCCTTAATAAAGGATTTATGGCTCCTATTTCTATAGAGACCTGGGTTTTTGGTAAATCTACCTGCCTCCACAATGGAGGACTCTCGACTGAAGATACTCAAAGGAGTGCAATGTTCAGACAAAGGCGAGCTGATTAAAGCTCAGTTCAACATGAACTTTCTAGACTCCAAGAAGTGTAGGTCTAATGCAGGGCTTTATCTGAGAACGAAAGGACTCATCGAATTCAATAAAAACAATGATTATTATGCAGAATCAGTCTTAAATATTTACAGACCCTATCTCAAGTGTGCTTGCAGATTTTTGGACCCTAAAGCATCTTGTGAGTGTAGCATCGTATGGTTCGACCATGCAGTTTGGTTTGCCATCAACAATCTGGAATCTATATTCCCAAAAAAGCCTACATCATTTCATCTTACTCTCATCTGTTCATGGTTAGGTGGACAAGCCAAGGAGTTAGTTCTGGTGCAAATTGCCTTCATACAATTTCGTACTTTGATGGTTGAAATGCTCAAAGAGCTAGGGGCAAATGAACCAGGAATGCTCCTGACTACCTATGGTTCTTACAAAGGGATAAAAACTATTATGGGTCTGCTGAAACCTAACTTTGAAGATGATGAATCCCCATCTCAAAAAAGACCCAACACACTGCTTACTTCAAATTCCACGTTTACTTCCTTTCTTACCCCCTCTTCATCTGCCGACTCCAGTTTTGGAAGAGAAAAATCTAGAAGCTTTACAAGAGGAAGGGGTCGAGGACTACCAGTTAGACATCTGTTGGAAATGTGACTATGCAGGTAGCGGTCAATGAGATCGGGAGGTGCTATCTACCAAGCAAAGCCGAGGATTGCAGTACTTGTTTCATTCATTGTCATTTCACGAATAGAATTTTTGAGTTCTTTTCACCTAAACCAAATTTTATGGAAATTTTTGATTTGGTATATGGTGATCATTCATTAATGGATAATATGGTGTTTGGTTGGAAATACTCTGAAACTATTAAATGCTTTGTATATTCAAATGAATTTTTGAGATATGAACCTATTTTAAAATGTAACTGTAAAAATCTTACTACCTTCTGTAAGGATTTTGAATTACTTGGTTCACACGTCTGTACGACAAACCTTACTATCATTGAAGCTTCTTCTCTTTGAAATCTACTTGGAATGAATTTGAATCACATACCTTTGGAACCGCTAAACCCTAGAATGGCATTTTTTGCACTTATAGAATGTCTGGCTAACATAGCCTTAAAGTTCCAACTGGAGCAATAGATCCAACAAGATCTTGCTGAGAAACTAGAAATAGTCTTTTATCAAAAGATTAATCTTCTGCCAGAAAAATGGCTCAGTTTGAATACTACTTGGGTCATGCCAAAAATTATGCAATAATGTCATGAGCTGACTCGTGAGTGGTTTATTGTCGGGCTTGATAAAGCTACAAACACTATATCAATTATATGTAAAAAAACTAGTATATGAAGCTGCCCCGGTAAGGTTGGGGGGACCTGAATTTAAAAAGACAAATGAAACACTAAAGGGTGTAGCTTTAGCATTGTTGAGAGATTTGGACAACATGGGTTACGATAAAGCTTCTAGTAAGCTTCCTGTTTTGTTCCCAATTTTTAAAGAACACAAACAGAAGTTCACATGGATTTTTGATGCTTCAAACTCTATATTCTCCAATATTACGAAAGATGTTACTTCTTGTCTAACCTTATCATGACTGAGATGTGTGATCTTTGTGCTAAACGAAGAGCAAATCTTAAAAGATTCAGTGGTATAGAATCAACTTACCTACAGATATCTATTGTATCTTCACAGCTGGTATTACACAATGTTATGAAAACATTCCTCTTTCAGGAAATTATGGTCTTCTTGAAGTGCTCGAAGAGATAATTAAGCTAGCTTTTTCCAACAAAAGTCACAAGGGTTTGGAAAGATCTCGTTGGTAAGAACACCTTGTTGGGTTAAAAAGTCAAACAAAAAACCACCGTTGTGCTTTGAAAAAATTTCTCTTATTATGGTAATTAAATGGATATTGCAGAATTGCTTTATCCAATTAGGGCCAAATTGTTATAGACAAAAAATGGGAATACCTATGGGATTCTCTTGCTTACCGATAATGTGTAATCTGTACTTATTGTATTTTGAATACAAATGGGTATGCTCTAAAATGAAACATTATGAGGAGGCAAGACAACTGTTAGCCTTCAATAACACGTTTAGATTCATGGACAATTATTGAGTATAACAAATCAGACTTTCAAATGCCAACTAGTGGAAATTTACCCACCTTGCCTCATGATAGAGCCTACCTCATTGGAAGAATTTGTGATAGATGGTAAGACTATAGTTAAGAGAACATGTTTTTTAAACATGGAGATACTGCTTCACTCCCCTTACATTGGTCTTCACACTACACACTTCTTTTGGAAGCGAGATAATCTATCACTTAGTCCCGCTGAATTTGTTAAAAAGAAAAGTAACAGACCAATTAATTAGAATGCAAGTAACACCTGCTTAGGTATTCTGTCACTTATAATATACTCTTTGTCAAATAAATTTTTTGCATGTGAAGAAATAAACAAGCTGATTGGAAAATTTTGTAATAATGGGTTTTTACGTAAGGGATTGGTTGCTAGTATTACTAAAGCAATCTGCTTGAATAATTGGCCTGGTGTCAGAATAGATGTTGGGTTTCTTTGCAATCTACTAAGGAAGTAGGCCGATACCTAATGGGTCTATGACCTTATTAGGTATGTGCCTGGGTATGGGTGGGCGCGCACACGCGCACACACACACACACACACACACACACACAAATGTCAAGGAGTATTAACTTAAAAATTGGGAAAATTTAAGCTCCCTTGGCAGAAAAACAGTACCTACTTCGTGGGAAACTAGGTTTTAAAAAATCCCTTTTAAGGTAATTTTTCACTTAAGTGAGCATTACTACATTTGGGGCATTCTTAGAGCGAGTAGAGAGAATTAGGGAAGCTCTACAGCGCGTTGATTTTGTCTGCAAAATTGGGAATTGTTTGTAATGAGTGATGCTAGCAAAGCACATGGGCCATTCAAGGCTATCTACCTCCATCGAGTGCATAGCTGGAGATGATCTGCAAGACTCTAAGTATGGGATGTGGAAGTTCGTTCTGTTCCAAGTAGCAACAATATAAAAGGTGAGGGTCTCCCTCACTTAGCTGGCGAGTATGTGCTTTTGTATTCTTTGTACTCTTTGTGTGTAATTGAGGGTTAGTGCTTACGTGGTTGAGCTTGAAGTGTATTAAACTATGGCGAAAGGAAAGAAAGTCTTGGAAGTCCAACCGTTGGCTTTTGCTTCTTCTCAGGTTGAGTTTCTTTGCGTGATCTATAATAGAAAAGTACTAGGTGGGTAAATTTTTTAGAAGGAAGCATGTTCACTACCTTTGTCTAAAAGCTGTACCAATTTTTAATAATTGGCTCATAGAAATGGATCTAATTTTTTATAATGCTTCTAAAATAACCTTGAGAATGATGTGATGTATCTAATAAGGTTTCCATGCAAATTCCTTTGACTCTTTACATGTTCAACCTTTTCAAAATTGGCAAAATACTGGTAGTATAAACATGGTTGAGTGCCAAATCACCTGATGATTGTGAGGGTGCTAATCAGTAGGGTAAGGAATGAATAGTATTCTGACTAGGGATGTTACATATCTGTTTTTTGGTTCTGGGCTGATAGTTCAGTTGGTACTTTGATCCCAATGGGAATTCTGACTGACAAGGATCTGGTTTTGTACTTGTTGCTTGGATGCCTGGCTTAGATTTGGCCCGTACTACCATAAAACCTGCTATATACATACATATTCTGGTTCTTTATGCTTCACAACTTGAGATTTGGTATAAAATAATTTCTGACCAGGATGGGTATAGTGTTACTCTGGATCTGGCTGATACTTCCCTGTCTTGAGTTGATACTTCTCAGAGCTGAGGGTTTTTGATACCTTTACTAACTAAATGGGATATGATATTATGGTATAGGATGGTTGTTCTTTTACATGCAAATTCTGATTAACATGGATCTAGGTTTCTACTTGTTGCTTGGATGCCTAGCTTAGATCTGGCCCGTACTGCCATAAAAACCTGTTATATACATACATAATCTAGTTATTTATGCTTTACTATTTGGGATAAACTAAGAGTATGATTGAGATGGGTATAGGGTTATTTTGGCTCTGGCTGGTACTTCTCTGGCTTGGGCTAATACTTCTCGGAGATGATGGTTTTTGGATACTTTTACTAACTAAAAGAGGTATGGTATTATGGTATAGGGTGGTTTCTCTTAACTTACAAAGAATCTGACCTTACTACTTGGATGTTTTACTTTGATATAGTTTTTGATAAACATATTCATACATATACAAGGGTTGTATCGAGTAAAAGCTTGAAGCAGCGTGCTTTATGGCTAGCTTTGACTCTAGTTCGGGCTCTAGCTCTGGCTTATAACTTATCTCACCCTGGTAGTTACGTCTCTGAAAGGGGATCCTGTATGGTATCTGAGTAAAGATGATTACAAAACATCTAACCTTCATCTGTTGCTTGGATATCTTGCATTGATCTAGTTTTGTACATACTTATTCCACTACATCAAGTGATGATGCTACCATTAAATATACTATGGTTTAGATACTTTACTGTTTCATGTGACTTACAACAAAATCTGACCTTCTAATAGTTGCTTGGAGGCCTGGCTTAGATTTGGCCCGAGTTTCCATTCTGGTTCTTTATTCTTTATGCTTTATTACTTGAGATTTGGCATAAAATAAGATTCGGGCCAAGAAGGGTATAGTTTTACTCTGGCTCTGGCTGATACTCCTCTTGCTTGGGCTGGTACTTCTCGAAGATGATGGTTCGGCTTTTTCTTTAGTTTCAAGCAAAACTCTTTATGGAATGTAGAGTAATGTTGTTAAACATGTATAACCTGCTACAAATGAAGGAGTACGAGCGGAAGTGCGACGCGAGAGAGAGTGCGAGAAGAAGAGCACGACGATATGGTGAACTTGCTCTATTGTAATGTGTAGAGCATAGTGAGTTCTTATTAGGTTTTTACAAAAGAATATGTGTACATACCTGGCGGCCCGCCCACTTACCTGGGCGACCACATTGGGCTTTATACCCCAACAACCTCCCATTTAAAGTCCAATGTGGTACTTTAAGTGTGAGAGAAGCTACTATACAAGCTAATATACAAGAGATGTAGAGAAGTGATGTACTACCCTACACCTGACTGCTTGCAAAAATGCGCAAAGCTCTCTGAAGGAAGTCCTTTTGTAAGTAGATCAGCAGGATTTTCTATGGTGTGAACTTTGACAAGCTGAATTTGCTTATCCTCGAGCATTTCCCTGATGAAATGATACTTCACATCCACATGCTTTGTCTTTGAGTGATAAACTGGATTGCGAGCCAATTGTATAGCACTCTAACTATCACAATATAACACGGGCATCTCTTCTTTGATTCCCAAATCTGTTACTACTCGATTAAGCCAAATTGATTCTTTGCATGCCTCTGATTCTGCAACATATTCAGCCTCTGTAGTAGATTGAGTAACACAATCTTGTAATCTAGAACGCCATGATACTGCTCCACCAGCCAATGTAAAGACATACCCTGACGTAGACCTTCGGTTGTCTAAGTCACCTGCATAATCTAAGTCTGTAAAACCCTTTACACTTAGCTCCTAACTCCCATAGCATATACGCATACTCTTTGTAGCTTTCAGGTATCTCAATATTCCTTTCACAGCCTCCCAATGTTTCTTGCCTAGGTTTGACATGTATCGACTTACTACTCCCACTGCAAATGCAATGTCTGGGCGAGTAGCAATCATTGCATACATCAAACTACCCACTGCAGACACATATGGAATCTTATCCATTTCAGCATGTTCTTCCTCAGACATAGGACAATCTTGTTTGCTAAGTTTCACATATGGTGCCAATGGAACACTCAATGCCTTTCCCTTCTCCATATTGAAACGCTGCAAAACCTTGTCAATATACTCTTTTTGAGATAACCAAATCAACTTCTTTGATCTCTCTCTCTCAATGCGCATACCAAGTATATGACTTGCCTCACCCATGTCTTTCATGTCAAACGATTTTGGCATCTTTGACTTCAAAGCTGAAATTTCTTCCAAGTGCTTGCCAGCAATCAACATGTCATCCACATACAAAATAAGGATCAGCCCCAATTGCCATCCTTAGCCTTCTTTGTGTATAGACAGTGATTGAACTCACTACGTCTGTAGCCTTTAGAAAGCATAAACTTGTGGAACTTATGGTACCATGCCCTTGGTGATTGTTTTAAGCCATAAAGACTCTTTAACAACTGGCATACTAGATCTTCCTTGCCTTTCTCAACAAACCCTTCTGGCTGCTGCATGTAAATTTCCACATCTAAATCACCATGCAAGAACATTGTCTTGACATTGATTTGGTGCAACACCAAATCTAATATGGCAACCAATGCAAGAAAGCATCTCAATGTAGTCATCTTGACCACCGGAGAGAAGACTTCATCAAAGTCAATGCCTTGTTCTTGCTTAAAGCCCTTGGCAACAAGCCTTGCTTTGTACTTTGGTTGACTATCATGAGTGGTGATCTTATACCTGTAAACCCATTTACAAGGTAGAGCCTTTTTTCCCTGTGGTAATTTAACTAGATTCCATGTGTGGTTTTTATGTAGAGCTGTCATCTCTGACTGCATGGCCAATTGCCAATTCCCGAAGTCCTTCATTTGCACTGCTTCCTTGTAACATGAAGGCTCATTGCAATCAGTCAACATGACATAGTTCATAGATGGAACAAACCGATCAAGAGGTCGCGTGATACGTCCAGATTTATGCAAAATAGGTGGCTCAGGCTCAGCCACAACCTGTGGTTCCACTCTATCCTGTCCTTGCTCCTCTTGAGCCCTGACATTTTTTCTTGCACGTGCAGGTCCATCTTCTTGGAAGACAACTCTTCTAATCTCCTCAACCCTCTCTGCTTTAGAATGATATTTGGATTCATTAAAGTGAACATCATTGCAACGCGGATAACCTTTCTAGATTCGGGATCCCAAAGTCTGTACCCCATCTCACCAGAATTACCATAGCCTAGAAAGATGCACTTTCTACTCTTTGGCTCAAGTTTGTTCCTAAATTCCTTTGGAACGTGAGTATATGCCTCACATCCAAAGACTCTGAGATGCTTGTATGGGGGCACCTTGCATGACCATACCATCTCTGCCACTGAATCCTTCTGCAAAACCTTGCTAGGATATCTATTTATAAGATGAATAGCTGTTGATACAGCTTCAGCCCAAAACCCATTTGGCAGCTGTGCATTAGACAACATACTTCTGACCTTCTCTTGTATGGTCCTATTCATCCTCTCAGCAACACCATTTTGAGGAGGATTGTAAGGAGCACTAAGTTCATGTTTTATACCTTTTGACTCACAAAAGTCCTGAAAGGCCTTTGAAACATACTCTCAGTGTGTAAGCATTTAAGCTTCTTGCCACTTTGATTCTCCACAAGTGTCACAAACGTTTTGAAAACACTAAATGCTTCATCCTTGTGCTTGAGAAAGTAAACCCATACTTTCCTCGAGTAATCATCTATAAATGTCATAAAGTAAGAAGCTCCCCCTAGAGATAGGTTAGGCATAGGTCCACACAAATCACTATGAACAAGTGCCAACTGTGTATCTCTTCTACTGCTTCTATGCTTATGTGGCTGCTATGTTTGCTTACCATATAGACAATGTTCACAGAATTCAAAATCATTAAATGAAAAGCCAAGCAAATAACCAGAACGAGACAAGATTTCCATTCCCTTCTTGGACATATGTCCTAACCGGCTATGCCACAAAGAAACGTTCGGCTGCTCGGTTACATTGATTACATTTTTAGAGATATTTGATACATAAATCATGTAAAGTCCTCCAGACTTTACTCGATGTGCTACTGTCATAGAACCCTTGGATATCTTCCACATGTTCTATCCAAAAGTGGTGACGTAGCCAGCATCATCAAGTAAACCTGTGCTGATCAATCTCTTTGTAATTGCGGGAACATGTCTAACATTCTTCAGCGTGAAAGAAGAGCCATTCTGAAACTTCAATTGAACATCTCCAACACCTAAGATCTCACATGTCTGCCCATTGCCTAGCCGAACATGATCTTTAGTGGTCACATAAGAGGTAAACCACTCCTTGTCTGGAGACACATGAAGTGATGCCCCTGAGTCTATAATACAGTTACTCAGTGCATGTCCATCAGATGCTGTAAGAGAGCTGAGTCCATTGTATTCTTCAAGAAGTAGATGTCTCATGACACTAGACTATCATCCTCTGCAACAGTGTTTGTCACATTTATTTCTTGAATCTTCACTGAGGACTTGTTCTTCTCACCATGGTCTTCAGCTTTCTCTTTGCCTTTTTCTGCTTTCCATTCTCTGCAGTCTCTTTTCATGTGACCCTTCTTGCCACAATGGTAGCATTCTATGTCACTCTTGCCTTTAGCACTGCGGGACTTGCTACGAGAGTGATTCCTCTTTCCACCTTTGTACTTTTCTTTGGTCCTTCCCCTGACAACTAAGGCTGTTCCTTTGCCTTTGTCCATTGTCTTTCTATTGGTTTCTTCAGTAAGCAGACTTCCTTCTACACCTGCTATGTTCAAACCATATGGAGGTGCAGAATTACTCAAAGCTGTGCGAAAAGTGTCCCAACTTTCCGGCAATGTGATCAACAGGAACATAGCTCTAACAGGTTCATCAAACTTGACACCTTGAGCTGACAACTGACTATAGATTGTGTTGAATTCATTCAGATGATTGGACATAGGTGTCCGTTCTTTCGTCTTCAAGTCAACAAGCTTCTTAAGCCAATATACCTGTGAAGCTGCACTCTGCTTCTCATAAAGATCACTCAGCTTTGTCCATGCTTTATAGGCCGACATCTCATCTGCTACATTGAAGTAAACGCTTTCTGCCAAAGTCAGCATAATGGTAGAAAGTGCCAATTCATCCATTTCGCTCCATTCATCTTCTTCTGGTTTTATCCCCTTGAGCTTTATAGGTTTTATCTGCTTCTTCCACAATGGGAAATTGGTTCCATCCAGCTTCTTGATATTATAAAGAGCAGTGTCCTGTGATCCAGCCATAGCTACGCTTCACAGTAGTTTACTTTCCTAGGAAAATTCCGCAGAGTTTCCCCTGTAAACTGACCTCTGAACCAATATCAACCTGTCAAATGAACCAAGAAACCTTCAGATTCAGCAGAAATTTTGGCAGAGTCTCCTTTGTAAAATGACTCTGGTGTACTCAAAAAACAGACCAAAAAACAGCTCAAAAAACCATTGTCTCTCTAACACTGTAAGCTGTGGGTAAACCTGTCGTGCACCTGTACTGTCTCTCACTGTCCTGTCGCTGTCCTGTAAGCATAGACTGCGACAATGCCTCAACGGCAGTAAAGCAAAGATGCAATCCCAACTGTCTAACTCACAGTCAATACATCCTAGCTGCCTATCTAAGGGTGCTCGAGGGATCGCTCCAAGACCTGTATCACCGAAAGGATCTCAACATTCGAGAATCCCCCAGCTCAATAAAACCTCACTCGACCCTCAACCAAGGCTGCATTAAATCTGACAATACATAGACTTCCCACAAAGTCATACATCCACAAATTTCCCACTGTATGTTGTAACCGCTGCGGCGGTTGTTTGCTGCGTGACTCACAGCTAGCAAACCCTCAATAGACATACATCATCTCTGACAATACATCCCATGTGGAAGTACCTGCAATGTCACGATGAAATCTGGAATATCAAGCAACAAACACAAGCTACCTGATGAACTAGTGGATGTCGCCTATAGTCTGTGTGTAGATGCACCCGTGTCGTATGTGACACACCTCCAAGAACTGTGAGCCGTCCTTCGATGTGTAGACAACCACAAATCAGCACTCTGGGAGTGCCGATATCCTCAGCACCTGCAGTCGTAGGCCGAAACCCCAAATTTGCAGAGTCGGATCCGCACCCGCCTAGACCATGTAGTCGAAAATGGTATGCGCAGAACTTTGTCGAAGCCAAACGGTGGCCGAGATGAGCTCAGAATGAAATTCTGAGAACACCGGGCCATACATGGATAACAACTAGGATGCCCACACATCACCTGCATACAGAGCCAATGCTAACAGAATGTTATGTTGTTCTATGGGTGCAGTTGAGGGCTACTCTCTTTGATTTAGCTTTTTGGTTGCTTTATTGTTGGGCAGAATGGCTGTTGGTTCGCAGTTTGTGAAAGAATTTCTACATTCGGATGGTGACTTGTACCAAACTGATGAGATTTATTTATACAAAATCATGCTATCTAAAGTTTGTTTTGTATAATAAACCTTGTATTTATCTGGGTACCTTGGTCTTTGAACATATGTATGTTTGTTTGTGGGTAATATATGTAGATAACTAAAACACACACACACACACACACACACACACACACACACACATGACCCAACTAGGGCCCTAAGTTGGAGAAAATAGAAAAGCATGTACCATGAAACGGCTTTCAACACTATCTGTATAACCCACTCTCTCTCTTTCTCTCTATCTATCTATCTATAACACACACACACACACACACACACATGGCTGATTATAGCGTGTTGCTATTTCCCTGGTATAATTTTGTTGGGACTGTTGGCCTAGGATACCTTTAGTGAATAACTCGCTTAAGTTCACTAAGTACTGTATATACTGGTACTAATATTGGTAGTGACTTGTACTACTCGATTATACGGGTACTGGAATGGACACTCTACTTTACTGATACTGGTACTGCTATACTGCTATACTAGTTCTGGTGTACTGGTGTATAAGTATTGTATATAGTGATACTGGTATTGGTATTTACTGATACTACTCGAATATAATGATACTAGTACTGGTACACACATACACACACGTGGGTGGTTATTACCTGGTATAATTCACTGGAACTGGAAAAGGGCAAGGATAAGCAAGCTATTTTGGAGTTGGCTGCTCCAACTCATTCTCACGTGACTTTTGGCATTGAAATGGACTGCTATCCGAAACTGTTTGATGGTTGTAAGTATTCCTCATGCATATGTTGGTAGAGGGACTTGAATAGCTTCTTCAGCTTGTAAAGCACAAGGGGATTCATATGGTTTTCCCCTGTACATGATTTCATCTATGAATATATGATTAGCTGGACCTTTCTTATTATTTATCTTTGAAAGAAATCTAGTTCTATAACATGTGGGATACCCATGCACCACCTGCATACGGTACCAATGATAACTAAATGTTGTGTTGTTTCCATGGGTGCAGGTGAGGGTTACCTTCTCAACTTTCTTGAGTATTGACATTATGCTAGTTTCATATAGTTATGCTACAGATATCCATTGTGGCCACTCGTTCACATTGGCTCTGTTGCCAAGAAATGATCCTTAAATGGTGAGTCCCAACGATCTTGTCCTTGAGACAATCTTGTACATCCACCATCATCAAGAACTAAATTTTGCCCCCTATTTTTGGTTCTAATTGTTTCCTTCTCAATTTGTTTCTGGTATCTCCATCGAAGTCTACGATGATTTCACAACTCAAAAAAAAAATCTTCCCCCCCCTCCCCTAAGTAGCAGTTTGGCCCTAACACGTTCCTTTATAGAGTCTAATTCCTCAGTCATGAGTGTTTCCATCTTCAGAATCTAGCGTTACAGTGATGTGGTGCGTGTTTACTTCTAGATTTGTAAAGGAGAGGTGGGTTAGAATTGTCATCAGTAGTTGTGCTAAGACAGTCTACATAGTGCCAACAAACTTTAGCTTTGCAATATATCTTGGTTGCCTCTTCTTGCACCTATTTCTTTATCAAAACATCATGCTCCTTTGTACTTCTACATGTATGCAATTGTTGAAGCACCTCATTGGTTAGCATCATTCCTTTTTATGTGTGCTCTATTGATGAAAGTTTTCATGTGCGTACCATCGAGTGCAGCCAAGGTTACTTCTCTTCATTTAGTGATGTCGGTTAAGATGAAAGGACAAAGACCCCTAGCAGTGAGCTTGCACTTATTTTTTGGAGTGTATAGAGGAGAACCAGTAATCTTTCTTGAATCCTTGACAACAAAGTTTTCTGTAAAAACGGGCCTTCCTTGTGCAATTTTCCACATACATAGCATGGACAACATTGAAATTGGTTTCATCTAGTTTCTTAAGGTTGGCTAGCTTGTTTGTCAAAGCATGAGGGTTCCATTTCAAGGGAACCCCTGTTTGCAAGGCAGGGAGGATAAATTTCATTGGACGTACAACATTAAGTTCATAATTCTAATTCAAATGGCGTTGTTCCTATCACATTTTTTAAGTAGCCTGGTAGGCCCATAAGATGTCTGGCAGCTTTGTCACCCATGTTTTTCTAGCTCCATCTATGGTTTATGTGAGAGCTACACACAACACCTTGTTTGTACTCTTATCTTGCCCATTGCATTGATGATGGTAAGGGGTAGTTATGTGTCGTAAGGAATACCTTCACGAGAACCTTCATCACTTCATTCAGGAAATGAGAACCCTAATTACAAACAATCTCGATTGGTCAGTCAAAGTGCACAAAGATCTTTTGATACAAGAATTTGCACGTGGTATGTGTGTCTGCCTTTGTGCTTTGCATTGCTTTCGCTCATTTTGTAAGATAAGCCATATAGTTTAAATTATATATTGCTCTTAAGTGTTTTGGGATGGAGGAAGTGATCCAACAAAATCGCTACTCCATTTTGTAAGGTAATCCATAGCTAAAAATGTTAGTTGCTCTTAAGCGTTTTGGGTTGGAGGAAGTGATTCGACAGAATCAATACTCCATTTTGTAAGGTAATCCATAACTAAAATTATCTATTACTTTTAAGTGTTTTGGGTTGGAGAGAGTGATACGAAAACATCAATACTCCATTTTGTGAACAAATGAGCACTGATGATAGGAGTTAGGGGTTGTTGATGTGGCTGGCACATAGGGCCTTTGGAAATCATCATAGCAGGCTACAAAGACATTGGGATCCAAAGCTCATGCAAGAGAACTTTGCAAAACTCCCTCAAATATTCTCTAAATGCAGTGTTTATTAATCTTTGGAAGGTAGAAGGGGCATTGGTTAAGCCAAAAGCCATAACACAAAATGCGAACACTCCTAATTAATTTATAAAGCAGTTTTAGCTTGGTCCTCTAGCGCAATTGTGATTTGTTATATCCAGAGTACTCATCTAAAAAGCTATAAGCTTCCTTCCCTGCAATTATTTCAAGCACATGTTCCGAATATGGCAAGGGGTAATGGTCTCTCTTAGTGGCGGCATTGACCTTCTTGAGATCCACGCACACTCCTAGTTTTCCATTCTTTTTCAGCACAATAACTATTGGAGACACCCATTTTGAGTGCTCAATTGGTATATGAATCCGCATTTGACAAGCTTTTCAATCTCTACTTGAACAATCTTTGCATACTTGGAATTCATTGTGTAGGGTCGTTGCTGGACTAGTTTAGCCATGCTATTCATGGGGATTGTGTGTTGCACCAAAGAAGGTGGAACACCTTTTATATCATGATATTCCAAGCAAATATATCCGTGAATTCCTTGAAAAGCTCCTTAAGTACATATTCCTCAGTCTCTGTCAGATCTTGGGCAATGAAAACACGTTTGGACTCCTCACATGGTTCTGCTAACTCTATTTCCTTTAACTATCACTGGACCATCATAGACTCCATTGCTTCCATCAATAGGTTTTCTTTGGGCCTTTGTATACACAACCTTACATTCCTCTGTGGTGTAGGATTTGAAATGATCAGGTGCAGGGTGTAAGTGTGTGGGGTCTTGTTGTTTTATGGATTGTGATTTCTCTTTCGCTTCCTTTTTTTGTTGAGCTAACTCTTGATTTTGTCATCTCATTACGGTACGACTCAACTTGGCTTCTTTGTAGCCTCTAGCTGTGCGATGTCAATGAGTTGTGGACTACACCCCATAACGCTTTGAAGATATTCACCCTTATTATCTACCAGCTTACGAGAGCATCACATGCCCCTATATAATTAAGCCATTCTATAATACATTTCTTTTCATTTATTATAGCATGCACATTTGCTCGATATCGTCGCCTCTTATATCTCTTAATCTTCTTGTCTATTTTTTGATTACGGTCGATATCCACTAAAGAGTCACTAGATAAATCGCTACTTGTGTCTTCTCCTCTCTTGGATAGATTGTCGTCTAGGGTACCACTGGGCCCTGAATGGTTTGTCCCCACATTTGCTCCAAGATTTAACTCAGATTCTTCGTCCTCAGAGTCTATTTCAATTGATGATTCTGACTCCAAATCGTGTAGGTTATAGTCTTTTGAGATGCTACTGGTCCCAATGTCAGCCAACCCTTCATTTGGTAGGTCATCAGAAGCTATATGCATTGCTTCTATCATGTTTAAAGGTATGAGTGGTGGCATTTCACCCCCCTCATGTGCTACCTTGGTTGTCCCCCTATTTCCCCAAGTGTCTATGGTGCTAGGTGAACCCAATCCACATTGTCAGACTCAGTCATCGCAGGTAGAACATCCATATAAGGAGAATCTTCCCCTACATCAGAGTCCATTTTACACGTGTAACAATAGTGCAATAGGGCCGAGTGAATTGTGGTGTCAAATCTATGATCTATTATAAATCCATAAGAATGAAGGTATTCCTTATTTTGTGTTCAAAGACCTTGATCTTGAGATCTTCTAGTATCTGGTAAAGAAGGGGGTATTTTGATGATCATTTCTATGTTCCAAGACTTTGATATGTGCATAGCAACGAACACCTCTTGAAGATAAGATACATGTGCACCTTGCACCAAACGAGGCAAGATCTACACAATGCATTGTTTGTCACAGTTTTTTCTTTAGAGATAGATGAAAAGGTGTGTAGATAATGGTGTCTTTCTTTCTACCATTCTTTGCTTCTATGAGGCATAGTCTTACTTTCCCTTTTCTATGGCTTGCACGCCCTGATGAGAAGGATTGAAAAGATACTTCTATGCAAAGAAGTGCTAGAAAGGATTGTGCATCTACACCTTTTGAAACAAGAAAAGTCTCATCTTTAGACTTCATGGCATAAACCCAAACATGTCGTGTTGCATCGTCAATGAATGTAACATAATAAAACGCACCACCATGGGATTTAGAAGGCATAGGCCCACATAAATCACTATGCACAAGCTCTAAGGGCTTTCTTTCTTTGTCAAAAGATTGTGTATGATGTGCTCGTGTTTGCTTACCATATTGACAGTGTTCACAAAAGGGAAAATCAGAAAATGATAAAGACGGTAAGTAGCCCAAACGAGAAAGAGTTTCCATTCCCTTCTTTGACGTATGACCTAACCGGCTATGCCACAAAGCAACTGTTGGTAGCTCGATTACAGAAAGAACACTATTCTTGTCAGATACATAAAGAGGATAAAGTGTACCAACTTTAGAACCATGGGCTATGACCTTTCGCAATACGCCAAGACTGCTAATGAAAAGTAACTTTGTAACCCAAGTCATCAAGACGTCCAACCAAAATCAAATTTCGTGTCAAAGCTGGAACATGACGCACATTATGTATGGTAAACCTCACCCCATTTGCCATAACCATAGCAATATCACCTATGCCCACAATGTCGCAAGAGTAGCTGTCACCTAGCGTAACACTGCCAATGGTTTCCTCATATGTAGTAAACCAATGCCTATGAGGTGTGACATGCAACGAAGCACCCGAATCAAGAATCCATGTATGGGACACTTCACCACTAACAAGTAGCTCTGCTGGCATAAAACTCTGCAAAGATAGAGTTTCTTGTGCATCATAAAATACATCATTATTTTCAGTCAACATATTGATGTGTTGTGCATCACAATCATCTTGCACTATGTTCAGCTCTTCAATCTCAACCGAGCTCTTTGGTTTCTCCACTTTATCATCATTGTCTTTGCCTTTTCCTTTACCTTTTTCATGCTTCCAAGCATAACAATCCTTCTTTATGTGACCAAACTTATCACAATAATAGCATTAAACATTGCGACGACCAAGAGACTTTGATCTACCCTTTGAAGCATCTCTATTGCCCTCTTTCTTGGATTCATGATTCCAAGAACGACCTTTACGTTGTTTTCCATCCTTTTGCACATAATGAGCTTCGCCATGATGCGAGCTATCCATAGCCTTGCGACGCATTTCCTCTGACAAAAGAGAACTGGTGACATCAATGTACACTAGTGTACCATTAGGAGCAGAGTTACTGACAACTGTGCAAAAGATATCCCATGAGGGTGGCAACGAACAAAGTAAGAAGATTGCTTTCATCTCGTCATCAATATTGATCCGTTGTGCACGAATCTGGGCAAATAGAGAATCAAAGTCATTAATATGACTGGCAACACTGGCTGACTCCTTCATGCGAAGGTTAAACAGTTTTCGCATCATGAAAACCTTATTACTTGCCGTCTCCTTTTCATAAGTGTTGCATAACTTTTGCCATAAAGCATATGCAGATTCACATTCTAGCACTGAAAAGTACACTGACTCAGCAAGGTGCAATCTAATAGTAGATCTGCATAGCTCATCAAGCTCCTCCCACTGAAATTGAGTCAAATTCATCTCTTCAGTCTGTGTTGCATAAATAATAGGCAATTTCTGTTTCTTTTGGACAAGCACATCTTGCATCTGATTCTTCCAAAGCTGAAAATTAGTGCCATCAAACTTTTTTATGTCATAGATGTCACGGTCTTTGCTAGTAGACATGGTGACAAAACTACCAAAAGATTCTGGGAAAATTTCGGCAGAGTCTCCTTTGTATTTGGGACTATGTCAACCAAAATACGAGACAAAATGACCAAGTATGTCACTCACAAAGCATAGAAGAGAGCAATGCCTCTCAAAAGCACAATGTATAGAGACCAATTGAGACGCATAAACAGTCAAACTGATTATAGACCGCCAACTTGGCGTCAAAAGCACCTATATCACTCTATATGTATCCTATGGCGAGGCCTCGTAAGGGATGCTCCAGCTACCTGTATCACCGAAGGTATCTCCACATTTGAGAATACCCCAGCTCAATGAAAACCTCATGCTATCGACCCTCAACAACGTAGGTTATGCAGCAAAAAACGTATAGCCAAGTCTCAGAAATGGCTATCTTCCGGACCAAGTCTCAAAAATGACCGGGACTTCCGTACTAGCCAAAAGATGGCTCCACAAAAGCGTACAATGCCAGTATCCACAAAGATGTACAAGTCTGTCAAGACGCTCAAACAGGCGTCAAAAGCATGTGCCTGCAACTAAACATCCATGCGGGGAGTCAATTTGCTCTCAAAAGAGCTCAAACACTGTCAAAAGTGTCAACACATGCATGTACGCATAAACAACTGCTCCCACTGGAACCATAATATCGCAAGCACTGAAACCTGTAGCCTGTACCTGTACGTGTACATGTACCTGTAGTCGAAGAAGACAATGCTTTCAAGCTCCCACTCTATGTGTGTGTATGAGGCCACTCCGAAAGACGCTACACACTCCCGAATGAGCCGTGGGCAAGAGATTGCAACAAAGGTACTTGTAACTGGCTATGGAAGCACTGTAGCACAAATTACCACAAGAGGGCTGAAAATTTCAGCTCCTGAACCGTACCTCGAATGGGGTTTCTGATGGCTCGAATGGCTCCGAAAGGGCGGTAAAACCTCAGGATGCATGCTGGAAACGCTCTCAGGAAGGTGAACTTGCCAATGGAAAAATCGGAATCCTATTTGCACTCTTGAAAGTACGCACGTGCGCGGAAACAATTTCGAGAATGAAATCGCTCTGATACCAGATGATGGGGAGGAGCTGGGAGCACAACGGAAGAAGAATACGCACGCACACACTCATACACACACCACCATAGCCACACACAGGTTAAAGGGGGAGAGCCAACGTACTATATGCCCCCTTTCTTTCTTCTCTTATCTTATGCACTAAGGCACAATACACATTGTATTTAGTGTTAGTGGCTCACACAAGTGTATAGTTGTACACTTAGGGTTAGTGGCAGTTAGTGATGGGTGGTCGGCCACATGGCCATTAAACCTAACAAGAAATGCCTCGACTATGGAGCAATGAGGAGGATGCAATATTGGTGGGAGAGGAGCCGCAGGGGCAAGGGGTGCTGAAGAAAATGGACGACGCCATGCGAGAAAAGATCATGAAGTTATGTATACTAAATTCAGAGCTGATGCAAAAATGGCTTGAAAGGTACGAAGAAGAGAAATAGAGACGCAATAAGGAGCGACACGATTTCAGGCAAAGCCGAACGAATAGAGGCTTACCCTTGCCAGACCATCTCGCTCCTCTACCTGAATTCCCTACAATGGAATGGTTGGACAAGACAGTGAGAGCAGCTCGACAAATCGGAGAACCCATATCTCCAGAAGAGGAAGAGCTGGCTATTGGATGTGACTGGAGGTATCATACATACATGGCATGGAAAGCATTTCAGAACACAAAAAATTGACAGCAGAAGAAACACGTTTGACAATGGGATAATGGTTAGTTTCATGCAAAAGAGCACGGCCAGTGCCAGAGACACGAATGAGAGCACTAGCAACCTGGATTACTGTGGTCTGGTGTCAGATATCTTGAAAGTCAGCTTTAGACGGTTTGAGATGTTTTTGTTGGATGTGAAGTGGTTCAAGGTGATTACTTTTGGTCGCAATGCAACGGTACACAGAGATGGAAACAAGCTTGTGCAGATAGATTCTACAAAGGTTTGGACAGATGTGAGCGACACGTTTGCTCTCCCCGAACATTGCGAGCAAGTGGTCTTTGTACCGGACCCTCGAGAGCGACAATGGTGGTTTGTGGTTCAGGTTGCTCCAAGAAATAAACAAGTATTTGAAGGGCAAGAGCTCCCGAAGGAAAGTCAGCCAAACGATGCAGATACTATTGTGACATTAGATGAGATGGACGAAGGTATTGCAGAGGAACTTCTGACAGATTTACGAGGGATGACGCAGACGAGGCAAATATGACACTTGTAGATGAAGATGCAATGGATGAAGACAATCCGCCAGAATGAGTTGGGGCAGAGTTATGTCTGCAGTTAGAGATAGACGATGATATGGTGCAAGATCTTATCGATGATGCCTCACTAGTCGAGTCCTGTAAGTGTTTGTGTGAAGATGTTGATTTCAAATTAAGCTCTTTCTTAATTTAAACAAAGGTGTTTTGACGCTTTCTTTTACTTTCTTTGTGTAGGACTTTAGTATAGCAGACCAGTCGCCAGATCCCGCTTCTATGAGTGCGGATGTATTTATGGGCTTCATCACACAGATGACACCCACTCAGATGGCAAATGCATCTCAGTATTGGATAGCCAGAGGTACGGGTACCACGCCTCTGGGCTTCACACCCGAGGGTCCGACGTCTATGGGGGGGGACGCCTATGGGTACGACGCCTGCGAGGTCTCCCCTCACGGCCGCTTCAAACCTAGGGGTACAACAGAGACGGGTACGTCAGTATCTCCGCAGCACAGATGCACTCGCCGATCTTGACGATCGTCAGGTGGAGGTGGTGGTTGCTGTGGAGGAGGGTCCATAGATGCTTCGATCCCTCCTCGCTCACCACCCCCGTCCTACCCAGGCACACCTCTTGATACACCTCTTAGCACACCTCGGACACCTTGGGGGGCACACGATCCTAGTGCCTCCAAGGTCTATACTGTACGGCCAGATGGACAAGTTGACATGGATAGTGTCGGGACTGAGATGAGACAGTGGGTTCGCCAGCTCGCGGAGGTTCAATTTTCTAGCACCATCATGACGTCTTGGTCTCATCAGGATCGCAGCAAAATCAATAATATAGTGGAGACCATCATAAGAGAGTATCGGCCTGCTCCGGGTTCAGAGGAGCTTCCGAGGAGGTGGATCACGAATGTTGCACGGGACACCGTGAAACATTATCGAGATGCAGCTCATCGGGCTTTCAGGCAGGGCTCGCCGAAGCCTTCGGGCATCTCACACGAGTCATGGCAGCAGATCGGGGAGGATGAGGTGACAACGTACACGAGGTTCAGACAACAGCGTCTCGCTACGGAGGTACGTAGGACGACCAGGGGCACATCTCATTTTGGCAACGGAGGCTTCGACACCTTTCGCTATGAGTTTGTGAGTTTCCAATCCAATCCTAGCTATGGCGTTTTTTTTCAAGAGCGATGAATCATGTATTCTTAATTACTTTGGTTTTTATATAAACGCAGAATCTTGCAATGCATCGAGCCCCGACACGCCAGGAGGAGACATATGGATATTGGAGAGGCATTTATGAAGTATTGAATGATCTTGCTACTGTAGGAGAGCCTGTAGATTGGGAGGCCTTAGAGTCTCGCTGATCAATTGAGGTGAGACGTTTGATCGAGACAAATAATATATGTGAGTTGACTTAATTAATTAAGTATATGTGAAGTAATATCATACTAATTTTGTGACTTGTCGCTTATGTGTAGGTTGTGACGCATGAGTCATCAGTGGATTTCTATATATGTTTTGTGAGACACAAACACATCTCTGTGTTTCTTTCTTGTATAGACATGGTTATGGTTATTGTTTATTGTTTATGGACGTTATGGTTATGGTTATTGTTTTGTTTATGGTTATGTTTAACTTTATGGTTATTGTTTTGTTTATGGTTATGGTTATCGTTATGGTTTTGATCAATATGGTTATGGTTATGGTTTTAATTTGGTTATGGTTTTGCACAAAGTTGTTTCATTTCTTCCATCAAGTTGTGTCTTAAATCTCATGTGAGATCCTACATGGATATCATGTAGGAGGCGTATACATATGGTTTTTTTTTTAAAGTTTATGTTAAAACGAAGGAAACTCTGCCGAAATTTCTATGGGAGCACGGTTGATTTTGGTGTTGCTCGCTTTCTTGGGCAGAGGACAGGCAGTCTGGCTGTTGGCTGTGTCCATCTTTTCATTGGGCACAGGCCAGCCTGCCTGTCCTCTACCCAAGAATTTTTTTTATATGGTCGTCGAAATACGCGTCGATACATATGTCGAAATACGCGTCGAAAACTGGTTCATTCGACGTAGATATCGATGCATATTTTGACTAGTTCATAGGGACGAATATTTCGACACAGTTTTCGACGGTTCGCGTCGAAATGTGCGTCAAAGGCACCTGTTTTTGTTGTAGTGCGTGCTGCTCTGCTTCCATGATGGGAAAAAGAGCAAAGGGATGCAATTTAAACCTAATTGAACTCTACATGATTATTGACCAAATACTATTACTCTTTTATGATTTATTGGGGTTTAAATGTAATGTTTTTCATTGGTGGGTCTCTATTAAGATGTGTGACATTGAAAATCTATTCTTGATTGTGAGAACATTTAATGCTCTATAGTCAACACATAGTCACATAGAGCCATCCTTTGTCTTTACTAACAAAATTGAGAATGTTCATGGTGAGTTGCGCGCGCGCACGCGCGCGCACACACCCACACACACACACACACACACACACACACACACACACACACACAAACAAGCAAGATATATTGTGATGGGAGCAACTAAGAGAGAATTTGACCAAACTATGCCTCTTTTGGAAGTGGTTCAAGAAGGTGATCACTCACCAAGATACGTGGAAATAGGTCAATAGTATGTATATAGTAGTAGACCAATTTCTAGAATCTTTTTGAAGCTTTGAAGGAAGTTTTCTTGAACTCCAAGGGGTGCAATGGACACGGTGATGCGACTGATGTCTGCATCAAAAGGTAAGTTTGTAGCCTCTACTACCACCTCCAAACACCATAACTTAAGCATGGCCTACTCTCTTTCTTGGAATACATATTTGCCAAAGCTTCTTTCCCATTTGCCAATTATACCCTCATTTTCTTGATTATATGAAGATCCTACTAAGTTCAAGAGTGACAACAACCCTATACTAGAACCTGTGGGCTTCTATCTTCACAAAGATTGATCTTAAGTCAGGGTATTATGAAATCCGAATCAAGGACGAAGATATACCAAAGACCACAAATTCAGTAGTATTCAAAGAACTTTTGGTGCTATACAAGTTCACTGCCATGTAGTGACCGAATTTGGTACTCCACACACACACACAGACACACAAGCTTCACTAATCTTTTTTTCTTTAGGGGATTGCACTTCTTGCAAGGTAAAGGAAGTGATTAAGGATAACATTGATGATGAGTCAGTACCCTTGAGAATTCGCGTAGTATGAAATCAGAGAAAGTGAGTTGGCGTGTGCTAAGGATGTTGGTGAGTAAGCCTGGAGATGGGCAGTATGGCATTAAGCCCAAACACCGTATTAAAACATGTCATATCAATCGTTGCTTTGTAAGCAATGATTTTTATGGATTGAAACTAATTTGAGGTATAATGTTGATAGATAGTTTTGTTATGCTTACATTATAGACAATACATAGAAGAATGGAAATATGTCTCCATTGGGCCATTGCTAGAAATGGTAGAAGCAAGTAGAAACAATGCTGGGACAAAATGAAGAAGAATGGGATATTGTCTCTTGCAAGCAGCATGAACACCTAACAATTAGAGTGTACGTTGTCAATATCTAACACAATGTCTGTAGGTAAACCATATAGTCGATAGAGATTTTCTACAAATAACCTAGCCAATTCATGATTTTAACATCATATTTGGTTGGAATAAACTATCCATTTTGGTTAATCTATCCACTGACGAGGGCTCTTGAAATCATGTAGGACTCTGAGGGCTGCATTGGGAAGTGCCCTCCGCTAGACCCTGCACCAAGGTATAAAGATTGAATGATTACAAGGATCACTTTGAAAATTTGCATCTAGCTAGAGCATGTCGTAGAGTGACACTTGCTGGGCTGTTGGCCGCTTGGTAGGGTGTTCCTATGCTCGTGTCAACATCCGGAGTGGCTCTCATGCACTCTTAACTAGAGGCAAATGTAACATTTAATGGCCTAAAAACTTGTGTGTAGCGGAAATTAGCATGAACATAGTGGGCATTTCATTAGAATAGATTCCTAATGAGAATTACAAGAGTGCTTGGGTGGAGAGAGCAACAAAAAGCATAACACCTAGTTAGATAGCATGAACAATACTTTCAAAAGAGAGAACAATACTTTCAAAAGAGAGAGAAATTAAGCTATTGACAACAGTTGAGGACCGGATTTGCATGGAGCCGGTCCCCCCTCCAAAAGGCTTTGTATTATGGTTTCTCCCATCAAGAGAGACATTGTACAATACAATTCTTTGTGTTCCTTCAAGACTAGCGAGTGCAATGAAGATGAAAGCTTCATGCACTAAGCAAAACACTTAACAAACACAACATTAATTATCCCCGTTCTCAGACCCAAGACCTCACACACCTTCGAAGATGGTGAGAGCTAGTAGGGTATGAGAGTAGACTGAGAGGAAGAAGGAGTAACTTACGAGAAAGATGTACATCTCCTCACATAATCACTCATATTAGCATAGCTTAGCTTAGTAATTAGCATGGTAGAGGAGATGAGCATGCATTGAAGCTTGGCTCTTGGTTGGATTTGCATCACAAATCCAAGAGTTGTTGGTGTAGGCCTCCCTTCTCACAAGCTTGGAGTAGGTGGTAAGCTTTCCATTAAAGCTTGAGAAGGAGCAAGAGTCTTCTTTACTTCACACATGAGATTGTGTGAGTGTGTGTGTGATAATGCCTTGCAAAAATCAGCCCCCTCTCTCTCTTGGGCGAGCCCCCTTGCCATTTGCTCTTGCTGACCTCCCATTGGACCTCCCTAGAGCGAGCCAATGACAATTAAGCAGCATAAGTGATAGCCTTCTGACATGTGTCCCCCTTTCCCCTTTTGTGAGAGCTTAAGGTAATTTAATAATTCAACTAAACTCTCATTGGACCCCTTTGCCTCCTGGCCAATAGGAATCAGGCAAGCCATTGGGCTGCTGAATGCTCATTGGACCACTTGGGAGACTGTCCAATAGTCTTCTAGAGGACTTAATTCTCATTGGTTCTTTTATTAAGTGTTTTTAAATTAATTAAACTAGATTTACTCTAGCCTAATTCTCATTGGTCCACCTCCAAGGCCATCCAATAGGAATTGGGTACACCTTGTGGGCATCTGGGCTAGGGAGCTGACATGTGTCCCTCATTCCCTTTGTGTAAAGGGAGCTTGTGTGTGTGTGTGTGTGGATTTCTCTCTCATCCCCTACAAGAAAGGCTCGCCCCCTCCCAAGTAGGGATTGCAAAGACCTTTTTGTTCACACACAAAGCATCCAATTCCCTTAAGGTTGACCATTGGGCACAACCTTTGAATTTTGGAACCTTAGCATTTTGGAAGTCTTAATGGGCTGAACCTTAGGGTCTTTTTAGCCCATTGTTGCACATGGCTCTTTTGCAGTTGGCCCCCCCTTTGGATCCCTATTTTCCCTCCTTGGATCCCTACTGTGGCCGGTCTGCTAGCTTAACCAATATTCTAGATTTTTCTCCCCTGGCACTTTCCCATATTAAATGATCAGTTTAACATGAGAAAATCATTTAGGAGAATTAGATATTGATTATTATGACATTACCTCTCTCTTGAAATCATAGTCGTCCTCGACTATGGTGTTTAGAAGATAAAGCATATTCATGAGTCCTTTTCTTAGCGGGTAGAGGATCCCTATGTTACCCTATGACATCATTCCACAATGGATGACTAGTCCATTTGGCGCTTGAGAGCCTGAGGCTACCGCAAGTATGTCTGCACATTAGTCCTATCAATCTTCCATAGTAGAGTGACAAGCTCTGCTTGGTGTTTGGGAGACGTCGTCTCCGCAAACTTGATCTAAGCATGCATACTACTTCATTTTTGTGCACAATAAAGAAAAAGAGAGTCTTATAAGACAAAAAATTTGTTCATTTTTAACATTTTGTACATTTGCTTACTCTTGGGAAGCATTGTAAGCATTGACAAGGTTTAGGTTATCCTTTAATTGTATGCCTTGCATCCATCTAGCATCTTCAAAAGGATAATTCTTAAACTTAATAAGATATTGTCGGATAGTCTTACCGCCTCTTAATACCTTGTCTTCATGTCGGAGAATGGACTCGGGTTGCAGCACCTCCTCTTGGTCCTCGATCTCCGGTGGGTCTTCAATAGTTGGTTCTTGAGGTGGCTCTCCTTTGTAAGGCTTTAATAGGCTCACATGGATAGCATTGTGTATGAGCCAATGATTGGGCAACTTGAGTTGATAGGCCATCTCATTGATTGGCCTAAGAATCTGGAAGGGACCATAGTACCTTTTTGCTAGTTTAGCATAGTACTTTTGGTGTCCCGTAGGATTCTTGCCTGTCGTGTGCCTTAATCGAGCCTTGGGAAACTTTAATAAGACCCAATCATTTTCTTTAAAGGTTTGGGCTCTTTTGTGCTTGTCAGCAGCAACTTTTTGCCTTTGCTGTGAGATAGAGATAGCATCCTTAATCATTTGAAAAGATTCTTGTAGGTCTCGGCTATACTCATCTGCAGCGAAGATCTTCCCATGTACCTTAAGTAGCAAGGGACTTTTTGATCTTCCCTCAATTACCTCGAAAGGTGCTTTTCCCGTGGAAGTATGTACAATTTTATTGTAAGTATACTCCACTAAGGGTAAGTACTTCTCCCATTGGGATCTTTGATCTACTTCCCTTACATAGGCGTTTAGTAGATCGAGAATTGTTAGGTTAGCTATTTCACTTTGGCCATCCGTTTGTGGATGATAGGCCGAAGAGAAGTTTAGCCTTGTCCCTAAATTCTCAAAGAGACCCTTCCAGAAATTACTGGTCATTCTAGGATCTCTATCCGACACTATGGACATTGGCAAGCCATGGTACTTGAAAATTTGTGAAATGAAGAGGGTTGCCATTTGATGGGCTTTGATAGTCTTTTTGACAGGTATAAAATGAGCTTGTTTACCGAACCTTTCTACTATCGTCCATATTCCCGTATTCCCATGGATAGACTTAGGCAATCCAAAGATAAAATCCATGGATATGCTCTCCCATGGTGAATTAGGGATTGGCAAGGGTTGAAGCAATCCAAGTTGCTTCCCTCTATCAAATTTTGTCTTTTGGCATACCACACATTTAGAAACATACTCTTGTATGTTCACTTTCATGGTAGGCCAATAGAAATATGTTTCAATTCCCTTTAAGGTAGACTGAATCCCTCTATGCCCCGCATAAGGTGGAGCATGAGATTCATACATTACTTTCTCACGTAGTGAGTTAGTAACACATAGTCTATTGCTATAGAGAAGATAACCATCTTGTAAAGTAAATGGTTCTTCTTTCTTCCCAAATGCAAGGGCTGAAATCACATCTCTAAAATCGGGATCAATAGCGTACTCATCTATCATTGAAGGTAGATCATTGTGAGTGGCTATGGAAACCGCATTCACTCTCGGTCGTCTTGAGAGTGCATCAGCTACTTGATTATGCTTGCCAGCAATGTGAGCAATATGAAAATGAAATTGCGAAAGAAAATTTTCCCACCTCATTTGTTTGTCGGAGAGCTTGGTCTATGTCATGAAGTACTTAAGACTTTGGTGATCCGTTCGCAGAATGAAAGGAGTCCCCAATAAATAGTGCTTCCATGAGTCTAAGGCATGTAGAACTGCAAGGAGTTCCTTTTCATATATGCCTAAAGCTTGCTCAACAGGGTCGAGCCTTTGACTCTCATAGCCTATGGCGTGCCCTTCTTGGAGCAAAACAGCTCCAAGGCAATCACCACAAGCATCACATTGGACCTCAAATGGTTTTGAGAGATTCGGTAGTGTAAGCACAGGTTGAGAGATAAGCTTTTCAAAAGCATTGTTCTCCTTAGCAGACCATGTATACCTAACACTTTTCTTTGTTAGGTCATGTAATGGTCCCGCAATTTGTGAGAACTTTTCTATGAAGCGTCTATAGTATGCACACATACCTATAAAGCTTCTTAGTTCATGAAGATTCCTTGGTTTAGGCCATCCTTTTATTACCTCTAAGCTGGATGGATCCATTTGGATGCCATCTTGAGAGATAATGTGACCTAAATGCTGAATCTCTTGCAAGAAAAATTCACTTTTCTTTCGATTAACATAAAGTTTATTCTCTCTTAAAACTTGAAATATTACCTGGAGGTGTTGCTTGTGTTCGTCTAATGAATTAGAGTAGATGATAATATCATCAAAGAACACTCCAGTGAAGGTTCGATGAGGCCTGAACAGCTTCTCCATCAAGCGGTTGAATGTGGCTGGTGCATTGGTCAAGCCAAAAGGCATGACAATGTATTCGTAAAGACCAAATGTGGTGCGAAATGCGGTCTTTACAATGTCTTGATCAACTATCCTTATTTGATGATAGCCACTTTTTAGGTCGATCCTTGTAGCTTATCAAATAGGTCTTCTACCCGTGGAACGGGAAACCTATTCTTGATAGTGATCCTATTTAGTGCTCTATAGTCGTCACACATACGATATGTGCCGTCTTTCTTTTGCACTAATAGCACAGGTGAGCAAAATGGAGATGAGCTAGGCCTAACCATGCCCTTCTCAACTAACTCATGCACTTGCCGCATAATCTCCTCTTGTTGAGCTTGAGAAACTCTATAAGGAGGTTTGTTAGGCGGTGAACTTCCTGGAAGAAGTTCAATTGCATGGTCATCATTACCTCGTTTAGGAGGTAGCTCACAAGGGATGTCGTCAATAAAAACATCTTGAAACCCCTTGAGAAAATTGGATAACTCTAATTCCTTTTGGTTGCTCTTATTTTCTTTTGCTAAAGCATTAGGTTCATTTTGAGAATCTTTAACAAAAATCATGTACACGGAAATAGAGCTCTTTATTGACTTGTTGAAAGCTGGTGTATGTACAATGGGGATAGTGTTAGCCATTTCCTTAGCATCTATATACATGTCTTTTTCCCTGAACTTAAAGGAGATTCTCCTTTCAGGAAATTTAACATTGGCAGCCAGGCGGTCAAACCATGGTGCCCCTAGGATTACATCCTCATGCTTGAGAGGAGAGATAAAGAAGTCCTCTTTGTCCACATAGCCTTGGACATGAAGCCTCAATTTCCCGATTAAGGGAGTGACTGAAGCTTCTTGCCCCTTGAAGGCACTGTCTGTGGGTAGGACATCTCCCATCTCGTAAGCTTGTATGCCTAGCTTGGTGGCCAACTCTATAGATATAAAATTGTGAGTAGAACCAGGGTCAAAGAGAATAAAAGCATCATGTTCTCTTACCTTTCCCCAAGCATGGCATAGAGGAGATCCTTTGTGGTGAGTTTGGTGAGTCTCCTCCTCTTGGATTTCAACCAAGGAAGCTCTAGGAGGATCTTGGCGGTTGTTCTTTTCGGGACAAGCGCGGTACGCATGCCCTTGTTCGTCGCACTTGAAACACTGGTTATTCTTGCGATAACGCTCAAGCTCTTCAGGAGAGAATTTGTTTTTACCTTTGTAAACTCCCTTCTCTTTAGCTTTGTTGGAGTTTCCCTTAGGAGGCTTTTGGACATTGTCCTTCCCCTTAGGCTCGTTGGAACCCTTGTTTTCCGTGGGCTTATTATTTCTTTTAGCCCCCGTTTGGAAATTGATTCGAGAGGCCACCATAGTATGGTGTATTACCGCCGATATGGTACGTGGCCTTTGGGAGTTGACATACTCCGCCATTTCTTCGGTTAAGCCCGCACAAAATTGTTGCTTTTGCTCTCCAAAATCCAACTTTTTGAAGACAGTGGCTGTGAGTTGTAGGTCCCAAAACTTGTCTACATATTTGTCGATGGATTCATAGGGAGAGAGCTTTAAGCTTCGCCATTCGGTGAGTACTTTGTCTTTGGCATCGGTGGCCAAAAACTGCTTCATAATGGAAGCTCTTAAAGATTTCCATGTTCGTGGAGCTTCACCGTTGGCTCGTAGGCTAGACCACCATTGCCTGGCGGACTTTTGAAATTGCATAGCTACATGGCGTAGCTTAGAGGACTCCGTGAAGCCCTCATCTCCAAACGCCGCATCAAACTATTGGATAAAGGCCAAGACTTTGTCCGTAGCACCAAAGGTGCCATCATAGGTAACGAAAGAGATGCTCTTCCCTCCCTCTTTGAACTTCTTCAGCTTGGATGACCTCTTCCATGCGGCATAGGATTTCCTATGGCCTCTTCTTTTTTATGGTTCAAAGGTTGCACCATCACTTTCTTCAGAAGGTGAAGAATTTGAAGAAGGTGGAGAAGAGGGTGACCTCTTTCTCGCCTTTTTCTTGTCTTGATATTCATCGTCTTCACCATCACTTTCATAAGAGGAAGAGGATGAAGAAGATGGAGAAGAGGGTGTCCTCTTTCTCGCCTTTTTCTTCTCTTGCTTTTTATCATCCCTCTTTGAATTATGGTGTGGAGAAGAGTGTGATGGTCTTCTCCGCTTTGGTGGTGATGGAGAGCATTTAGCCTGCAGTCTTCGTGGAGCCATCTCCGCCGAGGTGGCGGGAGACTCACTTCTTTCTCGTTCCTTCGGTGGAGGCTCTTGAGTTCTCCTTTGGGAAGGAGATACATCATCAAGAAGTAAATTCTTGAGCCCTTCGTATGGGTTCTCTTCTTCTTCCCGAATTGGAGAGAGACCTCTTTTGGGAGTCTCACAAGGAGGCTTCCTAGGTGTTCTCTTGTCATGGTGATGAGCTTGGAGAATCCCGTGAGCATGGAGCTGCCGTTGCACTTCACTTTGGAGAGATGGATTGCCCATGGCTTGTTGAAGCCTAGAAACAAGATAGTTAACAAGCATCGGAGCATCATTAGTAGCTTGCTCATTAGCAAAATCAAAGCTATCAACATTTATTTCACTCTCTTTACTATTGTCAGCCATTCTAACAACTTTTAGGTGTAAACTTTTTAGGTGTACTTTGGCACTTCAAGCCCTAGTTGCTACTCCTCTTTACCTCTTTAGAAAAAGCACTCAAGCTACTGTACCCGTGGCTCGAATACCATTAATTGCAAGGAACAGAAGAGAGGGTCTTTCAACACCAAAACAGCACCGGCTCCTGTCAAGCTTCTAATAGCTCAATAGTGGTTAGGCCGTAGGCAAGCCCCGTAGGACTCCACTATTAAGACCATAGCTCTTGACGGTGATGCCCCGTTAACTGCACGAAGGCAAGCGCACTGCAAGGCTGAAAAATCCCTATTCTACTTACTCACAGGCAATTAAAAATACCAACCATTTATAGCTATCTTGAGGACCTCCCTTCTTGAGCAATAAAAGAGAAACCTTGTGCTGTGATACCAATGTAACATTTAATGGCCTAAAAACTTGTGTGTAGCTGAAATTAGCATGAACATAGTGGGCATTTCATTAGAATAGATTCCTAATGAGAATAACAAGAGTGCTTGGGTGGAGAGAGCAACAAAAAGCATAACACCTAGTTAGATAGCATGAACAATACTTTCAAAAGAGAGAGAAATTAAGCTATTGACAACAGTTGAGGACCGGATTTGCATGGAGCCGGTCCCCCCTCCAAAAGGCTTTGTATTATGGTTTCTCCCATCAAGAGAGACATTGTACAATACAATTCTTTGTGTTCCTTCAAGACTAGCTAGTGCAATGAAGATGAAAGCTTCATGCACTAAGCAAAACACTTAACAAACACAACATTAATTATCCCCGTTCTCAGACCCAAGACCTCACACACCTTCGAAGATGGTGAGAGCTAGTAGGGTATGAGAGTAGATTGAGAGAAAGAAGGAGTATCTTACGAGAAAGATGTACATCTCCTCACATAATCACTCATATTAGCATAGCTTAGCTTAGTAATTAGCATGGTAGAGGAGATGAGCATGCATTGAAGCTTGGCTCTTGGTTGGATTTGCATCACAAAGCCAAGAGTTTTTGGTGTAGGCCTCCCTTCTCACAAGCTTGGAGTAGGTGGTAAGATTTCCATTAAAGCTTGAGAAGGAGAGAGAGTCTTCTTTACTTCACACATGAGATTGTGTGAGTGTGTGTGTGATAATGCCTTGCAAAAATCAGCCCCCTCTCTCTCTTGGGCGAGCCCCCTTGCTATTTGCTCTTGCTGACCTCCCATTGGACCTCCCTAGAGCTAGCCAATGACAATTAAGCGGTATAAGTGATAGCCTTCTGACATGTGTCCCCATTTCCCCTTTTTTGAGAGCTTAAGGTAATTTAATAATTCAACTAAACTCTCATTGGACCCCTTTGCCTCCTGGCCAATAGGAATCAGGCAAGCCATTGGGCTGCTGAATGCTCATTGGACCACTTGGGAGACTGTCCAATAGTCTTCTAGAGGACTTAATTCTCATTGGTTCTTTTATTAAGTGTTTTTAAATTAATTAAACTAGATTTACTCTAGCCTAATTCTCATTGGTCCACCTCCAAGGCCATCCAATAGGAATTGGGTACACCTTGTGGGCATCTGGGCTAGGGAGCTGACATGTGTCCCTCATTCCCTTTGTGTAAAGGGAGCTTGTGTGTGTGTGTGTGTGGATTTCTCTCTCATCCCCTACAAGAAAGGCTCGCCCCCTCCCAAGTAGGGATTGCAAAGACTTTTTTGTTCACACACAGAGCATCCAATTCCCTTAAGGTTGACCTTTGGACACAACCTTTGAATTTTGGAACCTTAGCATTTTAGAAGTCTTAATGGGCTGAACCTTAGGGTCTTTTTAGCCCATTGTTGCACATGGCTCTTTTGCAGATGGCCCCCCCTTTGGATCCCTATTTTCCCTCCTTTGGATCCCTACTGTGGCCGGTCTGCTAGCTTAACCAATATTCTAGCTTTTTCTCCCCTGGCACTTTCCCATATTAAATGATCAGTTTAACATGATAAAATCATTTAGGAGAGTTAGATATTGATTATTATGACAGGAAAACATCAGAACCTTTTGCAAGTGAAGTGGACATTGCACCCCCCTAGGTTCATGTGCTCAACTCATAGAAGAGGGACGTACATGAGCTGTGTTTGATTCCCCGATGACGATGAAAGAGAACCTGGAAAAAGGGATGGAGCATGCACATGGAGGCAAATCTTGTGGTCCTTTAGCTTCTCATATTGAACGTGATACCTAGAGTCAAAAAAAATAATCCACATTTGGTGTCCAAAAGCTGAAGCTAGAATAGCCAGCTAGTCTAGTCTAGCTTAGCCCTCGACCAGCTGGTCTAGTCTCTTGTCTTGGTCTAGCTAAGTGGTCTAAGGTATCCTACATCTTTAGTGCCACCTTCGTTCTTGATGATGTTCTAGCTCAACGCAACAATTTCTTAAAGCCTGAGTTAGAGAGGTTTGAGATGGAGGTGCAAAAGTGCAAGGTCATCCTTGATGATATGGTGTAAAAATTATTTTTCAGTGTGAGCTTTCACTCTACACATGACGAAGAATCATTTTATCTATATTTATATACCCTTAAGTGTGCGTAAACTCTACACATAACATGTAATTTTCTAAATCTACCCTAAAAACACTACAAAATTTCCTATTCATGTTTTTAAAACATCATTCATGAATTTCATAAAGGTGGTCGGAGCTTTGGTAAGAACAAAAGGCATTACCAAGAATTCATAATGACCTTATCGACAACACTTTTCCAAAGTCTTTGAGAAGAAAATTCAAAGTGTGGGTAGCACATGGAACCGAGGTAAACTTAGGATACTTGATTTTGATTGCATGCCCTGAACCTTTGTAGTTAATGCATTGTCTGTGACAATGGCAGTAACATTTTTGGGCCCAACAACTTCTTATGATGAGATACCATAGTGAACTTTACCAAAATAATGAAGGACTAGAGAAAGAATGAAATGATCTATGCAGTAAAGCTTAACCTTGTAGGTACATCTCGTACTTGATGGATGTCACTTTTTTGGACATGTGGCTAGTATGAGTCTTTGGGTTGATACTGACGCTTGTTATGTTAATTATGTGTTGTGAAAAAGTCCCTTGGTGCTGGTCAAATCCATTTTTTCGACCATTTTGAGCACATCATATAAGGCACAGTTTCGGTGGCCAAAAATTGTTGGATACCTAGCAAAACTTCTTAAGGTTACAAGTATTATACAACTTTAACAAATCGTTGTTTATACATGTAGCAATGCTATTTTTTGTTGATGAACATGTTTCATTTGGTACCTAGATGTAATTGATTTTCACTATTAGGGTCCAAATATGTTAGTACGACTTTCACGTAACTGCAGAGGGAAGTACTTAGTTCTTTCCCTATGGGCTGTGACCATAATGCTATCCATAAGCATTGACAATTATGGTCATGGAAATTTAGGTTTAGATACGTTTTTTTCTAAATGCATGCACACTAGCTATTTGGGTCCTAGTGTATAGCAAAGGCTGATCCGGAACGACATGCAAATTTATGAAATTGATAGATTGTAGCGGCATTTCACACTATATGAGCAATATTTCTATGATATTAATTGTAATTCTACCAATCGCCATCAGAGGTCATGGCTTGGTGTGGATACTTGTAGATAAGTTGACTAAACTTTGTACCGTTTATTGAATCCATTTTTCCAATCTCTAAAGTCAACCAAGTTGGCTGTCCATAACATTGTTGATTACTCAGTAATGTTGCAAGGAATGGTGATCCTAGTTTACCAATCATTTTGGAGGACTGTCTATGAACGGTTGAGAAACACACCTCATTACTTCCAATCATTGAAAGACGGATAGGCAGAGTACACCTGTTAATCTTGTGCTAAAGGATATGCTAAGCGCATACGTTAGTAGAAAGAAATCCAAGTGGAAATGTTATCTCTCTAGTTGGAGTTTGCTTACTCATGTTGCGACTAGGTTTAGTCCCTTCATGTTTAGGTGAGGTTCTCAACCTCGATCACTAGCTATGGCGGGGTTGTTTATTGATGAGAAATAATAACAAGTCAAGGACTTAATCTTTGTTGATGAGTTATGTCAACGTGCCACTTTCATGGAAGGTGAGAAGAGATATTCTTTTAAACAACTTTTACTTGTGGTAACTCATTTTAACTACTCTAGTGGGTTATAAATAGAGTCTACACACTATGTTGATTATGGGACTACTGTACAGACGATTGCAAACAAACAACAATGTGAAAAATCAAGATGTTCTTTTTAAATTTCATTGAACCTCCTACTGGACACATGATGGATGCCACCGTGGAAAACATTAGTGTTCTCACAAAGATATCACCACTTTTGTTTTTGAGGACAAAAACGCTTCTCCAAGGAGGGAGTAATGGCAAGCCTAGGTAAGATAGGCCAGGCCAACGGCGAGGACACACATGCAATACATAGGGGCCTATATTTAACACGTCAAATCTCTATATTGACATGGTTGGGTGGAGAGTTGGATGTGCTAGTCCCCAAGCTCTTTGAATTAGGTAAGGACAACCCTTGAATTTCCGCTCTCATAGCACTAGTGGGCTTCAAGCATTGTAACCAGAGGGTGAGAACATATATTTATTATGACAAAAAATGATTTACAATGGTTATGTCACTTTCTTGAAACCTGTTTTTATAAAATTCCTCTCAATAGCCTTATGTAGGCCATAATGCACATTCACCTATATACTTATTTATGCATGTTTTATGTAAGATATATGACGATTGTTAATAGTATTATGTATAACATATTCGACATGTGATGTGCATTAAAACTATATTGGTCATGTCATGTAATCTAAACTATCAATAATGGGGGGGGGGGGGGGGGGGGGGGGGGGGGGGGGGGGGCGGGGGGGGGGGTTCACTCTTCGGCTAGTGTGCTCTGTAGCCCGACGAGCAAGAGAGAGAGAGAGAGAGAGAGAGAGAGAGAGAGAGAGAGAGAGAGAGGTGTCGCCATCAGAGGTGACACATGCGTACTCGTGTTATGTATATTGTCATTAACTTTCGCTTGCAAATTGGGATAATGGAACCACCTAATGGGGTCAAAGGTTTGGTTCCTCATTGAGTATATTGAATGTTCTTCCTCTTGTAAAGATGCGTCTACAATTCTCAAAAACCTTCTTTGTATTCTCCATGCATATAGTCTACTTGCACCCTTTTCACAAAAGTTAACAAAATCTATATCTATCTATATCTATACTATATATAATTGAGCTTAAAATTTTCAAGGGAGGAGAGGGCATCCATGTGTCACTCTCTCCTTTATTTCAAGAACCTTAAGAAACATTTTTGGTTTGAAATGTAAAAGTGAAGGATAATGAGAAGTCATTTGGTTTGAAATATAAAAGTGAAGGCTAAGTAGCAAGTGCTCTGATGGTGAAAAATGAAAAGACTTAGTTTTGACTTCTCAGTTTTGTCAAAAAGTCATAATACTTGGTACTATATATATATTTATATTATTTAAACTCTTTAGCAAGGCCATGGAATTTCACTCCACCCTTCAATTTTGAAGAGTGATTACTTTTGTTTTTGTAAAGGGTGGCTCTATTTCGTAGCTTGGGAAAATAACGAGCAACGAGATATGCCACGTGTCGATAAGTTTGTCTGTCTTGAACGTGCATGTGTGTGTGTGTATGTGTGTGTGTGTGTGAGAGTGAGTGAGAGAGAGATGCGGCACATCGCAAGTCTGAGAGAGAGAGAGAGATCGGGTTTCATTTTCTACAGTACCGTTGTGTGTGTCACAGTTCTTAGAGAGAGAGAGAGAGAGAGAGAGAGAGAGAGAGAGAGAGAGAGAGAGAGACAGAGAGAGAGAGATGTCTTTGTTATTTGCTGCAGCTGTGGGGCCAATCCCATTCAGTCCTATTGAGGAGTATGTGTATCTATTTTTGTTCGAAAGAGAGAGAGAGAGAGAGAGTGCCATTGATTGGCCTTGGCACTTGAAAGAGAATTGCCCCCCCGCCCCCGCCTAAACTCGATCATGAACACAACCCACCACTTACTTCATGTATAACTTCTCAAATGTTCCCGCAAAACATGCCTCATGTAGTCTCCTCTATCAACACCCCTAGCTACCAACAACTGATCTGCCACGAGCCCAACACCCTTATACAACCTCAATTCTCTGTTGGCCAGGACGTCAAGACTCTGGATCCAATACATGTCCCACTCGCCACAAGTTCTTGCTAAGCCACCTACTCCTCTATCGTTGCATGTATGCCACCCTTAATCCCGACAAGCTCCATTTTTGCCTAGACTCTGGATCCAATACATGTCCCACTCGCCACAAGTTCTTGCTAAGCCACCTACTCCTCTATCGTTGCATGTCTGCCACCCTTGATCCCGACAAGCTCCATTTTTGCCTAGCCTTCACACACACACACACACACACACACACACACACAGAGAGAGAGAGAGAGAGAGAGAGAGAGAGAGAGAGAGAGTTCCACATCCGTCTCCACACTTTCTTCGTCTTTTTTTGGCCAGTGTGAGCGGATGCTACAATGTTGAGAGCTCCAAAGTGACCATCCAGGATTTTTAGCTTTCCCAAATTTTTACATCTCGAACTCCTTACATAGGCAAGAAAAAAGGGGTTCTGCAAGGGAACAAGTGGCATTGCTTGCTGCTACAGTGCTCACGGCAACGGTCATGCAAGGCGGGTCTTTGATTGAGTGTTTGGAAAAGATGTGTCTCAGCTTAATATCATGCCGTTTTTCAATTTCAAAAATGCCGGTTGAGGACAAGAGGAAAAGGAGAAATTGCCCCAAAATAGAGAAAAATAGTGTAAAAACCTGCAAAATAAACCTAATTTTCTAAATTTTCCTTGCAAAAATTAAAGGAAAGCAATTTTTTATGTTTGAAAAAATAACCTTTCCAGAACACTGATGTGATTGCATTGGAGGATGATCATTGCTAGTCGAGGGTATTGGCCTTGGTCTTGGAGTTAGCAATACTTTGCTCATTTGGATCCTCCTTGGTGTTGCATACCTAATGCGGGGCCTTTGCCTCCCCCTAGAAATGATGACTCGGTCTCTTATAGTAGGGCTGCCTCCGTGCATGTGCCTCCATTGTAGAACTGTCTCCATGTCATTTTGCTTACATTTAGAGCCTGGTCACTTTGGAATGGCTAAATAGCCTTCTAGCTTTGTTTGCAAGTCAAGAAAACCGGTGGCTTCAAAGAAAATGATTGATTTGACTCAGTGATGAGACAGATCTTGAGCAGGTTCCTGCTAACCGAGAGGGCCTCAAAAGTCAACCATGTGAAACGTTATGCCCGTTTCGAGGCTCTTAACTACCACGACTATATAGGTAGAGAGAGAAGAGCCAGCTCGTGATCGACTAGAAAGCAGACTTGCTGGTACACGCAAACAGGCTCTTAGCCTCTTACATGCTACATTTTAATACTACAAACTAGACATGCACCCTGAGAGAGAGAGAGAGAGAGAGAGAGAGAGAGATAGAGAGAGAGACATTTTTCTTCCTACTGACGTGGTTTGAGACCCGTTAATCTTGAGACCGACTAATCTCAACTCTCAGCTATTAAGATTAGGCAAACCTTATCCAATCCAAACATTGTTGGCAACAAGTCGTCATGTTGCATAGCAAGTTAGAAGAGAGAGAGAGAGAGAGAGAGAGAGAGAGAGAGAGAGAGAGAGAGAAGAAGAAGAAGAAAAAGAAGAAGAAGAAGAAGATCACAACAAACCTAAAAATTTTAGCCGATGAACGTTGATTATTGAACTCAAGGGCTTGCATGCTCACATACTTATACAAGGAGAGGGGGACATAAATTTTAATATCATAGAAACAATCACAGTGATCTCAAAGGTTAACAGGAGCAGAGAGAGAGAGAGAGAGAGAGAGAGAGAGAGAGAGAGAGAGAGAGAGAGAGCATCCTTAAAGGTCAGATTGACCTATGGAACCGAGTACACAATGTAACATGCTTGAAGACTATGGATATAAGGGTGGCCACTGACAAGTTGAATCATGAGGTGGCTAGGAGAGAAAGGTATGTAGGCCATGGTATGGGCTAAAATGTGGGTAAAGAAAGTTTGATGTGATCAAAAGCTGAGCACTCATGTAGGGTATGATGATCGCACTATCAAATTGTTAAGGGATATAATTCGCGTACAAAAAGAGACTCCTCTATGTAGTGCATCAATGCTCTGTCTCGCATTTAAGGGATTGGGAACTAAGCCAAATGGGTGATATGGTATAAAATATGGGTAAGGGCAAGCATGTGAATGGTTGAATACAGTCTTCTGTCTCAAAGAACAACTTGCATGTGTGTGTGTGTGTGTGTGTGTATTTTGCAGCATGCCCTTTCTTTTAGCATGATGCCCAAAACTCTTGCAAAGAGAAATGATTGAGTGAACTTTTCTGCTTTCTTTGCTCTCTCATTTTAAGGTGCCAATGGTGCCCAAATGTACACAAACAAACAATGTATGCCTTATATTACTAACCTGCTTATGGTCTATTGCAAGAGACCTTAACATCCATGCGACGAGTCTTGGTAGATGCAAGTGTACATGCTAGCTAGATTGAGTGCAATTCAACCTGTAAATTTTGAAGTTTATCCACATATAGAGACAAAGTTGTTATAGCCATGTAAGCACCCCCAAGTCACACACCCATCATGAATATTGTCTTTGAGAAGCAAACGACACATTGCTACTATGTGGTGTAATGTTGGCATGTTGGGTCATGGCTGGTACATGCATCCTAAGTGCCAACAAATAGCAGTTGATAACTAAGTCAACTGTGATGTCCCAAATGCAAGACCAAAACTACATGAGAGAAGCATGGGAGAGTTGTTATCACGACCAATGACTTGATTGGTAAGGATGGTGAGAGGGGATGCTAATGCATCTAAAGAATTCGTCGTTCAATGCAAACACTATATCCAAAGAAGGAAACCAACTCTCTATTAGTCTATTTAGAGGGCTACTACCACTCACCAAAGTCCCATATCAATTGTATGAGGGGGTGTCTCTAGCCTAATCGCAAATTCTCTACCTCCCTAGAGAGAAACATAGGATGTTAAGACAAGACATCATGCGAAGGAACTCATTACTTAATTCATTCCCAAGAGACCTCAAATTGACCTGATAATTCTTGAACTCAACAAACACACACACACACACACACACACACACACACATACAGAAAAGGGGGGGGGGGGGGGTAGGGGGGGAGGGACAAACTTGCCATGATTAGGAGGAGTATGTTGGAGCTTGGCATGACCAACTAGAAGGAGATTTGTCCTCGGTCAATCCACAAAAATGTGGAGAGTAGCTACACTTCATTAGTTTTTCGATCTTACACTTGAAAAGGTAGACATAGTGTTGATCCAAAAGATAGATTTGTGCTTGGTTGATGTGAATGTGGAGGGCACTTAGACCTTGTGTGTTGTCATACATTATCATCTAGAAAGTAGTTAAAGTGGTCGTTGATGCACAAGTGTATAAAAAAGCTATAAAAGCTTACATGAGAATCATAAGCATTTGCCCACATTTGCCCTCCCTATGAAGGGAAGGAGAACAATGGTTGCTTCAATTGACGCACATATAGCCGCGGCAACGCGCGGGTCACATACTAGTACAAACTACAAGACTAAGCCAACCGAGCACGACTAGGTGAGTGTGAATCGTGATGATGTACATAGAGAAAGCAAGGTCGAATTGTCAAAGTGTTTGCAAAAATGTCTGCCAAAAGTGTTTGTGCTCCTTTCTTGATCGAGTTTAAGTACACTATATTAGCGACTTTTTGTCAATGAGTTGTTTTCTATTGAACATCTGGCATGGGCAAAATGCAAAGCACCCAAAGACGAGCACCAAAAAGTTTTAGCAAGGGGATTCATGTAGCTCTTTGAGCTTCTATTCTTTCCTAGAGTTAGCCACTTGATTCATTTTCTATGAGCATGCACTAAATCTTTGCCCGTAGTTTTCCATGACGTCTATCTTTTCTAACTTTTGGCACTTTTTGGGTTGCCATATGTACCTCGAATTAGACAAGAAAAAAGAAACGAATATATGGATGTCTCTCACTTACCCCATAAGTGACAAGGATTTGTGTTGAACTTATACAGTGACACTAGGGTTCCTAACACATTACCATAGGGAGGGGCCCATACAACCAAAGAATAATGCTAATAATCATGAAATCCACCAATAGGGTTTGGAGATTATCCTTGAAACTACAAATAAGCATAAACAAACACCTAATGCTTTGGGATTTGATTCAATCCCTTGATGGCGATGTCCTTGCAAGATGCTTTTTCCAAAGAGATTTATATCTTTTCCCACATGTGGTATGGGTGCATAAAGGCTCAAAAAATATATACGAGCTTGGTACCTTATTTTTGGCCTTTGTATAATTTATTAGCTCCAGCTCAAATCTACAAAATATTGAAAGGCTTGGATATTGTAGTGATGGAGGCCATATTTTCTAAAGTGTACTATGCCCCCCATTTACCTCGGAAAATTCCACCCTCTCTTTCAATAGTGCTTGTGGACCTCTCTTTCAAATGCCAAATGAATGCATAAGGAAGAGGGGGTGGAGTAGTGGGATCATGACATAAGCTTCTTGAATCTTTGGGTTATCATAAGTTGAAGCTAAGCACTTTTAGGCGAAGATAGCCTTTCCTACGACACGTGCATAGGAAACCCCTCTATTTTTTATTTTCTTTAACAAAAAGAGTTTCGTCACCCCTCCATACTATATCACATGGGCGTGTTCAAAGGCTATCAAGTGTGGAGGTAAAAACAAGGGTGTGCATAGATAAACAAGCGTTGTAGCCAATCGGTCACACAGAACGGAGTAGGCGGAAGGGTAAAAGTCACAAAACTGACTGCTCTTTTGCCAAAACGATCAATCATCACTTGGTCTAGAGCGATTGAACTATTTTCAAACACTCCCCAAAAAAAAACAAGGGTGTGCATACGTTGTGGACCGTCCAACGAGCAACCCGATATATACAAAATCGCCCCATAGTCACAAGTTTACAATATGACACCACATATCTCCTATATTTTATTAATTGCAAGTTGGCATAGTGGTTAGAGCACGACTTGCTAGAGGGAGGTTGCAAGTTCATGATGGTGGGACGCCAAATGTCTCGAATTTACATTTAGCCCTGAATATACAAATGTGCATCGGACAACATGCATTCTCCCAACTATAGATCCCATTAATTTGAAACATGCTCCTGTAAGATAGTGTGCAGGGGCATACGCTTCATTCTTAACAAGGCTTCATACAAGCCTGAAGTTTTTTTTTATAGAAAACCATAAACACGAGAAAATAATATGAGATAGCAAAAGCTACATGAATGATGGGAGTTCATTCAACTACAAGGTACCACAGCCAAGAACATTCCTCAACCAAACAATACTCCGAGCCCAAAGATCCTTTTGAAGACCAAATTGTCTCCATGACAAAATAGAGTCGATAACAAACACTACAAGGATGATGAGAGTTCATCCAATTTTAAGGTACCACATCCAAGAACACCCCTCAAGCCCAAATAAGACTCCAAGTGCAAAGATCCTTTCAAAGACAAAATGGTCTCCATGCCAAATAGATGTGTGCCTCATAAAAATCATCAACCTGATTCCTAAGGAGTCCCTTAAGTGTGGGGATTTCTTGAGTTTTGCTATTAGTAGCATATTTAAGCTCGTCAGAAAGCTCCTCTTACCATTTGGCAAGATCTTTGAGCTTGACCTATGTCTTCGAGCTTCTTTCCAGCTATAGCTATACATGGTATTTCAACACATCATAAGAAGGTGAGTTGTTGAGTGATAGAGTGGACTTGATTAACACAATTAGCCATGAGGTTCATCAAGAAATCTCAATACCAACCCCTTCTCTACTGTTTAGTAAAAAAAGCCAAAGTCATTACCAATTTCATCTCCAAATTAGTAGTAAAAATCTCCCTCTCAACCAATTTCAAGAAGAAACAAATATCCCCAAGGAGAGATTGTTTCCACTTCAAAGGGCAGCAAAGAGCCAAGCTGAGGGATTTGATCAATTTTTGAGTCTACTCATAAGAAAAGAACAGATGGATAATTGTCTCTGTTTTAGTTTTGTACCTGGGGCAAATCCCATTCCCTTTGCCAATCTATTGGAATTGGTCCCTCTTTGCAATCCAAATTTCTTAATGTGAGATGAATCTTGACAAACAAAGATAGAGGCTCTATGACCTGGCCCCACAATGTTTCAAACTCAAAATTCCTATGCTTCCTATCTAAATTGAGGGGTTGGAGTAAGCACCTTATGCCTTAGTGAGGGATACTAAAGGGGCAGTGCCTCCACTCCATACAAAGATCTAGGTCATGTAATAAAAGAAATCAATGGGGATCCAAGAAAATTTTAAATTACATGAACTATGCCAGCCAATAAATGTTGACAATTAACCCACCTTATAATCTTGTCTTGAACCAACCAAAGGCACATTCATATCTTTGCTGCAAAGAAACTTGAACCCCATAGGAACACATAGAAGCTGAAAACCACCCAATCTTGGATTTCCTGGCAGCTTGGTCTACGATCCACTGTGGGATAGTGTGCCTCTTTGCTTTGATGCATGCTTTTGGAGGTTGATTCAAGAACCTTATGCCTCTCAAAAAGTGTTGAGATATTCTCAAATTTTTCCCAAAGAGTACTCATCATTGTCTAGTAGAGCATTAATGTCATCAATGAAATACCATATGATGTTGGATTTGCAAAATCAAGATGCCCTCGATGAGCCCTCCATATTTTTTGTCCTAGATCAAGCAATTGAGGTCATTGTTGCAACTATGGCAAAGAAGAGGGGGACTAGGGGGAAACTTTGCCTCACTAAATGATTTCGATAAATAAAGAGTGAGAGCTATCCTAGGTCTTGCATTACCAAACATATCAATAATGCATAGATATATTTTAGATCCAAAAACCTTAGCCTATAGGAATCTCAAATGGATGACAAGCTCATCCTATCATAAGCTGTATCAAAAGCAATTTTGAGGACGATGAAGTCTTTACTGATGATTGTATTGAAAATACGTCTAGCCTTTTGAACATCTTCTTGTGCTCCCATCTTCTTGTGCTCCCATCTTGAAGCATATTAAATATGTGTGTCGATGTCGCAAGTGAAAGCTTTGAAATTGAGTGACAAGCGTCCTTCTGCATAGCCATTAGTGGGATGATCGCTGAGAAATCAAGCTCAACACATCATTTTCCTAGATCACTTCCCACCTATGTTTATCAATGGCATGAGATAGTAGACACGAGGATCATGGCCAATGAGACCACCAATAGGGTCCACCTATTGAGAGTGATGGCTCTTCTCTTGCCAGCTCACTCAGTAGCAGTTTCACACTGATACTTGTACATAGACATTTCATTATGCTTTATTTCCTATTTATGTTTTGTAGACATATCTTACCATTTCAAGTAGTGAAGAAGAAGGCAAAGGAAATTTTATTCTCCATGCCAATCTTTTGTGCTCTCCCCACGTGTGCGTGTGAGCTTGCAAGAGTTCAAGCTCTCTCCTTCTCCGTCAATTTACATGGTATCAGAGCCTAGATGTGGCTAAGAGGCGGTTAGTGGAAAGCAACAACAATAGAAGAAGCACTTGAGGGTAAAGGTTTCTTCATTCTCTTTACTCATGTGTTGGATGTATATCATATCACATGTGTTCAACACTCTAAAGATAAACCCATTGTATATATATATATGACTTTTATTTCAATGGTCTATTGTATATTTGAAGTACGAAGGCACCACCTTTGGGAGCAACACCTCCAACTCTCTCTCTCTCTCTCTTCTCGCCGGGGGCCTAGCCTAAAGGAAAGAGAGGCTTCCACATGGGGCCCCGAAATCCCTCCCCTTTTAATAATAGTATCGATGCGTCTTTAAATAGACGTCGAAGTATACTTTTTATTGAACTTATTGAAATTGCTTACTGTGCCTCAAGGTCGGTAGGCAGCATACGACTTTTGTTAAAAGTTGGTCACGCCCATGGCAAATAGAATTTTTGCAACAAAGCAACTCCTTGGCCTTTAGGCAATTTAAACTGGGCATAAGCTATGAGCTTTTCCCTCGGTCATTGAGGGTGCTTAATTGCACCTTCCACATTATCTCTATTAGCTGATCAGAACCTCCGCAACCTTCCAATGTGGGAGGCTATATGCAAGGTGGCTATGAGTCTCCCTAAGTGGTGCTAAGCTATGTTGTTGTCCGTGGTGGGCACACTCTCGTCACTATCTTTCCCTTGAGGGGGGATCCATGTATGAGATTATGTGTCACGGTTAAGAGTGCGCTTGGCCTTGTTTGATCCTGTTGGTGCGAGCTGAGGGTAAACTATTTCCCCCGCTAGTTCACCCCTAGTTTACCGAGGGGATCCGATGGTTGGAAGCACAAGCTATTCTATCGGTGAGCCGGATCCCCCTCGAGGTTCGCGTGTAATTTGAGATGGAGTGTGCTGCGGGGGCACACCCTTAACTAAGGAAGGGAAAAGATATCCAACATGTGTTTGTCATGAGAGGGGAAAATGAGCTAAAGTTGTAGAGAGGAGATGCCTGGAGGCTGGATGTTAAATCAATCGAAGGAGAAAGCTGCCATTTTAAAACAGCAGCAAGTTCAGCCCATAAAACAACTAAAAATATTTTTTTATGGTTATTTTTTTGGTGAGGAGAGCGTGCGACTTGTGTGTGGCGGCTAATTTTCGTGTGGGAAGAAAAAAGGGACAAGATTTTGCATTAAATTGCGATTTGAAAGGACCGGCGCTGTGGGGCCCGGCCAGGCTGCTGCCACGTCAGCAGGAGAGAGAGCCCACGCTCCCTCAAAAAAGCGGAAAAGGGCATTTCTAAATGTTGTGCCCTTGACTTTTAAATTTTAAATAAATCATTTGTAAAAATCACCGCGGCATTTTTGTGTATTAATTTACTTTTTCCTTTTCTTTTTGGGTAGATATAGAGATTTTTAAATTTAATTTCATATGTAATCCCAACGCACGGAATTGTATGGGAATTTTCAATATTTGCTTTTTGTATTCTAGAATGTCATTAGAGTATGATTTTATAATGAATTAAAAAGTCATTTTCTAATAATTTGGCTTGCTTGGAGAGTAATCAAGAAATGGTAAGCCCTTTAATGTGGCAAATATAGGGATAGAGACTGCTCTATTATAAAATAATATTCCACCTGGACGACCTAGATTTGTAGCATCAAGAGTAAACATGGCCAATTCAACGGCTCAGATCGAGCTTGATTTTCATACGATGGATTCAGAGCTTCTCTCTACGACGTATCACGCATTCACCTCTTTTCATCTTTTCCCACCATCTCTCTCTCCTCCCTCTCTCTCTCTCTCTCTCACACACACAGCTTCTGCACCATCGCCATCGCCCGTCTTTCCCTCTCGCTGTTTCTCGCAATCTCCTCTATTCGTTACACACAGGCTACATCATCATCGCCCACTCTCTCTCTCTCTCTCTCTCTCTCTCTCTCTCTGCGCGCTTCTCCGCCCTCTGCATTGCAAAGGTGCGTCAGCGTTTCCCGCACGCCACCATGCGATCAATGCATGCGATCCTCTCCGCTCAATGCTCGTCAGATTGAATTTGGGTCGTTGATTAGCGCCCTTCAGCGGACCCTCCCTCTTCTTCATGAAGGGGAGCCCTGTGCAGCAGCAGGTGGCCATGGATGCAGCATCTGGTGTCCAGCAGCCCCCCCGGGATTGTGTGCACTTTCTCCGCACAGGGAACTGTAGATATGGGCCCAATTGCAGGTTCAATCATCCAAGCCAAGGACTGGATTCCATGGTATGTCAATCCTACATTGCCAGAGGATTAATTAGCTGTTTCTTTTCTGTTGGGTTCTTCTAATCAGCTGATTTTGGGCTCTTGCTTTGTCAGCAAGCTATCTCCTACCCCTCTCAGATGTCCGAATTTCCGGAGCGCATTGGCCAACTGGATTGTCAGGTAAGAGATCTGATCCCTTTGCTTAATAATGTGATCTATCTAAACTGGAGGCCAAGTTTAATCATGTCTGCAAAGCTTATCTTTGTATGCCATCTTTTATTGAAACGGAGTATATTGCATTAGCTCATAGATGTGTTAATCTGGTTTATGTTTGAAAGGCATCAGAAGCATTCCTCTTGTTGTGTAAGGGGCTATCTAGATTGTTGCATTTTGGCACCCGATCAATTCTTTAGGATGTGGAACAACAGATGAACATATTCCGTAGACATATGCGCACATAATCTAGGACACATTTGCACAAGGAATGCACATGCACTGTGTTGATGCTTTGCTTTCCGCACGTCGGTTCATCTTGCATGCAAGGGGTTTGTTTCGCTACTATAAGGGTGAATGCACATATATATCCACACATCATGGGATTCACTTTCGGTTCATTGCATCTTATGTTCATGTTTATCTACCTTTACAGTTTTACCTCAAGACTGGAACCTGCAAATTTGGGGTGCAGTGTAAATACAACCATCCCCATGTAAAGGCTGGTTCTGCGAGAGGACCCCCACTTCTCAATTTTGTCGGTCTACCTATGCGACCGGTAACTAATTTGAAGTACACATTTGAGATGGTCAGCTCTGCACATTTTAGGGACTAATGCTGGTGGCCTGTTGTTTGGTGCGGCCATGTATGATCAGGGCGAAAAAGAATGTGCATTTTATCTTCGTACAGGATCTTGTAAATTCGGCGTGGCTTGCAAGTTTCACCATCCAGATCCCGCAGGCATTGGAGTTGCCCGTTCCCCTTCTTATCCCAACAACGCACCCTTGTCCCCTGCAACTGTACCCGCATGGAGGCCTGTCTATTATCCGGCCTCAGGCTTACCTGGGGCTTCTCCCTACATGCCAATGTACCCGCCTCTTTCGTCCCAAAATGTTCCTTTCAATGGTGGCTGGACCGCGTATCAAGTAAAACTTGCTTTGCTAAACCTTTGCTGGCTTTGGGTATCATGTTTTTTACTAATGATGTAGTCTCAATGTAAGTTGTTAGTAAGAATACTGTCTGTGCGTTTGTTTGTATCCTGATTTTTATCCGGCACAAGTGTGGCATTCACACAATCATTAGCAGTTCTGGATTTTCAATGTTTTAAACATATTTATGCACTTATTGGGTCCAAGTGTCGCTTTTATGATTTTTTTGCTACCAGTTTGACACTGCTGTTTGATTGCATTCCTTATTGCTTTGTTTACAGAGTATGGGCACGCCATTGTCAAATGGAGATCACAGGGGATATTTTAATGGTGCACAACAGCACGTGGGTGGCATGAGACTGCCCTTTGATGGTCCTTTGAACTGCTCTTCAAGACCAGAGCAGCAAGACTGCCAGTATTATGTGCAAACAGGGCATTGCAAGTTTGGAGCTAGCTGCAAGTACCAGCATCCTAGGAGTATGGCTATTCCAATGGTGGCCGCTACATTGAGTCCAATGGGTCTGCCTCTGCGGCCGGTAAGAATTAGACATTTCTATAGCAGGCTGATGATTCCTTTTTGTTTTATTGCCTTTGTGATACTGTCTTGAATGTTGATATCGAGCAGGGGCAGCCACTCTGTACATTTTACCTTAAAAACGGTATATGCAAGTTTGGGCCCGTATGCAGGTACGATCACCCCATCAGGACCCCTTCAATTCCATCTTTCCCTGCGAAAGAGCCCATCAACGTGGATGGGGAATCTACCCTTCTACCTAAGGATAGCAATGACAAGGATGGGTCGGCAGAAACAGAGGACAGGGCTACTTCCCAAGATGGCCAGGACACTAAGGCAGAGAATACCGGGGATTAGGAAATCTGAGGTCATGGGGGACAAGAGGCTATGATGTGTGTCCCCAGACATTTTGTGTTCATGGTGCCCTTCTCGGCAATACTTGAGGACTTGAGAGAGAGTCCAATTTTTCCGTGAGTGTGTGTAGCTTGTTTCAAAAGAGGGCAGAGCATGTGTCTTGCTGAGACTTGGCCGGGAATTTTTGTCATGTATATGAGTGATAAGTTTGACATTGCATACAAGATTTAGCAAACTTTTTTCTTTTTGATCTCCACCATGCTCCATAATCTCTTTGTTTATGCCACGCTTGTCGAAACGCATGACATTGGATAAAGGGCCGTTTGTGGCGGTGTATTGGGTTGGCACATCGAAGGTACAGGATATATTCCCTTAGTGGGAGCCACATGTTGTTTTACTGCTAGTCTGATTTGGATTCTTGTCGATGCCATGCAGAAATGTGACACTTAGGCATTTGTCACGGATACCTGTTTTGATTGTTTTTGTGAGGTATATTTGCATGCTACCACTAATGGTTGGAATTATCTGCTTGTTGCCTGGTTCTCTCCGCTCTCGAGTGAGAAATGAGTTAAAACATAGTAACGGAGTTGTGCCTATTGCATCCTGGTTATTCCGAAGACCGAGTGAGAAATGAGTTAAAACATACTAATGGAGTTTTGCCTATTGTATCCTGGGTATTCCGAAGACTGGTTTGTTGTTTTCCATTTCGTGCTGCAGGTCCTACTTGGGTTTATAGGATGCTATGCTTTGTTGCACTTGGAACAGAGCAAACCTCTCCAAAAGCCGAACCTTAGATCTTTTGGTAAGCATGGATTGTCCTTGTGGCATTCAAGTTCTTCAAAGATATCCTTGCAGCATGGTACATTGAATTGTTGCAGGCTTGGAGTGGGCATAATGCTCAAATAGACAACCATCATGTCCTACAGATGTATGACTAGCAGCATTGCTATGCCCATATGCTTAATGGACATTCAGCATGACTATCAATGCTTCTCTTTGTTATGTCAAAGAGTGTCATCAGTGGGGATAGAACCCGCCAATATGCACATCTATTTAGCCTTTTCTCTTTCCCTAGCCATCTTAGAAATCAAGCCAAACAGAATGCTTTGGTTAGTGATGACAAGAATGTCCTTGCATGGATGGGTACGCACATCAATCATTACCGCCTAATGTACGGTTGTCAAAGTACGTCATCATTTTTGTAGTGTCATGATTTCTGCTTTTGTACATCAGATTACCTTCACATTTGAGGTTTTCAAATAGAGTATGAAAAAATAAGGCTTTGTTAATTCACCTTACAAGTCTGACAGTCAAGACCCTGGAATCATTTCATACTCAATTGGCTTTTTAAACAGAGATTGTCTTCACATTTGAGGTTTTTAAACAGAACATGAAAAAATAAGGCTTTGTCAATTCACTTTACAAGTCTCGACAGTCAAGACCCTTGAATCATTTTATAATCATGGGCTTTTTAACCAGAAGATCTGAATTCTAGAAGTCGCTGCAAGTTCACTTGAGCTTTAGTAATTTGAAATAATAATGCAAATATGGGTTGTGGCACTACTGAATTTTTTTGCATGATATCAGTGCATTTTCTTTAAGAAATTTGATTTTAGCATTGGATGGTGATGTGGAAAACCAAAGGTCCCTTGCATATATTTACAAAAAATGAAAGGAGCTGCAGTTGATTAAAGAGTAGTTTGTTAGATGTTCTCTAGAGAAATATGCCATTGGAGGAAAGAAAATATAAATATCCATCATTGGATTCTTTTTAAGGATGAGTATATTGTGAATGAATGGTTTTTAGAATTTATGGTGACTTGATATAGTGGAAGTCTAGTGGGGCACCCTAACTGTAGCTCTTCCACTATCGATGGGTGTAGCAACGAGTCACATTAGGTAGTGGTCATTCATGATAAGTCTTTTTATAAGTATGCCGATTTCGAGATAGTTGCATCGGTAACATGTTACTGGTAGGTGTTGCATGCAGGACCACATCATTATGGACTACCATGAAAAAGCTACAAGCATCCAGGTTGATCAAGACAATTTGAAAGATGGAACCAAGGAACATACTTCATCCAAATTTTTATTCTGAATTAAGAAAGATTACAATTTTATGACTCTACAATACAGTACACGAGCATTATGGAAGGGATTCACTTGAAAGGCGTAGGTTGGAATTTGGCATGGAGCTGCCATCCCACAAAGGTAATATGCCACAAATGGCTTGGTTCTAGTTGTATTCCCAAAGTGGGGAGTTGTCCCCATCCAATTTGTCCTCACGACACAACATGTGGTATGTAACATTACTGCCAACCATGGCTGGTGACTACTTGATGCAAAAGTTGCTTGCGTATAAGTAAAATTACACAACATAAACTTGTATAGTACAATTCCTAGAATACAAGCAAAGTGTGTTTTGAGGAAATTGCTTGTGGAATATTACTTGTATTGAAAATAGAGGTCGAAATGAATCCGAATCATACCTCAATAAGAAAGTGAGCCAGGAGGATATTGGTGATGCTGTGCAAGATGCAAAAGCTTGCTCTAATACCAATAGTTGGAAATACATCTGCAAGAATGCCCGTTGAAGATGGAGAAAATGAAGGAGAAGCTTAAGACCAAACAACAGAGGAAGTAGGATTATTGAGTATACTAAGTATACAAAGATAAGGCTTGCTTTAAAAATGAGGGTCACAAGCCGTGGGGGGGGGGGGGGGGGGGGGGGGGGGGAGACATCAAGAAGAGGTTTGGAAGATCGGATGTATCACACTTGCTCTCAATAGACTACCAAGTGAGTGTGCCTTTTTTACAATGCCAACGTATCACAACTCTGGAGAAATCCAGACGTTCATGCTTCATACATTATATAACATATGTTGCCGCCAACCACAAAAACCATCTTCTTCAAGTGGAGGGATTGCACCCACCCTTACATCCTCGAACCTATCCCCTTGAGTGGGATTTGCACTATCGCCTCCATCCCACTTAGCTCTCATTCTCTACGATGCAATGTACACCATTGGGCATTGACGAGGTGTTTCTAGCGCTAATTAATCTCACATTACCATTGCATTGTACTCTTATTTGAAACAACAATCCATGGCCAATTAATGGTAATCATGTGGTGCAATTAGTAATTGAAGCAATACCACTAGATTTCTCAATTTGGGAGTCATATATTAGGCATTTTGCATTGATTTTGTGTTTTTTGTGAGTTATGTTGCATTGGTAATAAGGTTCTTTGATAATTAGTAGTATGTGTGCAATCGGCTAAGCGAAGCTTTCAATAGAGCCCATAAGCACTAGATATGAGTGTAGTTAAGCCTTTTAATTACTCTACTAAATAACCTTCGTCTGTGTGTGTGTGCACGCGCGTGCTTTGTTTGGTGGGAGCCACCCCTAGACAAAGGAGAAAGTTATTTGATGAAACACATTTAATTAAAGACAAAGGAGTCGTTGCTCTAATATTGCCTACTATCCCACGCTCGGCGAAACTTCTCTGTGTGCACTCGTAGCTACCAAGGCCATTGGTGCCCCAACCCAACGCGTCCAAGCCCTGACCTCTCATGTGGACCATGGTGCCTCCATGATCAATGTGGCAATGCCATGTCCATAGGGAGAGTATTGTAGTCCACGTGGACGGCCATGTGGTCTGTCCACGTAGAGAAGAGCGGCCATGGTGCCTCCACGATCGACGTGGCAATGTCACGTCCATTGGGAGGGGATTACAGTCCACGTGGACGGCCATGCGTCCACGTAGACAAAGAGAGACCATATGTGTGCCATAGGGGTGCACACATGCCTACTCTTGTCTACGTGGATTCCCCGTGGCATGTCCTCCTAGGTAGTGATGCACACATGGATATGGCCTATGTAGAGAGAGAGAGAGAGAGAGAGAGAGAGAGAGAGAGAGAGAGTTGTCATAAAATATAATATCTAACGTTACCAAATGATTTTTTCATCTTAAACTGATCATTTAATATGGGAAGATAAAAGGGGAACAAGACTTAGGATATAGATATGTGATTCTAGACCTATCTCAACAGGGGACCAAAAGGAGAAATTGTTGCATCTCAATGGGGTCCAAAAGGAGACGGTCTACCAAAGAGCAATGTGCAATAAGTGCTTTTAGATTGACTTCAGCAAGGGACCAAGAGGAGAGATGGTTACATCTCAATAGGGGTCCAAAAAGAGGTAGTCTATCAAAGAGCAACGTGCATCTAATGGAGCTTTAAAGACCTTAGGGTTAGCTTCATTAAAGACCTCTAAAAGTTAGTATTAAAAAGTCCTTTGACCTTATGCAAGATAGGGCTAACCTCGAGGTGGGAATCCTATTTAAGCATGAGGTGCTAAGATGCTTAAAGTGGTTGTGGGAACCTTGCCCAAAGCTTGATGTGATTTTTATGCCTAAATGACTAAGGTTCTTGAAGTGTTAAATTCAAAGATAAGTTCTAAGAGGCATGAACATTTCCATGCTTGATTGACTAAGTGCTTGAAGTATTTAATTCAAACCAAATGACTTAAGAAGCATGAAAAACACATGCTTGATTAACTAAGTGCTTAAAATATTCAAATTAAACCAAATGACTTAAGAAGCATAAAAGACATATGTTCAAATGATCCTCCACATGTGGCTTTCATGATGTGCTTGAATCCTATTGGATAGGTTTTAAAGGGGTCCAATGAGAATTTAGATGCATAAAAATAAATAATTAAGTCCTTTTTCTCAAAGAGAAAAAAATAGCACACATGTCCCAAATGATATAATTAAAAAAAAATAAAAAAAAAAATATATATATATATATATATATATATATATAGAGAGAGAGAGAGAGAGAGAGAGGTGTGAACCAAGCATAAGAGGGGGGTATACTTTTTCACACTCTCACTCTCTGTCTCTCTCTCTCTCTCTCTCTCTCTCTCTCTCTCTCTCTCTCTCATTGTGTGGAGTGCAAAGTGCAAGAGCTCCATCTCCTTCTCCAAGCTTGTTGAGAAGTGGAGAGCCTACACCAACACTCTTGGCTATGGAATGCAAATCCAACCAAGAGCCATGCTTCAATGCTTAAGCTTTCCATCTTCTTCATCTTCATTACTATGCTATTATGCTATGCTAAGCAAGAAGAGTGATGATAAGTGAGGAACTATGTCTTTCTCCTATGAATGATTCTTCTTCCTCTTTCCTATCCTCATTCCCCACTAACTCTCTCCACCTTCGAAGGTGTTTGAGGCCTTCGGACTTAGGCTTGGGATAGTTAATGCTTTTTGCTAAGTTTATGTTATGTTCATGATGCATGAAGCTTTCCATCTTCATAGCATCACCAAGGTCAAAAGGAACACAAACATTGTATTGTACCAAATCTTTCTTGATGGGAGAATCTATAATACAAACGCCTTTTGGAGGGGTGGGTGGCTCCAAGTAAATCTGGTCCTAAACTATTGTCACGTTCTCTAATACTCTCTCTCTTGCAAAAGTAGTGTTTATGCCAAGTTAATTAAGTACCATGTTCATGTTGCTACCATCAATTAAGTTCACCCTCTATGTTCTCAAAGTACTTCTCACAAAAATGCTCACTCTAATTCTCTTAATTCCGCTATTCTCAAAGTTCATAGGCCATTTCCATTTTACAAGAGTGGCGGGGGGAGAGAAGGAGAGAGAGAAAGGGGAGGGGTTAGGGAAAGAAAGAGAGGGATGGGGGATATATGTATACACACACACACACACACACACACACACACACACATATATATATATATATATATATACATACCGTTGGGGTATAAAGCCCAATATGGTCGCCCAGGTAAGTGGGCGGGCCGCCAGGTATGTACACATATTCTTTTGTAAAAAGAATATGTACACATATTCTTTTGTAAAAACCTAATAAGAACTCACTATGCTCTACACATTACAGTAGAGCGAGTTCGCTATATCGTCTTGCTCTTCTTCTCGCACTCTCTCTCGCGTCGCACTTTCGCTCATACTCCTTCAACTGGTATCAGAGCTCAGATCGAGGCTCGGGCAGCACTGCAGGAGGCTAGAGTCACCAGCTCAGATTGGAGTGAAATTCGACAGGCAAAGACACGGCCCGAAATCTTGTGGGTGAGCCCGTAGGACACGGTGTGCTCAGAATTTCATTTTGAGGTCATCTCGGTTACCGTTCGGCTTCGACAAAGTTCTGCGCAGGCCATTTTCGACTACGTGGTCTCAGCGGGTGTAGATCGGGTGTAGATCCGACTCTGCAAATTTGGGGTTTTCGGCCTACGACTGCAGGTGCTGAGGATATCGACACTCCCAGAGTGTTGATTTGTGGCTGTCTAGACATCGAAGGACGGCTCACAGTTCTTGGAGGCGTGTCACATACGACACGGGCGCATCTACACACAGACTGTAGGCGACATCCACTAGTTCATCAGGTAGCTTGTGTTTGCTGCTTGATATTCCAGATTTCATCCTGACATTGCAGGTACTTCCACATGGGATGTATTGTCAGAGATGATGTATGTCTGTTGAGGGTTTGCTGGCTGTGAGTCACGTAGCAAACAACCGTCGCAGTCTATGCTTACAGGACAGTCAGAGACAGTACAGGTGCAGGACAGGTTTACCCACAGCTTACAGTGTCAGAGAGACAGTGTTTTTTGAGATGTTTTTTGGTCTGTTTTTGAGTACACTAGAGCCATTTTACAAAGGAGACTCTGTCGAAATTTATGCAGAATCTGAAGCTTTCTTGGTTCATTTGACAGGTTGATATTGGTTCAGAGGTCAGTTTACAGGGGAAACTCTGCCGAATTTTTCCTAGGAAAGTAAACTACTGTGAAGCGTAGCTATGGCTGGATCACAGGACACTGCTCTTTACAATATCAAGAAGCTGGATGGAACCAATTTCCCATTGTGGAAGCAGCAGATTTGGCACGTGTTGGTACAAAAGAAGTAGATAAAACCTATAAAGCTCAAGGGGATAAAACCAGAAGATATGGACGAAGATGAATGGAGCGAAATGGATGAATTGGTACTTTCTACCATTATGCTGACTTTGGCAAAAAGCATTTACTTCAATGTAGCAGACGAGATGTCGGCTTATCAAGCATGGTTAAAGCTGAGTGATCTTTATGAGAAGCAGAGTGCAGCTTCACAGGTATACTGGCTTAAGAAGCTTGTTGACTTGAAGATGAAAGAAGGGACACCTATGTCCAATCATCTGAATGAATTCAACACAATATATAGTCAGTTGTCAGCTCAAGGTGTCAAGTTTGATGAACCTGTTAGAGCTATGTTCCTATTGATCACATTGCCGAAAAGTTGGGACACTTTTCGCACAGCTTTGAGTAATTCTGCACCTCCAGATGGTTTGAACATAGCAGGTGTAGAAGGAAGTCTGCTTACTGAAGAAACCAATAGAAAGACAATGGACAAAGGCAAAGGAACAACCTTAGTTGTCAGGGGAAGGACCAAAGAAAAGTACAAAGGTGGAAAGAGGAATCAGTCTCGTAGCAAGTCCCGTAGTGCTAAAGGCAAGAGTGACATAGAATGCTACCATTGTGGCAAGAAGGGTCACATGAAAAGAGACTGCAGAGAATGGAACGCAGAAAAAGGCAAAGAGAAAGCTGAAGACCATGGTGAGAAGAACAAATCCTCAGTGAAGATTCAAGAAATAAATGTGACAAACACTGTTGCAGAGGATGACAGTCTAGTGTCAGGAGACATCTACTTCTTGAAGAATACAATGGACTCAGCTCTTCTTACAACATCTGATGGAAATGCACTGAGTGACTGGATTATAGACTCAGGGACATCACTTCATGTGTCTCCAAACAAGGAGTGGTTTACCTCTTATGTGACCACTAAAGATCATGTTCGGCTAGGCAATGGGCAGACATGTGAGATCTTAGGTGTTGGAGATGTTCAATTGAAGTTTCAGAATGGCTCTTCTTTCACGCTGAAGAATGTGAGACATGTTCCCGCAATTACAAAGAGCTTGATCAGCACAGGTTTACTTGATGATGCTGGCTACGTCACCACTTTTGGAAAGAACATGTGGAAGATATCCAAGGGTTCTATGACAGTAGCACATGGAGTAAAGTCTGGAGGACTTTACATGATTTATGTATCAAATGCTCTAAACCTCCTAGCAAGGTTTTGCAGAAGGATTTAGTGCCAGAGATGGTATGGTTAGGCAAAATGCCCTCATACAAGCATCTCAGAGTCTTTGGCTGTGAGGCATATACTCACGTTCCAAAGGAATTTAGGAACAAACTTGAGCCAAAGAGTAGAAAGTGCATCTTTCTAGGCTATGGTAATTCTGGTGAGATTGAAGTCGCGGAGCGGAGCGTGGGTCGACTCTCTCACACACACACAGTGAGCTTACACAGTACAGTACGCAGAGAACTGTTAGAAGGGTTATCTCCCAATACCTTAGTATTCACAAAGTATAAGTTAGTATATACAAAGAGTTAGAGGAAAGTGAATTAGGCGGGCGGCCAGCCATATCCGCATAAGAGGCCACTTGGGCTTTAATCCCAACAACCTCCCGCTTAAAGTCCAATGTGGCACTTTATGTAACTGTAAATCTATGAACATAAATGTACAAAGATTTACATGGCTACCATCTATCCAATGCCCAATAACTCACGACAATGCACAAAGCCCTCTCCTGGAAGTCCCTTTGTGAGTAGATCAGCAGGATTGTCCTTGGTGTGGATCTTCAGCAGCTGTATCTGCTTGTCTTCAAGTACTTCCCTAATGAAGTGATATTTGACATCAATATGCTTAGTCTTCGAATGGAACACTGGATTCTTTGCCAATTGTATAGCACTTTGACTATCACAATATAACTCTGGCATATCTACTTTGATTCCCAAGTCTGCAACCAATCTACCAAGCCAAATAGCTTCTTTGCATGCCTCATTTGCTGCAACATACTCAGCTTCTGTAGTAGACTGCGTAACACAATCTTGTAATCGAGATCGCCATGATATGGCACCTCCAGCCAATGTAAAGACATAGCCTGATGTAGATCTCCTCTTATCCAAGTCTCCTGCATAATCTAAGTCAGTGTATCCTCTGACACTCAAATCCTGACTACCATAGCATATGCGCATACTCTTTGTATGTTTTAAGTATCTCATGATACCTTTCACTGCCTCCCAATGTTTCTTGCTGGGATTTGACATATATCTGCTAACCACTCCCACTGCAAATGCAATATCCGGACGTGTAGCAATCATTGCATACATCAAACTACCCACTGCAGATGCATATGGAATCTTATCCATTTCAGCCTTTTCTTCCGCAGACACAGGACAATCTTGTTTGCTAAGTTTCACATATGGTGGCAATGGAACACTCAATGCCTTTCCCTTCTCCATATTGAAACGTTGCAAAACCTTGTCAATATACTCTGTTTGAGATAACCAAATCAACTTCTTTGATTTGTCTCTCTCAATGCGCATACCAAGTATATGACTTGCCTAACCCATGTCTTTCATGTCAAATGATTTTGCCATCTTTGACTTCAAAGCTGAAATTTCTTCCAAGTGTTTGCCAGCAATCAACATGTCATCCACATACAAAATAAGGATCAGCCAACTGCCATCCTTAGCCTTCTTTGTATATAGACAGTGATCGAACTCACTACGTTTGTAGCCTTGAGAAAGCATAAACTGGTGGAACTTATGGTACCATGCCCTCGGTGCGATAAAGACTCTTTAACAACTGGCATACCAAATGTTCCATGCCTTTCTCAACAAACCCTTCTGGCTGCTGCATGTAAATTTCCACATCTAAATCACCATGCAAGAACGCTGTCTTGACATCCATTTGGTGCAACACCAAATCCAATATAGCAACCAATGCAAGAAAGCATCTCAATGTAGTCATCTTGACCACTGGAGAGAAGACTTCATCAAAGTCAATGCCTTGTTCTTGCTTAAAGCCCTTGGCAACAAGCCTTGCTTTGTACTTTGGCTGACTATCATGAGCGGTGATCTTATACCTGTAAACCCATTTACAAGGTAGAGCCTTTTTGCCCTGTGGTAATTTAACCAACTTCCATGTCTGGTTTTTATGCAGAGCTGTCATCTCGACTGCATGGCCAACTGCCATTTTTTCGAGTCAACCACTTGTAATGCTTCCTTGTAACAAGATGGTTCTCCGCAATCTGTGAGCATGACATAATTTAGAGATGGCACATAATGATCAGGTGGTTTGGAGACACGTTCAGAACGTCTCACCACAACTGATTCTGCCTCTCTAGCCACTATAGGCTGTTCCTGAGCCTGACCATGTTGTCTTGATGTGCTAGCACTAGGTCCATCTTCCCTGAAGACAACTCTTCTGATCTCCTCTGTCTTCTCTGGCTTAGCGTGAAACTTGGCTTCATTGAAATGCACATCATTGCTACGAATAAGCTTTCTGGACTCATGATCCCAAAGCCGGTAACCCATCTCGCCCGATTCTCTGTAGCCAAGAAATATACACTTCTTGCTCTTTGGTTCTATCTTTTTCCTGAACTCCTTAGGAATATGGCTATAAGCTTCACAACCAAAGACTCTAAGATGCTTATACAAAGGTGCCTTGCCTGTCCATAGCATCTCGGCCACTCCACTCTTATCCAGAACCCTACTAGGAGACCTGTTGATCAAATGGACTGCTGTAGCCACTGCTTCCGCCCAAAATCCATCAGGCAACTCAGCATTTGACAACATGCTTCTGACCTTCTCTTGTATGGTCCTATTCATACATTCTGCAACCCCATTCTGTGAAGGATTATATGGTGCAGTAAGTTCCCGCTTAATCCCTTTTGCTTCACAAAAGTCTTGAAAAGCTTTGGAAACGTACTCTCCACCATTGTCAGTTCTCAAGCACTTCAGCTTCTGACCACTCTGATTCTCCACCAGCTGCAAGAATGTCTTAAAGACCTTGAGCACCTCATCCTTGTGCTTTAAGAAGTAAACCCATACTTTGCGAGAATAGTCATCTATGAATGTACAAAAGTACGCTGCTCCCCCTAGTGACAAACTAGGCATTGGTCCGCATAGATCACTGTGTACAAGAGCTAACCGTTCGTCCCTACGATTCCTCTTTGATCTGTGCGGTTCCTGTGTTTGCTTACCATAAACACAATGCTCACAAAACTCGAAATCTTGAAATGAAAAGCCAGGCAAATAACCATAATGAGAAAGTATTTCCATTCCTCTTTTTGACATATGTCCCAACCTACGATGCCACAATGACACACTTGGCTGCTCAATCACATTAATTACATGGTTTTTAACCTCTGAAACATGTAAAGTGTACAGAGTTCCTGACTTGCTGCCATGTGCTACAGTCATCGAACCTTTGAAGATCTTCCAAGCGCTGTTCCCAAAAACTGTCACATAACCCGCATCATCCAACTTCCCTGTACTAATCAAGCTCTTTCCGATTGCTAGAACATGTCTGACATTCTTGAGCCATAAAGAAGAGCCATTCTGAAACTTCAACTGCACATCTCCCACTCCAAGTATGTCACAAACCTGCTCATTGCCAAGTCTGACATAATCTTTAGTAGCCACATATGATGTAAACCACTCTTTGTGCGGAGAAACATGTAAAGATGCCCCTGAGTCGATAACCCAATCACTCATAGCATGTCCATCCTGTGCAGTCAAGAAAACAGAATCAAGATTGCTTGTAAGGAAGATGTCACCAGCTGCTATACTAGAATCACTGTCTGAACCAGATCCTGTGACATTCACCTCTTCAATCTTCACTGAACTCTTCTTTTCATCTTGCTCAGAACTCTTTGTTTTTCCTTTTTCTTGTTTCCACTTCGTACAGTCTCGCTTCATGTGACCCTTCTTGCCACACTGGTAGCATTCTATGTCATCCTTTGACTTCGAATCACGAGACTTACTTCGGTTTTGTGCCTTCTTACCCTTCTTCTCTTTAAACTGTTGTCTCCCTCGAACGACCAAAGCACTATTGCCTTTGCCTTTGTCAATGTTCTTCCTGTTCACTTCCTCTGTGAGCAAGCTGCCTTCTACATTGACACTTGTAAGGCCTTCTGGCGCGACAGAATTACTTAACGCTGTACGAAAAGTATCCCAACTGTCTGGCAAAGTGATTAAGAGAAACATAGCCTTCACTGAATCTGGAAAGACTATCTCCTGTGTTGTTAACTGGCTGAAAATTGTGTGAAATTCATTCAGATGATTTGACATGGCTGTCCCTTCCTTCATCTTCAAATCCACCAATTTCTTGAGCCAGTAAATCTGAGAAGCAGCACTTTGTTTCTCGTACATACCACATAGCTTTTGCCATACGCCATACGCTGTAGTCTCTTCTGCTACGTTGAAGTAAACATTTTCTGCCAGTGTCAGCATGATTGTGGAACAAGCTAACTCGTCAAGCTCTTCCCACTCATCTTGAGCCATACCTTCTGGTGTCTCCCCTTTGAGCTTCAGTGGCTTCACTTGTTTTTTCTGCACCAAAACCTGCCAAATCTGCTTCTTCCAGAATGGAAAGTTTGTGCCATCCAGCTTCTTTATGTTGTAAAGAGTCTCACTTTGAGAAGATGCCATATCTGCCAAACTGTTGACTCCTGAGAAAAATCCGGCAGAGTTTCCCCTGTAAACTGGCCTCTGTACACAGTAAACAAGCTGTAATCAACAAGCTGAGCACCTCTCCTCAGGAACTGTCAGTATTTTGAAAATTTTTGACAGAGTCTCCCCTGTAAACTGAGCTCTGGGAACCAAAAGATAGCTCAAAAAACAATCATAAATAGTTGACTAGTGACAAATCTAAAAAATCTCTGTAATATGCTGTCCTATAAGCATACACTGTCTCCTCTCTAGGCGATGACAGAACCTGTATCTGTCTCAAGACTGAACCCTAAACAATGCCTCAACGGCCTGACGCATAAGATGCAATCCAGTGTCTACACAAAGTCATACATCCTAAGGGATAAAAGTCACCGAAGAGGATGCGTGTAGAGGGGAACTCCAGCAACCTAATCCACCTCACACTGGGTAACCCAGCCCCCAGTGCTTGGCTTCAAAAAACCTCACACACGACCCTCTCAGATGGCTCAGCAAACTGCCCAGAACTAGCATACATCCTATAATAGACCAATCACTGTCCTATGACCGCTGCGGCGGTCTGTCTGCTAGCGTGACTCACAAGTAGCAGACCCACAATCACAGTACATCAATCTGCAATACATGCCAGTGGTGTCAAGCCGTCGTATGGCCACACCTCCCCTGGAACCTGGCAAGCACAAGAAGTAACAATGCAGACTGCAATATATATATATCTGATGATATATATGTGTACCTGGTCTATAGATGATGCTCTGAAGACTAATGAGTGATGTATGTCGATGCCGATATTGATGTCGGTCACCTCCTGCTTGCCAATCTACACAAGACGGATTTCTTTGCGGCTGAAATCTATCTTCTGCTGTAGTGCTCATAACGAAATTCTGAGGGCATAAACGGCTTCGAAAGGGGGGTAAAACCTCAGGTTGCCTACTGGAAACGCTCCTGGAACGCCGAGTGTGAATTTTCGAACTCCGGATCCAGAATCTGCCGAAAAAGTGCGCGCGCGCGATTGCGCAAAACCGCACTGAACCAAGGCTCTTATACCAATTGAAGTCGCGGAGCGGAGCGTGGGTCGACTCTCTCACACACACACAGTGAGCTTACACAGTACAGTACGCAGAGAACTGTTAGAAGGGTTATCTCCCAATACCTTAGTATTCACAAAGTATAAGTTAGTATATACAAAGAGTTAGAGGAAAGTGAGTTAGGCGGGCGGCCAGCCATATCCGCATAAGAGGCCACTTGGGCTTTAATCCCAACAGAGATGGGGTACAGACTTTGGGATCCCGAATCCAGAAAGGTTGTCCGCAGCAATGATGTTCACTTTAATGAATCCAAATATCATTCTAAACTAGAGAGGGTTGAGGAGATTAGAAGAGTTGTCTTCCAAGAAGATGGACCTGCACGTGCAAGACAAAATGTCAGGGCTCAAGAGGAGCAAGGATAGGATAGAGTGGAACCACAGGTTGTGGCTGAGCCTGGAGCCACCTATTGTGCGTAGATCTGGACGTGTCACGCGACCTCCTGATAGGTTTGTTCCATCTATGAACTATGTCATGTTGACTGATTGCAATGAGCCTTCATGTTACAAGGAAGCAGTGCAAATGAAGGACTCCGGGAATTGGCAATTGGCCATGCAGTCAGAGATGACAGCTCTGCATAAAAACAAGACATGGAAGCTAGTTAAATTACCACAGGGCAAAAAGGCTCTACCTTGTAAATGGGTTTACAGGTATAAGATCACCGCTCATGATAGTCAGCCAAAGTACAAAGCAAGGCTTGTTGCCAAGGGCTTTAAGCAAGAACAAGGCATTGACTTTGATGAAGTCTTCTCTCCGGTGGTCAAGATGACTACATTGAGATGCTTTCTTGCATTGGTTGCCATATTAGATTTGGTGTTGCACCAAATGGATGTCAAGACAGCGTTCTTGCATGGTGATTTAGATGTGGAAATTTACATGCAGCAGCCAGAAGGGTTTGTTGAGAAAGGCAAGGAAGATTGGGTATGCCAGTTGTTAAAGAGTCTTTATGGCTTAAAACAATCACCGAGGGCATGGTACCATAAATTCCACAAGTTTATGCTTTCTCAAGGCTACAAACGTAGTGAGTTCGATCACTGTCTATATACAAAGAAGGCTAAGGATGGTAGTTGGCTGATCCTTATTTTGTATGTGGATGACATGTTGATTGCTGGCAAGCACTTGGAAGAAATTTCAGCTTTGAAGTCAAAGATGGAAAAATCGTTTGACATGAAAGACATGGGTTAGGCAAGTCATATACTTGGTATGCGCATTGAGAGAGACAGATCAAAGAAGTTGATTTGGTTATCTCAAACAGAGTATATTGACAAGGTTTTGCAACGTTTCAATATGGAGAAGGGAAAGGCACTGAGTGTTCCATTGCCACCATATGTGAAACTTAGCAAACAAGATTGTCCTGTGTCTGAGGAAGAACAGGCTGAAATGGATAAGATTCCATATGCGTCTGCAGTGGGTAGTTTGATTTATGCAATGATTGCTACTCGCCCAGACATTGCATTTGCAGTGGGAGTAGTAAGTCGATACATGTCAAACCCATGCAAGAAACATTGGGAGGCAGTGAAAGGAATATTGAGATACCTGAAAGCTACAAAGAGTATGCGTATATGTTATGGGAGTCAGGAGCTAAGTGTAAAGGGTTTTACAGACTCAGATTATGCAGGTGACTTAGACAACCGAAGGTCTACGTTAGCGTATGTCTTTACATTGGCTGGTGGAGCAGTATCATGGCGTTCTAGATTACAAGATTGTGTTACTCAGTCTACTACAGAGGCTGAATATGTTGCAGCATCAGAGGCATGCAAAGAATCAATTTGGCTTAATCGACTAGTAACAGATTTGGGAATCAAAGAAGAGATGCCTGTGTTATATTGTGATAGTCAGAGTGCTATACAATTGGCTCGCAGTCCAGTTTATCACTCAAAGACAAAGCATGTGGATGTGAAGTATCATTTCATCAGGGAAATGCTCGAGGATAAGCAACTTCAGCTTGTCAAAGTTCACACCACAGAAAATCCTGCTGATCTACTTACAAAAGGACTTCCCTCAGAGAGCTTTGTGCATTTTCGCAAGCAGTTAGGTGTAGGGTAGTACATCACTTCTCTACATCTCTTGTATATTAGCTTGTATAGTAGCTTCTCTCACACTTAAAGTACCACATTGGACTTTAAGTGGGAGGTTGTTGGGGTATAAAGCCCAATATGGTCGCCCAGGTAAGTGGGCGGGCCGCCAGGTATGTACACATATTCTTTTGTAAAAACCTAATAAGAACTCACTATGCTCTACACATTACAGTAGAGCGAGTTCACTATATCGTCTTGCTCTTCTTCTCGCACTCTCTCTCGCGTCGCACTTCCGCTCGTACTCCTTCACATACATATATATATATATATATATATATATATATATATATATATATATATATATATATATATATATATATATATATAGAGAGAGAGAGAGAGAGAGAGAGAGAGAGAGAGAGAGAGAGTTCTGTTATCGTCCTGGGAGGTCAAATATGACCTATGGGACCAAATGAACATGTCACGTGGTGTGAGTGGAGTTCATAAGTGACTCTCGATGCTCAAAAATGGCTGAAATGAGCGTCACAATAGAGAGTCCACATCGTGGTTGGGAGAGGAAGGTATGTAGGGAGAGATCATGGCTGAATATATGGGGAAAAGAGGATCTAATGTGGTCAAAAGCTGAGCACTCAAGTAGTGTGTGGTACTCACTCTCTCGCACTTGACGAGGGCATAAGGTGCAAAGTCGATGACACTCCTCGCCAGTGCCCCAACGTCCTGTCTCGCAGCATAGAGAATGGGAGCTAAGACGAATGGAGGCAATGGTGCGGATTGCACTCAACGGGATGGGCTCAAGGATGTAGGAATGGGTTCAGTTACCTCGTTCCGAGAAGAAGAGATATTTGTAGTTTGGGGCAACGTGTGTGGTGTAATGGCTCAAGCGACAACCTCCGGATTTCTCCCAAGCCGTGATACATTGGCGTTGTAAGAAGGCCTCATTAACTTGGGAGTCGATCGACGCATCCTTGACCAAGTGACATGCATCCCATCTTCCAAACCATTTCTTGATATCAACCATCCACCCCGAACTTAGTATTTTGCTCTTGCATGTCTTTTGAACCATTTGACTTGCTTCATATGCGATTCTAGGAAGTCGATGCAAAGGGCTACGTTGTGTCTTACGCATGTACTCCACAACCCTTTGCATGCCCAAGACCTCAATGGGAAGCAAGCCGGACTCAAGAAGTAAGAGCATGTAGGGTGTTTGTGTCTTGACTTGGAGAAAGTTGGTGAGAAAACGCTTTTGGACATTCTCAAACTCTTTCCAAGTAGACTTCCCGATGCTTCCACCCCACACCTCCACTCCATAAAGAAGCACCGGTGTCACCAATGTGTAAAAGAGGTACTTTTTGAGAGCCCAACACTTGATCTCTCCTGTATTGCACATGTTCTCAAATGCATAATAGGCCCTCTTTCCAGCTTCCAAGCGACGCATTGCACAATCCTTCCATTTATGATTGGATGGAACCTCAAGGCCAAGGTACTTGAAATGATCTACCACTTCAAGTTTCTCATTGTTATATACAATGCATGGATTTTCATCATTGAGGGTCTTTACAAGCATAACCTTGGTTTTGGATCCATTCACGATCAGCCCGCTATGTAGGCAAAAGTATTCCAAGATACTCATAAGCTTTTGTGCATCTTCTAAGGTATGTGCCAAGAGCACTACATCATCGGCATAAAGCAAAAGCATGATCACCGCATTTCCAATCTTAACCTCTTCTATGCCTTCTTGCTGCATAAAGTCAAGAACCATGCATTCCAATTCATCAATGAGTAGCCCAAAGAGGGTTGGGGAAAGTGGGCATCCTTGTTTGACACCAATAGTGCTTGCAAAAAATTCTGAAATTCCATCTCCCATACGTAATCGACATATCACTTTTTGGTAGATGCGAAAGACTGCATGCATAAATTCTCTCGGCACTTGGAGGCTTTGCATACGTCTCCAAAGATTTCCTCGCGGTACCATGTCAAAAGCTTTCTTGAAATCCACAAAGCAACAATACAACTTTTTTCCTTTCAATCGAGACGCTTCCATAAGAACTCGAAGAGTGACAAGGTGATCAATAGTGCTATGATGCTTTTGAAAACCTGCTTGGCCAAGTGCACGTTTGCCATTCTTTTCAGTCCATTCACTTATCTTCATCTCCATGATACATCCAAATAACTTTGCCATTAAAGAACCAACCATTATAGTGCGATAGTTGTTCACATTGTTTACATCTCCTCCTTTGTGCAAAGGTTTGATCCAATTTGCACTCCAATCATGAGGCATGCCATACTGAAGTGCAAGGTTAAACATATCGCATATCCAATATCGTGTTTTCTTGCTTGTCCATTTAATCATTTCAGCCTTGACACCTTGAAGGTCACCTGCCTTACGAGTAGCAAGTTTCTCAAGCGCGCGGCATACATCTTCAATGGTAAAGAAGGGAGACATAAACGGAAGGGAGCTACAACACTCTATCTTATCAACATTGGGTTGCTCATAGAGATTCCTACAATGCATATACATATCCTCAAGAGTCAAGTCACCAAAGCTCTCAATGCGCTTGCCTTTTAGATTTTGCCAAAACTTGCCACATGCATGTGCTTTCTCTTGTGCTAAAAGAAGTTGTTTTTTGACTTCCCACCTTCTCCTCTTCTTTTGAACAAGTGCTTTGTATGTGTGTGAACATTCCAAGTAAACTTCCTTGTCTTTGATTGCATCCAATCTTAGCAAGTGTTTTCGGGCTTGACTACATTCCATGTCAAACCATTTCTTCTTGGTGCTATCCTTCTTAGACCTTTTGCAAGACATGTGTTTCACCGAAAAGCATTCCTTTGCACAAGAGAAAATTACTTCTTTGAAAACTTTCCACTTGCATTCTAATGTTGGGCTCTCTTGATGCTCTATCATGCTTAACATTTGGTCCACCATATCAGCATATATAAGTGCTCGTTTGAAGTCTAGACGTAGGTACAAATGATTCACATCATGATTGGAGGCTACATGCTCGGGCCGTTTACCACACTTGAGGTCAATACATAACATCCTATGATCCGATTCCGGATTCCATTCACCAAGTGTAAAGGTTTGTATGCATTCTAGAGTGGCTTCCAAGAACAACATATAGTCAATCACGCTAGCACCGTTGTGCTTTCTACATGTAAAGTCATTGGTGCCTTGCCATAGAGATACACCATTTGCAATGAGCATTCCGGTACTATTGCACATATGTAGAAGTGACTTTCCATAGTGATCCACTTCTTTTGCATCATTAGAACTTCGATTATACATGTATGAGTCATCCATTCTTCTTGAGACATGCGGCATGTCTACTTGTTGTGTGTCGTGTTGTAGCATATTTGTGCGAGCATTCATGTCTCCAAAAACAATGACTTCACCTTGATCCTTGTAATGAGCAATGTCTTCCTCTAGTTCAACAAAGGGCTGATCTGTATCCATATTCAAGCAAGCATAAAAGTTGGAGTCATAGTGAGGAATGTAGCAACCGGCTACAAACATGACTTGACCATTTGGTGGGCTGATTTTCAGCCATAAGTAGCGTTTATACTTATCTTCTTTGACAATGGAAACATCTTTCAAACCCTTTTTGGTCATACATGCTACACCTCCTTGGCCTCTTCGTTGCATTGCATTTTTGGTCCACATCAAAGAATGCACATCGTATTTGTCAAATCCAAGAATTCGTTGCGCATCATGCTCCCATGTTTCGACAAGAAGTATCACATCGGAGTCATTGGTAAGCTCATCAATGCCAATTCCCGCATTCCATGGATACCCGTTACAATTCCAAAAGCTTATTCGTAAGCGTGAGTTGGTCTCATAGATCATGTGTCCCTATTTGTTGGGTGGACTTGCATCCTCCTTAAGTGGCTTTTCTTCTTGAGGTGATACCTTAACCTTCTTGCTTCTTTCCTCATATACTTTGCGACGTATATTTTGTTGCATAATAGTGCGATCCTCATATACATTACAACCTGTTCCTTTGAGGTAGATCCAACCATTGTCAAGGATGATCTTTCTCTTTACCTCATCAGCCATGGCACATACAATAGGTCTTTCTCCCGAGCGAGGGACTCCTTGTTTTTCAATTCGATGTGCACCATAAGCCATGATTCCTGACATGCCAAAGTGTGTAGCAAAAAACTCTTCAATAGCAACTGCAAGAGATTGGGGTGTTTCCATGCTTTCCTCCTTGATTCCACGAATGACGATGTTCTTTGAGCGTTTTTGTCGTTCGTGTAATTCTTGAGTGTCCACATTCTCTACATTCTTTGCTTGGACAACGGCTTGCGTGATAGGAGATGTAGAAACCACATTATCCTTACATATATCAGCCCATGATTTGGATGCATTTCTCATCTCACATACATCATGTCGTATTGTATCTATTGTTTCCTCTTTCAATACGTGATCACTCTCAACTTTGCTCAAGCGCTCTTTCAATACATTCATGTCAACAAGAGAGCGTTTACATTCTTGAACTTCATTCTCAAGATGCATCAAGCGTGTTGTTTGCATTTCAAGAACGTTCTTGAGGTGCTCATTCTCCACAACGAGAACTCTTAAAGTACCATTCTCCATTGCAAGTGCGCGCAACTCTTCACCTTGTTTGTTGACGGTTTCTTGTAACGAGATCAAGTAAGCCATGATCATTGCTTCCGTTGTTGTAGATGATGTGGTTGGATTAGCATCCAAATTCCTTGGAGATTTTGCATCATTTGCCATGGCGAGTGTGGCTTTTCCACCCTTGCGAGTTTTTTCTGACATTGCCTTCAAGTCGGCAACAAAAACGCAAAGTTTTGACAGGTTTTTCAGTTCTGAGATGCTGTTACAACAAAGCCTTCCATTACACAAAAAAATTCTGTCTTTACATCAATGCGTAGAGGGCTTTGTGCCCTTCGATTGAAGCTATAGATCACCTAAATCGGAGTTCGGATGAGCAAGTTATGGTCAAAAGAGTGAACTGCTTTCTACTAGGTCAAAAAACGGCTGAGAGAGAGAGAGAGAGAGAGAGAGAGAGAGAGAGAGAGAGAGAGAGAGGGAGTTGAGGATGGGGGGAGACGGGATGATAAAAAGGAAGAGAGGGAGACAAGAGGAAAGGAAGATAAGGTGTAGAGATAAACGAGTAAACATTTTTTACTAAGAAAATTATTAAAATTTTTGGGGTAAATTATTTTATATAAAAAATGGTTAAAAATCTTCCAATGATGGGGTAGTGAAAGATTAGCTATGTAAGCTTTATCGTTTTCATTTTTAAAGCATTAGTAAATCACTTTCTTGAGCCTTGAGCTAATTCACTTTAAACTTCTTATCTCTATAGTAATCACTTCAAGCTTCTTATCCCCCTAATATTCATGGCTTGTATCCTAAACTTTTCTACCTCTGAAAGGACCTTATTTTTTGCAACCACAAGATTCTAATATGAAAAAGTATTTTGATGGAGCAAGTTTCCCTATAAATTTCATTTTCATAGACGACTTGATTGAAATCAGATCACAAGGGGTTTATGTGCCAGTAGAGAGAACAATCAACCATTTACGTGAAGTTGGTTACAAGATAGAGGTGTGCTTGTCAAGCAATTATAGAGTGATTGTAGCTAACCATGAAGACTTTCAAGATGCCACACCTATTAGTATAATGGATAGCCCAATGTCGACAAAACCAAGCACATCAATGGTCATTGATTTAAGCAGTCTAAGTCGAATTTATGATGGAGGAGACACAACCACATGCTTCACCATGTGTAGCAAACTGAAGGAGTGCCATCGATCTCCTGAGTTATTTCTCTAAGAAAAACACTTATGTAAAGATTTTGTCAATCTGTGATTGTGTTGTGTAGACGATCTAGGTTCTCATGGCTTACAATGCTTCGCTTTTGAGTTTTCACCCACCATGTGAAAAGTCCATATGATAAACGCCATGGGTCACCCATATGAATGTCACCTTTAGATAAAGCCTCAGACATCAAAGACCTTCCTTGGTGTTGCACACCGAAGTCAACGTGTTGGTTCTTTATAGTTCATCAGTGAAATTGATCCCAAACTTGTGAATTATGGAATTTCCAATGCTTCACACTTTTGTGGTAGCTTCTTAATGGAACATTTGCTAGCCAAATTGTGTGACAATGGGTTGCGTAAGCTTGTATGCCACCCACAATTGTTTTGGTGTTGTACTATGCATTGGAACTTACGAGTGCTATGTGAACTACATGATGCCGTCATATGAAATGAGGAGCATGCTGATTATTCATCATGGCATGCATTGTCACAACGTTTGGGACAACACATCTAAGACACTCACAAATAAGTCAAGGGTCATGGTTAAGAAAGTTCTTTGCATTGACCAACAAGTGGGATCCAGAAAAGTGTAGATGTGTGTAGTAAGAGAAACTGTGTCGACTTCTCTTCTTCAAGAAAATGGCACTGGGTAAAAAGTCCATGAACAACATCGCTATGCCATTGCTAGAGCAAATGTGTCCCTTGGTTCAAAACAATTGGTAAGTTGTGCCTTTCATTATCTTATTGGTATGCTCTGAGTTTTGCTATTTCTAGCTTAAGGTCTCGGTAATGTTTCCATTTGTTCTCCAAGTTTTCCCCAGTCTGTAACCCCTCTTGATATGCTTACAAAGTAAAATTTATCAGCCCACTACCAAGCTAGATTCTCCAAATTTCACAGTTGATTCCTCTATCTTGATCAAAGTTGATTTAGATTTCTCTTCTAAGTGTTCTTTGGCTTTGTCCTCAATCTGTACCCTTTCTTTTTGCTTTCTCTGTTAGATTCTATGACTTTGGGTTCTTCTTGATTGAGATGACCTCTTTCTTTCATCAAAAGCAGGCTATGTCTTTACATTCATTGGTGGAGCAATTTGATGGCAATCTTGTTTGCAACTTTGTATGTCTCAGTCTACCATGGAGGTAGGGTATGTAGTAGCAGCGTCAAATGCTAGCAAACAAGATATATGGCTTACTCGTTCAGTAGGAGATTTAGATAATTATCCCAATTTAAATATTTTAATGGATATAGTGGCATACAATTTGCATTAAGATTTTAAGGATGGTCCATAACAACAATCAATAGACGAAGTTAAAAATAAGTATCAAATGTTAAGTTGGATTATAATGAATCTACATTTCATATTGCTTCTCAGTTTGAATTCATGAAAGGATCAATTACAAAATTGATTTTTTCCTAGAACCAAAACAATAGTGGTTTCTAATGATTCATTTGCAATAGTAAATTTTAAGAGGTGGTGGAGCCATAGGTAGAGCATCTGAATTCTTAATGGCATGGAATCCTAATCTTGGCTCTCCATGACAATAAAATCATCTATGTTTTCAAAATGGAAATAGGGACAAAGCTACCAAAATACTCATTCAAGGATAAATATAACAATGGGTTCAATGTAACGAGAGACCATGAAATAGAAGAAACTAATAATTATCATATGGCATAATGTTGGATATTTTTTAATATACCTCAATGGATAAAATTGGTTCTAGAATCTGAGGATAGGCTCCATTGAGAAGCGTGTGGCTCTTATATGGTGGGAGTAGATCATGACCAAAGGTGTATGATCCAAAAGGCTATATGTGTAAACTTTGCCTTCAACCTAGCTCATAGTACAAGCCTTCAACTAATATTCCACCTCTAACAATTTTGTTATGCCACTTATCTTTTATGCTCTCATAGTCAATTACATTGATATATATATTTTTATATATATATATATATATATATATATATGGACACATTGTTTGCCTCTATTTTTCCCTCTCCAAGCACAACCAACATCGACTCTTGTGCTTCTAGCTATGCATTAAGGGTGCTTCTGGTGACAAAATCTTCTTCAACCAAGGATGCCAACTCTTTTTTATTACACTCATTTGGTTGTGCAGCAGCGCAATTGCTTTAATAGATTTTTCATCACTAAGTTTTTTCACTTTTGTAGCCCCCAATCTCTTGAAGCAGCTTTCATGTTCATCTTTGGCGGGCAACTCTCAGTCTTAGCTCTACATCTTCAATCCAAGATTTCAACTTCCATGGTCTGGGCATGTAGCTATATGTTGGGCTAGTAAGCTTTGGCTTGCTGGAGGTTCTCTTGAGATAATGGTCGCTTCAATTTGGGGTTTCCCTTTAATATTCTCCATAGGAGACTCACCCACACCATTGTTTAGCTTCCAATGCAGGTAATGGGTGTTGAAGTGGCAATATTTTCAGAGGTCATTGTTGTGTTCTTTAGTAACAACATCCCTAGAAAGCACTACTGCCCTTCCAGCTAGAGGATATGTAGGATGCTTGAGAATATGAATACAACCAATGCTTCATCTATATCTTTTTCATTGTACAAGTGTATTTGAAGTGGGTGATAAAATTTTCTTAAACATTTGAGTGCTTAAGAATTATATGGTGCTTCTGTTGATTGATTGATGCTACCCTAAATTGTGCATAATAGTATGAAGGAGTAGGTGGCATGCTTGTTCAATCATTAGTGCACATACATTGCTTTCTTTGTGCATGAATGGAGTAGCTATATCACTTCCTCTTGCATTAGAAAAGGTCTAGTGAGCATTTGATGGTTTGATCATTCCTCAAGTAGGAAAGAGTAGGCCTAGTGTTCCAAGCAAGTAAACCTAGGAGTAGGAGTGGTTGTGCTCACAATGCTTGCAATATGCATCTCTCAAGAACACCAATGTGCTGGTGGTGTGTAGAAACCATTACAATTGAGAATTTGTCCTACTAATTAGGATTAGGTTAAATAGAATTATTAGAATTTTGAAAATGGATATGGTTTTGATTAGCTGGACACATAGGAAATAGTTTACAAAAACCAATCTTGTCACCTTTTTGACACATGCTCTCAAGAAAATGAATAAAAAACTATAAATTTCTTCTTTTTGGAAACTATAAATCTGAGATCAGGTGGTTCTTTGTCTACATCAGTACTAGGCTCAATGCTAGAGAGAAGTGTTCAACCCAAAAATCAGGATTACAACACTAGAATAACATTTTGTTGCTCATACGATTTTGGGGCTCTTAGATTGTTTTTGAGCCCTCGTAAAATTCTGACCAATAGGTGTTATTTTGGTCCTATAGTGGGCTAGTGTGATATTACTTCATGTGGAAGCATAGGATTGTGTACCATTGGCCCCAACTCCAACCTTTGATTGTGTATCCCTGAAAAGTGCTATCTAAAGTCTTGGAAAATGCCCCTGGGGGGGTATTGGGGTGGGTCATTTCTCAGTTGAGGCTACTACCAAATTGATTCTGCAATGTAGTTTATGGTGGCCTACTCTACCCTTATTCTTCTTGGAAGGAACATCTATCATGTTTACGAAAAGTGTTTGAGAAGTGCATATTGTATCGTATCTCCTAAACCCTTTCAAATGCTAATTTTGGGTTAAACATGGAGTCATTTTAGGGCAGACAATGTCCAAAAATGGGATTTCCACATATGATAGAAAAATTAAATCCATTTCCAATTTGCCACAACGTAAAAACTATAAAGGAGTTCAAACGGTCATGGGCCATGTTGCTTATTATAGGCAAGATAGCTCGCCCTGTGTACAAGCTTCTTATTGAGTTCCACTAGACTACGGAGTGTGACCATGCTTATGAGTCATTGAAAAAGACCTTGACTAGTGCTCCCATTCTACTAGTGTTCGATTGGAATGTAATTTTCCATGTGCATATTGATGCATCAAACTTTGCTATTGGGTGTGTCAATTAAATGATGCTGAGAGAAACTACACCACTATAGAGAGGGAAGGTTTAGCTATGATCTACACGATGAAGAAATTCCGCTACTACCTTCTTGCCAACAAGTTTTTTTTCTATGTTGATCATCAAGCATTGTTGTATCTAGTAAATAAACCTTGTTCCACGGGAAGAATTACACTATGGTTGTTAATTTTTTTGGAGTTTGATTTTACCATTGTGGTGAGACCCGGTAAAAGACACGTCATGGCGGGTCATTTGTCTCGCATACCCAATGGTGAAGCCCCTACAGGAATTGATCATGAATTGCTTGATACTTCCCTGTTCCTAGTAGAGACCATTCCTGAATGGAGTGAGAAGATTGTGAACTTTTCAGTTAACGGTTTTCCACCCAAGGAGCTTCGTAAGGATAAGTTCAAAAACTGTTAAAGGAATGTGAAACTTATTCTCTAATTGCAGGAACTCTCTACAAGCTAGGGAAGGACAATATTCTTAGACGTTGTGTCGTGAGGATGAGTATTTATACATACTGCAAGAAGCCCACATGGGTATAGCCGGAAGACATTTCTCAGGGGAACTACCTGCTAGAAAAGTGTTGCAATCAGGCTATTGGTGGCCTACCTTATTCAAAGATGCATCACTTTTTGCAAAAGGGTGTGATGAAGCTAACATTACAAGATCACACAATGAAAGGATAAGATGCCCTTACATCCTATTAAAGTGACTCAACCATTTGAAAAATGGGGTTTAGACTTTATAGGTCCAATTAGTCCGGCAGCTCGTAACACTGATTCTTGATATATTCTTGTTTCCACTGTCTAAGTGACAAAGTGGGCGGAACCCAGGGCGACACGCAAGGCTGATGCAAGGTCAATCGTTAAGTTTCTCTTTGAGAACATTATTACAAGATTTGGTTGTCCCTTTGAAATTGTGAGTGACAATGGTACTCATTTTATAAATGGAGTGATAAAGGAACTCACTACCAACTTCATGATAGCCCACCATAATTCTACACCTTATTATCCACAAGCAAATGGCCAAGCTGAGAGCACTAACAAAACCTTAATTTCTATCTTGACCAAAGTAGTGTAAGCTCATCGCACAGATTGGGATTTGAATTTGACATCAGCTCTATGGGCTTATCGTACTTCTTACAAAGTGTCTATTAATTGTACACCATTCATAATGGTATATGGCCAAATAGTAGTTATGCCATGGGAGTTTGTAATTCCTAGTCTATGGGTAGCTTCACAAGAAGGTTGGGATGGTAACCCTTTAGTTGAAGAAAGGAAATTGATTGTGCAAAATGCACTTGTGGAGAAAGATAAGAGAAAGAAATGGTTAGACCGTCATCTAAAGAACAAGGATATCAAGGTTGGGGATAAAGTCCTTATGTATGAAGTGCGAAAGGAGAAGAAAAAGTTGAAATATGTGGGAAAAGGACCATATAGAGTATGCGAAATCACCCCACAAGGTACCATTCGTGTGGAAACTCTTGATGGAGTTGAAACCATTGGATTCCTCAATGGGAGAAAATTTAAAAGATATTATGATCCTTTAAGCCAAGAGGAGCTGCATGCCATCCATCAGAAAAAGGCAGCCAAGGCACGAGCATAATTGAAGAAGATACAAGCTCAACTTGAGGCTAAGGATCGACAACAACGTATTAGACGCCAACAAGAGGCCAATTTTGGAGTTACACATGCATTTCACGTTGAAACAGAGGATGATTGGTTGGACTCTGACACACCTCTACGATACCCTATTGAGCTAAATAGTGCCTATGGAAAAGTGCTATATAACGCTTTATTGGACACGAGTGCTAAATATAATTCGCTATCATATGGAGTGTGGTGTCAATTAGGAAAGCCATCTCTAGCTGAGAGTACTATCCAAGTCAAGGGTATCAATAAGAAAAAAACTACGGTTTTGGAATCTGGCTTATGTTAGTTATGAAAATGGGGTCGTAGCTCAATATTTTTTTGTCATGTCTGTTGGAACTATAGAAGGCAATATAAACCTAGGACGCACGTGGATGATAGCGACCAAATGCACTATTGATTGGGAGCCTGGGAGTGTCACAACACAAAAACCAACTGCCTTGCCACTCAAGCGATAGTCCCCGAGATATCGCCTCCCGAGAAAATACAACCCAAAATAGTGTATGTCCACGAGACTGAACCGTTTGTAACTATATCGCAACTCTCTCGAGATTCGACTTCTGTAGTTGAAACAAAAAATGAGACACACAAGACCCATCACAATATAACTAAGAAAACATACAAATGGGTCCCTAAAGATTCTTTAGCAGCAATTTTTGATGCTAAAAAAATGAAGCCTTGTAAGAGACGTCCCACTCGCTCCCAGAAATGTAAGAAAACGTTGCGTTGGATCCCTAAACGACCATTGGAATCCCAAGGCTACTATGAAGGAAATGATCAGATCTGGGTACCAAAATGTAAATTGTATTCTTACCTCTTACCTGACCCATGTGAGTAAAATCCTATAACGATAAAACTGATTGAAGATCGTGGGAAGGGAAAGGTCACAAAACACTATACACCTGATCCAGAGCTAGTTTGGGTACCCAAGCGAGAACGACTTGTTTCGCTCGGTTTAGCTATAGAAAAAACAAATGAAGCTTCTTGCTCTTCATGTAGTTCATATATGGAAATAGAAGCTTGGACACAACCTTCACCTACCATTGTACATATCCATACAAACAAGAAAGTATTTGAACCTCCCAGTGTAAGTTCACCACCTACAACAACGTTGTAAGTAAAATCATGGGAGAGTACCTTACCACCATTGCAACTAGATGAAACGCCTAGGGCGATCAACAACTATTGGTCAAAGTCTTCACCCATGACAACTTGGAACAATTGGTTTCAAAAGGTGATGACATCATTCCAAAAGGTATGATCTACCCAAGGAAGGGGGGAATGTTTCCTGACATCCATCATTCACTTGCTCCCCTCTTAACCTTCCTCCCTTGCCTCTCAATCTCCCAATCTTAGGGAATGTATATATATAGCCCTATACTCAAGAAAACAAAAATAAAACAGTAAAAGAGAAAGAGCCACCAAACAAGAATCTGGAAACCTACAAATTCAAAGTAACACATTATGCACAAGGACAAACCCTTTAACATGAACCTTATAATATTTGCATCCTAATCATCATCTATCTGTGTGTGTACAGATATGGATAGTACGCTAGAGTAATCCACTCCTACCTGGGGGGACATGTTAACCCTCACGGACACCCTATTACCTTCGACAAACACCTTATTATTTATTTGATTGAGTCATGGACCGGGCTTGTTGGTCTAATAGATGTGTAGGTGATTGCCGATGAGAGTGCACCACTTATCTTAATTTTACAGTAGTTTTGCAACGATCGGCCACTGTGGACGCCCATGTGTGAATGGGACATGTTAACCCTCACGGACACCCTATTACCTTCGACAAACACCTTATTATTTATTTGATTGAGTCATGGACCGGGCTTGTTCGTTCAATAGATGTGTAGGTGATTGCCGATGAGAGTGCACCACTTATCTTAATTTTACAGTAGTTTTGCAACGATCGGCCACTGTGGACGCCTATGTGTGAATGGGACATGTTAACCCTCACGGACACCCTATTACCTTCGACAAACACCTTATTATTTATTTGATTGAGTCATGGACCGGGCTTGTTGGTCCCATAGATGTGTAGGTGATTGCCGATGAGAGTACACCACTTATCTTAATTTTACAGTAGTTTTGTAACGATCGGCCACTATGGACGCCCATGTGTATATTTGACCTAAAATTCCTCATTCTTTGAGTTGCAAGCTAAGAAGTTCTCTTGATCCATCTTTGTCTCCTTCTCCTTTGTATGCTCACGGGTGTGTATGTGTGTGTATATGCTTGAGAGAGAGAGAGAGAGAGAGAGAGAGAGAGAGAGAGAGAGAGAGAGAGAGAGAGAGAGAGAGAGAGAGAGAGAGAGTGATCGAGCATTGCAGCGGCATCGGCGGTTGAGCGTGGCAGCTATGGCGGCTCCTTCTTCTTCGCGGCATAGGATCCTTCACGACAGAAGCATTGAATGGTGAGTGACACACCCCTGTCTCTTTGAGCTTGCTAGGATCTTCTAGTTGTGTGCTTGCAGGCTTTTGAGGCTCACACATAGTGCACATGCAAGTTCCCAGCCTCCGACACGTGCGGCAAAGCGCACAAAAATCCTGAACTTGTCAAGTTTGATGCATTATGCACATTGTTGTTGCAAGAGTCGCTTTCCCAAAAAAAAAAGGACTAGACAGCGTGCAGTTGAACTGGACTTTATTGCTGCTCAAAGAAAAGGTGATAACAGTGATGCAGCCACTTCTCATGGTTCTTTTGCGAGTGGAAAATCACATGTTCCTAATGCTTCTGCTGGCAGCAATTCGTCTGGAAATTCTAGTGATAAGGGCAAAAAGAAGATGAATTGCATTATTATAAATCTAATGATCACTTGATCAAGCAGTGTCCTAAGTTGAAGACCAAAGAGGCAAAGAAGAAAGAGGGTGGTTCCACTACAAATGCAGCTATTGTTGAGTCTTCTTTGAAAGGAGACTGTGATGTTGATGTTGATGCAGAATGGGCTTTTAGTGTAGAGTGTACCTCTAATCCTGTTGTCCATGATGCATGCATGTCATTTGCTGCAGATTCACATGTGTGGTATTTTGACAGTGGTGCTACAAAGCTTATTTTCTTACATCGTGATTTATTCACCTCTCTTGAGTCTGTCCCTCATGGGAATTCAATTACTTGTGCCAACAATGTCTCTTATCCGGTTCAAGGAGTTGGAAAGATTCTGCTTTACTGCTGCAAATGGCAGTTCTTTTACACTTGTTGATGAACTTTATGGACCTGGGATCAAGAAGAATCTTTTGTCTGTATTTGCACTTGCTAGACTTGGTCTTGTAGTCAAATTTGTGGATGACCTTTCGATGATGAAATTATTGAATTTGGCATTTTATGTCGTAGGCTGTATAAGCTCACTTTGTATGACAAGTGTGCAAAGAATTTTACAAAATCAGTTGTGGATTCAAAGTTTATTTCAAATGCAAAACTTTGGCATGCACGTTTTGGTCATCTGAATTTTGCCATATTGCTGCGCTTGCAGAAATCTGATCTGGTTGCTTCTTTGCCGCCTCTTGAACCCGTGTGTCATACATGTTTGTGAAGGTTGTATTTTGGGTAAGATGCAATGTTCGAAGTTTCCAAAGGATGGTTCAGTTAGAGCTACATGCAGGTTGCAACTTGTGCATAGAGATGTTTTAGGCCCATGCAAACTCCGTCCTTGGGCAATTACCTTTACTTCGTGACTTTCATTGACGATTACTCTAGGCATGCATGGGTGTATCCGCTTTAAGCAAAGTCTGAAGTTTTATGTGCTTCAAACAATTTCTGCCTATGGCTGAAAATGTCTCGAAATGTACTATGAGCACCCTCCGTTCCAATCGGGGGGGGGGGGGGTAGTATATGTCTCAAATTTAATTCATTTCTGACTGGTCATGGGATAAAACACCAATGTGTAGTGCCTTATATGCCTCAGCAACATGGTGTTGCTGAGAGGAAAAACAGGTCACCTACCGGAATGGCACGATGGATGATCAAAAGTCAAGCTTTGCCGCATTCATTTTGGCTTGAGGCAATCATGTGTTCCACTTATGTACTTAACACGTGTCCTACGAAAGCTTTGCAGTATATTACTCCATATGAAGCATGGCATAGTAGAAAGCCTTCTATTGAGTACATGCGTCTTTTTGGCTGTTTGGCATATGCTTTGGTGCCACAAACACAACGCATAAGATTGGATGATAAGACTATCAAATGTAAATTGCTGAAAGAAAAGGTTAAAGGTTGTATCATCCGCAAACAAAGCGTATCTTGGTCTCATGGGATGTTGTGTTTGTGGAAGATTCTTCAGCCCTTGCTGTCACGTACTAGAGACAGTAATGTCAGCTCACAAGACATTTATGGCACTTTGTTGCCTCTTTTAGGTGGTGGAAGTTCGAATGTAAATTCCAATGAGGCAAATGTATACCCTATGGGCGTTTCTGAAAATGTTACAGATCAACCTATTACTGATGCAAATGTACATGATGTACTTGATGAGGAAAGGGTTGAAATTGAGAAGGCTAGAGATATGCCAATATGGCTAGTGCATACATTGCGAGACAGTAAATGTGATGCACCTTTGTCTAGTCGCACTCGTTCAGGCTCTCGCCATGCATCTTATGCATTCAATTGTTATGCTTTGGTTGTGTCTGGCTTACATGATGTTGAGGAACCTCTATCTTTTGATGAAGCACATAATTCAAAAAATTGGATGGCTGCTATGCAATCAGAATATGATGCACTTATAGAAAATGACACATGGAATTTGTGTGATTTGCCTCCTGGCAAAAAGGCCATTGGTACAAAGTGGGTTTACAAGTTGAAACACAAGCCGGATGGTGAGATTGATTGCTATAAGGTTTGACTTGTTGCAAAGGGTTATGCACAACAAAAAGGCATAGATTTTGAAGAGACTTTTTTCCCACTTGTTGTATGACTGCTGTGCGTTTTCTATGTCCATTGGAAGCTCATTTTGGTTGGGATGTACATCAATCATACATTGTTACTGCTTTCTTGAATGGTGACATATTTGAGGAAGTTTATGTAACGCAGCCTCGCGGTTTTGTCAAGAAAGGACAAGAGGATAAAGTGTGCAAATGTAACAAAGCTTTGTATGGGTTGAAGCAATCTCCTTGTGCTTTGTATGAGAAGGCTAACACTCATTTGGCCAAATGAGGCTTTCGTAATAGTCCAACAGAAACCACTGTATGTTTAGTGTGAGGGTGATGTACTTCTCATTGTGGTTCTTTATGTAGATGATTTGTTGATCACTGGACCAAATGAGAGACATATTTCTGAATTTAAGGCTAATTTGAATGCTACTTTCAAGATGAAATATTTGGGGTTGTTGCATCATTACTTGGGTATACAGTTTAAGCAGTGTGATGGTGGTATTGCCTTGTGTCAGAAAAGTTACATAGAGACATTGTTATGTACGTTTGGACTTGAGATTGAAAACCTATTGCCACTCCCATGAGAACAACTTTGAAATTGAGTCTTCATGATGCTCCCGATCCTGCAGATACCACTCTCTACCAAATTGATGTTGGATGCCTCATTTATGTATGCAAGACGAGGCCGGATATTCAGTTTGCAGTCTTACAGGTCAACAGATTTATGCATAGCCAGGGTCTAAGCATTGGCAGGCTGTCAAGAGGATTTTCCGCTACTTGAGTGGCACTTTAAATCTTGGCTTGTTTTATCCCAAGGGATCATTGCCACCAGACTTACATGCTTTTTCGGACTCAGATTTTGGGATGGTTGTTTTAACACACGAGTGTTCACAAGTGGTTTTTGTTTCATGCTTGGCAGCTCATGCATACCATGGTTGACCAAGAAGAAACCTACTGTGGCCACTTCTAGTTGTGAGGCTGAGTATTTGGCAGTCTTCACAACTACGGTTGAGTGTGTATGGCTCGGACACCTTATGGCTGATTTGAGTGTTGGACAGGACACTGCCAACACTATCTACATTGACAATCAAAGCGCATTGGTAGTTGTGAGGATCCTAATTTTTCATGCTCGCACAAAGCACATTGAGGTGCATTACCACTATGTCAGAGAGAGGCTCTCAACAAGAGAGATCAACTTGGCTTATGTGCCAACACAGGACAACCTTGCAGATCTTTTCACAAAGGCATTGTCTTGTGAGAAGTTCGAAGCTTTCCGCAAAGCTTTGGGCTTACTCTCCTTTGTGGACTGATCATGTCCTCACCGCATCTCACTTCGCTTTACTCTATGTGCCAACTCTCGTTCATCGTATCACTCCGGGGGGGATTTGTTACCATATACATGTAATAGTGATGTGTGTGAACACACTTCGCCGATGCATTTTTCCCCCTCTTTAGGAGGTCTTTTCCCCCATGCATTGTATATATGCCCATCATTCTAGGGCTACCTATCTTTTCCATAGCACACTAAGTAATACACTCTCGGTTGTGTGCCTTGAGCTTCCTTCGTCTTCTCCAAGTGTTGTGTGTCTTTCTGCAACCCTAATTCCAACGATTCTCACACTAAATGTTAAACGGCAAAAAAACAACCTCAAACTTTCCCAATGCCAAGCAACTTAAATCCTGCACCATAATCTCTTGGTTGTGGGTATGACAATTGTAGAACGATATAGCCACCTATCGACACATGTCCACCAACAACCTTAGGAACTATAGTATCCAACATTTCGACCTTGTAGCCATGTGCACTTGGTGATAATTATTCTTCCTAGAGTAGGGCTTTCTGTGCAATAAGTACTTCCTTGTTTATGTTGTGTATGCCACACACTTGTGATTGTGAGACTGAAATGGATACATAGTAAATGGAGATCTCCTTTCTTAAGGAAATTCTTTTCATAAGCGTAACTAAATTGTCAAAAAAATGCCATGCATTTAATATAGAGTAAAGTAGCAATGCATTTTGCTACTTTAATATAGAGTAAAGTAGCAAAATTCTTGATTTAAAAAAATTTAATTGCACTCATAATAATTAATTGAGTTAAAGATACCATATTGAAATTCCTCATTTTAGAATTGGCTCTTATACATGTGGGTGTGATGGTTCATAACCATGTAGGCATTATCTATTACATGCATGAGGAAATTCAATAATAAATTAGTTTTTTTATTGCCCATAAAGGCAAAATAAATGCCTCGAAGAAAGCATGTAAGCATAATAAAAAATGCATATAGGAAAAATTAAATGCCAATAAAAAAGCATGTGTTCACACTTATGGATCAAGTTAAAGCTAAAAACTTGTGTACTTGTGCACCTTTATGTAGAAAAACTCTTAAGGGAGGTGAAAATGCACAAAAGAGGTTCAAAAAGTACACATACGCTCCATTCAATTCAAGCACCATTAAATAGGCATACATCTGCAATTGGCCATTGGCTCAAGCTTTATCCTATCTTCTTCAAGAGCATTTTCCCATTAACACACCCCCTCAAAGCTACAAACTTTGCATGCCCATGTTTTATAAGCCTACTCTAATGGTAGTGCAACCCACTCATGATGCTCCACGTTCCTTTAATCCAGCAATGACTGGCTCAAACCTTGACAAAGTGCATCTAAAAAAATACAATGGAAAAATTCAAACATTTTTCCAAAGGATGTTTGACCTCTCTTTGGTGTTTCCTATGCATCCCATATATTTCGACTAAAGTGTTGACTTTTTGTTCAAAACAGTCCCTAGCATAATGTTCTCCACATTGATGATAGATTTAAACATAAAATAGCAATAATAAGAGTTTATAGTGAAGAAAAGCAAAGAAATATTGAAAATTAGGGAATAGAGAGAATAAATTTTCTTGACTATCGACTTGATACAATGTGATGACGTTTTCTACCCATGCGCTCTCAAGGTAGAGTTAAGATGGTGACCTAAACAACAAAGTTAATAGGGTGGACAAGTAGTAGGGACTAGATATCACAACATGGGCACCTAAATTAGCTTGAGCACTACCATCGTGATCATAACAATTATCACCTAATACATGCTAAGAGGTGGACATTGACTGTATACTAGCAGTTGTGGTGCTTCGTCCTCCTCCGAATCCTTCTTGATTGAAAAATGCTATGTGTCTATGTGGTGATAATGTGGTTATTGCTTCCGGTTCTACATGGATCTTTGAATCGTACTCCAAAAGAGTTGCTTCTTTTACTTTCTTGTCCACATGTTTTGCACTCCTTATGTCTATTGCTTCAAGGCTTTAAATGTCAACTAAAATTACAAGGTTTTCATAAGGACACTTTTTTTTGGTTTTTATTGTGCAGTCACAAACAATAGCATGTCAAATGTTGATGTAGATGATGTTGTTCACAATCGGTGGCAACTAGTGGGAGGTTATGGAGGAGGAGATTATGGGGGGTGGTGGTGGTGGGGTGGTGCACAAAGAGAGGATGCTACTTAAGCATGGACTAGTTGCGAATACTGGAGGGCAACTTCAAGAGAAAGAATACGTTGGAGCCAAATCAAAAGGTGTAGATAGTGCATCACTTAGGCTTGTAGACCTCCCTAAACCCTAAAACAATCTTCATCTATGTACAACATGTGTAAACCATGGCGTGGAGTGTTGTGCATTTTCTCTCCTCACTATGTTCTATGAGGCATATTCCACATGGAAGAATATGAGGTTTGCACTATTTCCTAAGAGACATATTCCACATGGGAGAATATAATGTTTCTCATAGACTTTGGCAGGGGCATTGTACACAATATCTGTGTTTCATGTAAGTCTCGTCTCTTTTGCTTACGAGGAATTTTAACGAGCACTTTCATATCCAAGGTTTGCACCTTAGTAAGGTTAACTTTACTTACAAAGCATTTCAACCACGATGTTTCACTTAAGCATGATGCTATCATATCTACTATTGGCTTACTTTAGATGAACTTCTAAAGTGTCACGACAAGGGTCTTGGGGCTAGGAGCCCATATGGAAATTATGATTCACCAAGCATGGTTCACAAGATTTTCAACCTGTTGAACTTTCTTCTTGGTTAGAACATCTTCTTACTAACATAAAAAACATGCTATGCTACACATATTAGCATTTGCTAAAAAAAATTAGACAATCAAGATTATGACACCCATGGATGAAGTAAAAAACGTTGACATCACGATTTGTTGGTGTGAGAAATCCTTCTAAGTATTTTGATAATGTTTTTTTTTTAACTCTTGTTTTCAAGGACAAATTTTTTCCCAAAAGGGGGGGGGGGGGGGGTGAATATTGTCAAAACAAGGGTCCTACTATGAAGTAGATTGGCAACACCTAGATGAGTGGCTGCGAGGTAGAGACCTTAGGGCATGGCCCTGCCACGTGTATGGTATGCATGCACGGGGGGTCACTATAAGAGTGAATGGTTGGGGGTAAGTGGTATGCTAGTCTCCACAGGATCTTATAGCCATTAATATGATCACATTTTAGTTACTTTTATCTAGCATCTTTTAATAGAAACCTTAATTTCTTTGATGGCTAAGAGCCCATACACCATATAGCATACAAGAGTTCAAAATACAACAATGGGCTATGACATTGGAAACAATTCTTGCATTGTAAATATTTTCAGTTACAAATAATTTTATATCTATGAACCACAGCGTCGAAGAAAAATCCAACATCAAGCAAACTTTGACATGCTGATTGTTCAAGGTGAAATGGAGTGACGAGTGCAAATTTTGTCAAGTGCCACTATTCCAAAGTGACTACATTTAAGGTGTGGTAAATATTTTGCAACATTTCAAAAGGTCAAAGATATACATTAAAATAAAATACAAAAATATGAAATGAGCTTTGTGAATCTTGGTATAGCATGTTTGGCTCTTTGTTTTGCGTGTTTAATAGGTCTTTGAATGGTGTGGTACACTGATCTTGAGGGCTTGATATGATTATTGTATTGTAATCAAAGTGCAATGGGGCATAAAAAGAGGACGAGGAAGTGTCACATTAACACTAAAATTATAATAATATAATCAATTACAAAACCGATTAATTGAGCTTTATGGATCCCAATACAGCATTTGTGTCTCTGACTTTTGCATGTTTAATAGGTCTTGGATTGGTGTGGTGTACCAGGCTTGAGGGCTTGATATGATTATTCTATTCTAATCAAAGTGATTACCATGGAGGATACAAATAGGAAAAAAGTGTCAAACTTGTTTGAGTTGTGATCATAAGTTACATGAGTGTCTACACATGTTGAGGATTACCCAAAGCGGAGTGCATGCAAGAAGTGGTGCATGGTGGATTTATGCACAAAGCTTCAAAAAACCATCAAGAAAGTGCATAGTGCATCATCATACAAAGAGTTGCAGAGTGTACTAGAAAAACTATAAGAATTTGAGGACCTTGAGAGTGCATATTAATGGTGACATCACCATAGAGGGGATAGATGGAAGTCTTGTTTAAGTGGAAGAAGCTATGTATGTTGAGGGATACGTACAAGAATGAGTTTGAGAGAGATTCGAGTGATAATGATCAACGGGTTTTAAAGGTGCTCTTATACCACCAAATGGGGATCATACGAAAGATGGAGGAGAAGGGGTACAAACAGTGCTTAGCCAAGAGAATCTAAGGAAGCCCTTAACTATTTCTATCCTACCACTATAGTGTGCCCATGAAGATAGCAGGAACATCCATTGCTCAAAATATTGAAATCTATGTCATTTGCATATGAAAAATACATTCTTTTTGAAAAAATTAGTGATGCAAAGCTTGGAATGTTTGAAGAAAATCTATAAATGTGATGACAATTTATGTGCAGGGCATTCAAGCATAAGGAATGTGGTTTTTTGGTGAGAACTTCACGACGAGCATTTATTTGAGAATCAGATGAACATATTTCCAAAAAAATTCTAAAAGGAGTCCCCATCCTACCCTCTTGAAATGGAATTTCTCTCTATAGCGCACAAATTGACATAGCTACAAGAAAGAATTGCACTAAATAAGGAGAAAAATAACTCATGATTCAAAGTTCAATTTTCTTTCTTATTAATTGGAGTCATTACCTACATAGACACAAAGTGTATGAGGGAGTGGGCATCCAAAAATTTCACAAGCCTCTCGCTATGGAGGCCCACCCACATACCTTGACTAAGCTAAGAAATGGATGGATTCTATCTACCGCTTTGCATCTCTTTATCCTCTTTGCCTCCATGATGTACCACTTCTCAAAAAGCACATTAGTAGCTGTTTTTATGAAGTTTCCTATTGTAGTAAGTTGTAGCCATGTGTGGCACTAATCATTATCTAACTCCTTGTCATATTCGTCCAAATACTTTATGCCATTCTACACATAGGCCAAGTGTTGGGCTACCTTGTTCTTTTTGTCTTGTGTGGTTTGTTGATTGAAATTGCCTCTTCAATCTCCAAGGTTGCCTAAGAACCCTCTCAAAGCTAGACTTAATCAGTGACACTTGGGGCCACAAGACGGCATCCATGGTTGCATAGAGAGGGTGCCAGGGGGCAATGGTAGAGGGAGTGATGGAGAGGGATTAAGAAGGATAGACAATGTGAGGAGTATGAAAAGAAGGCAATGGTTGTGACTCTACCTTCCCTCTTTTTAAAGACAAAAAACAATAAAAATTATGTGAATGCTCATAAAGAAATTCCCACAAACCATAAATTTTCATCATGAAGATGTCATGAGCGATAGTGTGTGGTACATGGAGACGCATCACTCTATTGGAATACTCATGAAAAGAATATCTCAATAAACATGATCTTCAATACATAAAACCGAATAAAGCATAACACAAAGGAACACTTTTTGGTTGATCATCACATCACCAACAAGAACTCTGTCATGTGGCTCCAACTTCACAAGGTGAACTCTTGGAGTGGCATGGTCATCTAGTCACTCCCTCAATGCACATTCCCTTGAAGCATGAAATCAATGGTTGCCATTCCAAAATATGAACATCTCCTACTCCATCTGGTGTAGCTTGGAGATGGCTAGAAGCTCATCGTCAAATTGTGCAAAGATGGCTGACTCTCTATCGTGCATGCCATGTCGGTCAAATTGTATGTATTCCTACCTTTCAAAAATGATCCTCTGTGTGTGTGTGTGTGTGTGTGTGTGTGTGTGTGTGTGTGTGTGTGTGTGTGTGTGTGTGTGTGTGTGAGACACATGCAAACAAGTAGCGGATTATGATGTTTGGTTATGTTTGGATGTGTCATTGAAATGAAGATAAGTGAATGGGTCTAAAGGGATGGCAAACATATATATCAACAAGAGTAGCACCATTGATTGCTTTATCACTTTTTGAGCTCTCATCAAGAAAATCTGATTGAAACGTAAATGATTCTATTGTGGCTTTGTGAAATTCATGCAATCTTTTGATATGGTTCTCTAGACAATCTTTGGAGGCGCAATGAGAAACTCTAAGCGTCAAGTGAATATATATGCATGCAATTTCTTGTACCTACAAAAAGGAGATAATTTGAGGGCATATGGGAGAGGGAATTACATAATTTTACACAAGTATTATTGGTGTCAAGCAAAGACTCCCACCTTTATTGACTCTTTTTGGGCTACTCATCGATGCATTCAAAGACATGGTACTTGAGTTTACGCAACAAAAAGGCATTGAAAAGATTATAATTGGTGATTACACATTTTTTATATGTAGATGATGTAGTGCTTTTGGTCCATAATTTAGAAGATACACAAAAACTTTTGATTGTCTTTGAAAACTTTTACTTGCATAGAGGGCTAAATATGAATGGCTCCAAAACAAAGGTTATGCTTGTGAAAACTCTTTACAAGGAGAGATCATGCATTGTGTACAATATAGAGCGCCTTGCAGTGGTGGAGAGCTTCCAGTATGGCAAAATTCTCATTGTTATACTAATTGCATGTCCCTGTCCATAAGCATGACCTTAAGGCTTAGGTAGCCAGACAAGAATTGAGATTGTCACACTCACATCCATGAACGAAAGCTTGGACCCTTCATTATCCACGCGAATAGTAGTCTAAAACCCAGCTATATCCATGGGAGCTTGAGGCTAGAATGGTCGTCCAAATCTCTCACTTGGGATTGGATGCATGGTCCTCTCCATTATTATTTTTAGGTTAGGAAGGTCTTCTAAATGTCAAGCGTTGCATAAAATTAACTACATTTGAAAACTTGGTCGCAAACTCTCAATGATCCAACCCATTCATGAGATCATAATGGAGTTTCAAATATTACAAAAGGTCAATTTCAATTACCAATGTTGTTTCCAATTGTCAAAGATACGAACTAGTTTGTTAATATCCGATCATTCTAGCATCAAGCCCCAATAGATATTCATAGGTTGACATGTGATGTGGGTGCACAAATATTAGGACATTTGTCCCAACATCCACCCTCTAAGTCGTGTGCAAATCTATTTTAAGTTCATCAATCTAAGCCGGGGAAGATTGTCCAAATGTGACTTGTCTTCTTGTCTAATTACATGTGTAACCTTGCGGTTAGGATGGTCGTCCAAATCATTGCTTGGTTTGATAGTCTCATTTACCAAGGCACACCTTTGAATCCAATATTGAAGATGCAAGAGTTACTCTACCACTTGAATCTCAAGGGTAGATACTAAAAACCATACTGTCCAAAACTTATGCTTCTATACTCATCGACCCCAAGATGATTTGAGATAACGTTGATATCTTAAGTGGGTGCCCAAAGGTTCTGCTAGCTGTCGAAAGTTCTACATTCTTCATTGTGTGTGAAAAAAATATTTGAGTCCAATCTAAGCATCATATTTTGTATATTCAAATGAAAAGTGACCTTAGATCTTCAAATTAAAACGATCGGTCAAATCTCACATTTTCAACCTAGATGCATCAACCTTTAGCTTGATGATAGGTCTTAGATCATCCGATTCTAATATAAGCTTAGAACTTGTATTTTGATAATAAAACCCACTAATGCTTCCAAGATCCAAGTAGGATTGCTGGCAATTGTTCGGCATGCTTGAGACAACATCTTGAAACATTATTCTACGAATTGTTCTACAAGGTCATTTCTATACATGTTGTAGAGTGTTTTGAAACGCTTCTGCCTACGGTAGTTTGTTGTGCTTCTAATACACCTACGTCCTGAAACGCTCAAAGGCCCTGCTCGCTACCCTAATTGCTAAACCCGATATTAAATGCTCTATAAATTGCGCTTTGTGGCTACCCCTTGGCTGCATTTTGAAACGCTCAAGAAGGAAACTTGCTACTCCTATTGACCCGCTTTAAAAGAAAGGGGCATATGTTGATGAAGTTCTGTGTTTCGAAATGCCACCAATGACGATTTTTCCATCGAGGACAATAGCATGGCACACATTGCGACGGCCATAGTGGACCCTGAGCCTACAATTAGGTTGCGACCATTGTTGCCACAATGTGCTTCAACAAAAGAGAGGCTTGTGAGTGAGAGAGTGAGGTAAGTAGAGCTCCTAATACTTGACTTGGACCCATGTGTCAAAGTTCACTTCTTTTTTGTTTAAACTCGTGCGTCAGAGTTCAAGGCACATTGCATTTGGTAGGGAGCCAACGCAACGTTTACAAAACACTATGGATGTGCGCACAATCATTACTGTTGGCCAAATTATGGACATAATTTGTTCCAAAGTTCATTACCTTGGAATCTTGATGTGTTCACAGTTCATGAATGGAGATTCTTGGGCATTGTGTGGTCTACAACTAAACTCTATGAGGCAATTAATGCTCAAGATTCCATTCTATTTAGGGACAAGTTGGTGTATCAAATTCGAGGTGTCTACTATCGAGTTCCAAGTTCACTATCTTGGAAATCTTGATGTGTTCACAAGTCAAGAATGCCGATTCTAGGGCATACTGTGGTCTATAGTTCAACTTTCTATGCGGTGCTCAAGATGGGATTCGATTCAAGGACAAGTTGGTGGTAGTAAATTTGGTAGTAGACATCACTTTTGGGGAGTTAGCTTCTTCATCGGATTGGTCTTCCTACATATGTCCACTATGAGCTACAAAGACGGTGTTAAAATTAATACCTCTCAAATGAATGCCTAGTGTAATCCCTTTATTTGTTGATTCTATTAGTCTTTATTTTTACTTATTGACAGGATTCTATGTATGGCAATTTAATTAAGTATCCTAAAGTGCAATACAAGAGGCACCTCTACCCCCATTGTATAATCATCACTTCATTGCCGTGGTTGGTTGGTTTAGCAAAACTCTCTCTCTCTCTCTCTCTCTCTCTCTCTCTCTCTCTCTCTCTCTCTCTCTCGCTCTCGCACGTTCATTCTCTCCCTAACTCTACACTATCCCATTGTCGACTTTGACATCCCCAGCTAGAGATTAGGGTGGTTCTCCAACACTCATTGTGCTCGCAAGATGTGTGACCCACTCCATGAGTTTTAAGTTTGAGGTTAGGATGGCCTCCCATAAAACTTGTCACAACCATAGAGTCATATTTTTTAATCGAGTCTATAGGATAGTTTGAGATCTAACTCCATCCATGAGAGGGTTGAATGCCATATCTAATCTAAGCCTTATGGTATTTAAGTTAATACCACGCTCCAAGCTCATCCAAGAGAATTTGACATTAGGAGCTTACACAACACCGTTCTTTTGATTGGATTTCTCATAACTAATATTCATCCCTGAAATAATGGTGTTCACACTAGAATGTATTTCAACTACCCATGGTTGAAGTCAATAACCAATGCACTTTGTAAAAGGCGAGAGTTTTATGGCCATCTAAATATCAAGTGTCCATGATTCAGCCCATAAATGTGAAAACTCTAAGGCTTCTAAGCTCTGTCTACATGTGAGTTGGGTGCAAGAAGGTTAGGACATCCCTCCAGGCCTACCTCAAAGTTCTATCTCAATCTATCTAGGTGCAATTATATACTACCTCTGTTTACTCCATACATTACTTCAAGACCCAACTCCATCTAGTAGATCTTGACATCAAGACAATTGTCCAAACTACATGATGCTAGTAGGCTATGTACATGGACCCTCGTGAATGTGAGCTTGAGGGTAAGACCGGACCTCCTAACCTATTTTTTGTTAGGCATCATAGTCTTAATTACCAAGCATCACCTTTGCATCCTATCTGTCAATAGACGTGTCACTCTGCTGTTTGCATCTCAAGGGTAGATAATCAAGATCGTAGATGTTCAAAATGTTAGGTTTCAACTACCCATAGTTGGAGTCAATAGCCAACACATCTAAGGTCGCTACACCAAGGTGGATTCACTAAACACGTCTTTCAATGTGTTCCTAGTCGTGCCAATATCTACCTCCTAGGCTTTGTGCAAAAATCAATGTCCTTGATTCAAGGTCGAATGACTTAATCTCAAGCTTGTGCATAGGGTATATAAGATCTCTCTCAATTACCAAGCCACGTGATGAGCACCTTTTCTCTCTTCTCTATTCTATGGAACTCCATGTATTCGAGTCTTGGTGCGTTTGCAAGACTACATTTTTAATTGGTAATATCTCTTTGACACCTCGATTGCATTCTTTTTGGGAGTATGGGGTGACATGAACAATATCTCCACTTGGAAAGAGTTTGAAGATGTTCAAGCCTCTCCACATTAGAATCTCTTCTTCTACTTCTTTGATGTGAAACAAGGACAAGAGGAAGTCCCTTGGTTAGGCATCTCACATACCCTATTCTTTCTTAACAATAAACATATATATTTGAGTATCTCATGCAAACATTTACACCAATATGCTAACAAAGTGTCAATGATTTATGTCTACAAATAATGACCTATGTGATCTTGAGAATCCACAATACAATCACACATCGTACTCCTAATATTATCTAATGATGGAGAGCCAATCTTTCCATAGAGAGTAGCAAAATAGCTTTTGAGGGATATTTGTGGAATTAATGACGGACGTTTTGGAAATTTTGATAAAATTGAAAGGCATATTCGAAAGTTTTAGCCAAATAAGAGGGGTGTTCTAGGAACTTTTCAATTTCTAGGGGTATTTTGGGAATTTTGCTTAATTTCCCACACAATTCAATAATCTTCCTTGTAATGTATGTATGTATGTATCTCACTCTTTAATAAACATTTGGCTCTTTCTCTAGCTATGATGACCTATAAGTGCTAGCAAATCTCTCTTTCTTTCTCTCTCTCTCTCTCTCTCTCTCTCTCTCTCTCTCTTTTGCATCCCCTTGTATCTAGTGGAAATTTCAAAAATACCCTTGTGCCAAGTTTTTATGGATTGCTTGGATATTCACATACCTTATCCTTTTTTAACATGAGAAATCAATCTTTAGATGTCTTACAAAAACATTTACACCAATATGCGGACAAAGTGTCAGTGTCATTTATGTCTACAAATAATGAACTAATTGATCCTGAGAGGCCACGATACAATCACATGGTACTCCTCATATTATCTAATGATGCAGAGACAATGTTCCCCTAAAGAGTTGCAAAATATCTTTTGAGGGATATTTGTGGGAGAAATAAGCGATGTTTTGGAAATTCTGATAAATTTAAAGAGCATACTGGGAAGTTGTGGCCAAATTTTGAAGGGTATTTTTGAGAATTTTGCTAAATTTCAAAGGGATTTTGGAAATTTTCCCTGTAGCTTACCTATCTCACTCACTCTTTAATATATATTTGGATGTTTCTCTAGCTATGATGGCCTACAAGAGCTTAGTTGCTCTCTCTCTCTCTCTCTCTCAAAGGATGTAACATAATTCTTGAAATTTCAAGAGAAATTTTTTTAGTAATATTGCACTAAGATAAATTTTCAATACATAATAGAGGCAAAGTCAAGAATGTTCTCTGTATGTACTTTCTTGTACTACTTTCATAGATACATGCCACGAGCTTAAGCTTGAGCGTAACATTGTGATAGAAAGTTCCATTTGCATAAAGAACTTTAAGACCCAACTCCATCCATGCCAACTTGAGACTAATGTGGTTTTTCATCTCGTTTACCACTAGTTTGGTACCAAATTAAGATACTTTTAAGTGTCTTTTTTTAACAAATTTAAATTAAGTGCTACTTGCATTAAATGGTTTATTTAAGAAAACCCTCTTGATATACTTAAATATGTTAGTTAGAGGGTCTTTTAAAAATATAACTTTGCATTTTATAATCTATCATAATCAAGAACTATACTTATCAAGTTGACCCTCATAAGATTACGATTGATGCTTTGAAGAAATTGCCTTTATAAACTCAAGAAACAATGAAGCGACCTTATAGAAAATTTTAGGTGACTCTTCCAGAATTTTGCTATAGATGATTAAAAGTTTCATGTGCAAAAAAATTGCTTTTGAAGCATAAAAAATGATGGAAAGTTCCATGTATTTGATATGATCATTTCAAGCATATCGTTGTATACAAAGAAAAATATGTTTTTGATGTATTTGTGAGTTTTATAAAGTGAGAAATTGCTTGCCCTTTCCATTGAGCACTCAAGATGGCAAGTAGAAGGGCTTTGGTATGCAACAAGTATTGGATCATTTTAAATATTCAAAACTGCACGAGAGAAAACATTCATATTTTCATTCTTGAGACATAAGCATTCAAAACCTCAAATAATATCAAACTTTTCATGTAGATTAACAAAATGTATCAAAGTACGTGGTACATACACAATTCTGGCGCTTAAAACCTTGGTTTCAATGTTATTGTGGAGAACTCAAGATTTTAAGAGTTTTTGGACAATAAAAAATTCAAGATAGTGTTCAAGCAACGAAACTTACTTCAATTAAGGAGCCCAAAAAATATGTAGTTTTTTGGTTTAAATATATAAAGTCATTTGTAATTATCAAATTGCACTAGAATAGTACCAATTTTATGAGAGAAACTTTGGAAGACCAAAATTATGCTCTTATTTAGCAAATGCTCAAGTATGAAATTATGCCTATAGCTTACACGTGACTTAAAAACTTATGTTTGAAGTGCATTCCATTGTTTTGTAACACCAAATGCTAACACTTGGCTTTTATAAACATAAACAAAGCAATCTCTACAAAAAGATATAATAATTTTATGATTTTTTTGGCAAGGCAACTTGAAATTCTACTAAAATTTGTCTTAGAACTTATGCGAATTCTCTCCATACAGATTGTATTTTGATATGGAGAAAAACCCAATGTTTTCTTTCCCTCATTACCAGTCTATGGTAGAAGCAAGGTGTAAAAAACTTCTTTCTAGCTTAACTAATACATTGCTAAGACATGGTAGAAAAACAATGACACTTTAGTGTCTCAAGACACCTAAGTGTCCAATTATAGAACTAGTGTTAACAACCCGAGTATCTCCATATACGCAAAATAGAATTTGCGAAGCTGCATAGGAAATCTCAAACAAAACTTTGCTTGCAGTTGTCACAATACAAAGGTTATACTTCTAGAAAGCAGTATAGATCACATAGACTGTACTAATGTGGATACCGTAAAACACAATTTTCAATGTACTCTTCAAATTAAGAGGGATGTCCAAAGGATGTCCAAATATCTAGCTCTTAAGCATTGTGCAAAAATCAATGTCCATCGATCAAGGTTGAGTGGCTTAAACTCAAGCTACCAAGCCATGTGATGGCACCTTTTCTCTCTTCAGTCTTTTCTCTTCTTTTCAATGGAACTCCGCATAATTGAGATAAACCATGAAACTCTCATAAAGAGTCTTGGGTGTGTTTGCAAAACTACATTTTTAATCGGTAATGTCTCTTTGACACCTTGGTGGTGTTCTTTATGGGAGTATGGGGTAACATGAATTGTATCTCGACTTGGAAAGAGTTTGAAAATGTTCAAGCCTCCATGTTAGAACCTCGTCTTCTACTTCTTTGATATGAAACAGGGACAAGAGAGGAGTCCCTTGGTTCTGCATCTCATGCACTATGAGGGCCACTAGCATGAGCATCACACTTTATTTGGGTGCTCTTACCACATTAACAATCCCTCTCACAACCCTCTCATGGTTTCGTTATAGCAATAATGCACACAACCCTAGACATTACCGTAAGCTTAACAACCAAGGGGCGAAAAGAGATTTGTTTTATGCAGACTTCATTCAGCCCGAGAAGTGAAAAGGAAATAAGTCCATCGCTCTTTTCACAAAATATTGCAATAAATTATCTAGGTAATACCTTCTCGACCATAGCATTGATCTTCAAAATTCACAATGATAAGATTTGAAACCGGATCGATAATTTAGTTTTTCCAATCCTTAATGAACACCCCACCTTTCTATATTGCACACCCCATAAAGCATATCAAGCCTTAGAGGATAATAATATAATCTAACAAAAATTATCAAAATACCCTAGTATCTTATAGAAACTTCCAAAATACCCTTGTGACAATTTTTGATGGATTGCTCTGATATTGACATACCTTATGTTTTTTAAGGCCATAGAGATCTATCTTTAAGTGTCCTATACAAGCATTTACACCGATATGCTGGCAACGAGTCATAGTGTCATTTAAGTCTACAAATAATGAGCTATTGATGCTAAGAGCCCACAATAGGATCACACATCGTACTCCTAATATTATCTATTGATGGAGAGGCAATATTCCCATAAAGAGTTGCAAAATATGTTTTCAGGGATGTTTGTGGGATTAATTTCGGGACTTTTGGAACTTTGATAAAATTGAAGGGGATATTGGGAAGTTTTAACCAAAAAGAGTGTGTTCTAGGAATTTTTAAGTTGAGGGGTATCTTGGGAAATTCGCCACATTTCATAGGAATTTTGATAATTATTCCTATAATTTATATATCTATCTCACTCTTTAATAAACATTAGGGTCTCCCTCTAGCTATGATGACCTATAAGAGCTTGTTGCTCTTGCAAATCTCTCTCTCTCTCTCTCTCTCTCTCTCTCTCTCAGCCCACCCTCGCACGCTCTCGCCATCCATCTGCAGCCCCAGCGTTGGAGTTCTCAGGCCTGCTGCGCCAATGCTTAACCTCCCAGAGTTAGCGTTTCCTCATCCACCACCACCTAGTGTTTACCTCTTGGAGCAGGCTCTTAGCCTTGCATTTTCCCCAAGTGAAGGAAGGGCAGCGTGTACCAATCAGCATAGCATCAGCACCAGCATTTTTCAGCATAGATCAAGGCCTGATTGCTGTGTTCTCAACCAGTTATCTCCGCAGGGGACGCCCGTTCACAGCCATCCGGAGTGGTCTGAAGTAGCCTGTTTGCAGCCAGCTGTTCAGGGAAAGTTTCCACCATGAAGAAGCCATTTCAACTTGCTGACCATTGCTGTTTGCATCAACTGTCCGCAGTCCAGCCAACCAAACAGTCCATTCTCAGCCCGGTTGGGATGAAGGTGTTTTAGGTACGCAGCTTGGGGAGATAGCACCTCTTCGGCAATGGAGACCAAGAGTAGCTCACTCGTGTGCAAGTCTCCCTCGACGGTAATGAAGGCAACATTAATGGTCATGAACAAGAGGATAACACGTGGAAAAAGAGACGAAAGAGTGGGAAACGGAGATGGAAGGATGGTGGAAACAAAAGGCCAACCTCATCCAAATGGTCTTCAACAAGGGAAGCAATGGAAAAAGGAGAAAGAAAACTTTCAAACGAAAGTCCAAGCACTCCGGGAGCAAGTCTTAGCCCTCAAGTAAGAGCTTGCGAAAACTAGAGCAAGGACTGGACTTGAAGAAGGAGAAATCCAGCCCTCAATGATCGAGGAACTCAAATTCATCAGAGAGCAAGTGCGAGAAGTAACATGAGGCAAAGAGGTCATCATGGGTAGATGTAATCATGAAAACACAGAAGAAGGTAGATGAGGCCAAGAAATAGATAGAAGTCGCCAAGAGAGCAAAAGGGAAAACCAACAACCATCCCCACTCCCATAATCATCAACAAGCCGTAGAGGAAGAGCAAAAGAGGAAGGCTAGAGCTTTACATGTACGAAGACAGGTCTGATAGACCGTGATGATGTGGAGAGCAAAGTCAAAGAACTTCTAATTATGATGGTAGTAAGGCCACTGTCACCAGTGGTGATATCTTTGCAGTTCATTTCTCTATCTATATATAAATAGATATATCTTTTCTCTTCTTCTTTTGCTGCTGTTGTTTTCAACCAATTTTCTTGGATTAAGCTTGGACCATTGCATGACCAAAGAAGACGGACATTGCGACACTTGACTAATGGTTATCTAAGCCTGAGAATCGGCACTAAAAAAGTAGATTGACAGTGGGTCAAGACCGTATGCTTGGCCACAGGAAAAGATGCACGATAGAATGTCTGACTGGACAAGAAAGTGCATTCCTGTGAGTGGAAACCAACTTGAAATCACTCCATCTGTGCCACATTGCATTTTTAGATGTGGTCACAATGTTAAAAGATGGTCAGAAGACCTGAGAAGATGCAATGAAAGTGATCCCTCAAATTTAGGGAGTTAACATTTTTGGACCTTGCAATGTGTGTTCGCGTCATTACCTCCGGAATGACAAGAGGAACATTTTATTACTCTGTGCTAAGTCCACTAGGCAACCGATTGAGATATTTTTAGATAGAAGGTACAAAGCGAGAAAACCATGCATGAGTGCCACTTGGTACATTTTTGGGTACTTTCCAGCTTAAAAGAGAGAGAGAGGGCGTTGAAAGTGAACGTTGGGCTGCATTTTCAGCCGCATGGTTGATTGTTGCAAGTACCAAAGCTACTCTGTGCTGCCCTCTCCTTGTCTCTCATGCACAGGTGGTTGAGATTGCTCCCTCCTATCTCTCTTACTCTAATGAGCACTGGTAATGTCCCACTAAAGAGCTAATCTTACGACATGATGTACAACAGTGTAGGTTTTATGCTTTTATGCCGAAGCAAACTGCTACTCCAAAGCATGAGGGCAAGAGGGTAGTAACCTCTCGATTAGACACCAAAATCAGCACTAAATCAGTGCTATTTTTGAACTGTTTTGTGGCCAAATTATTGCCAGAATCGAGGGGCACGAGGCCCAGGGCACGGGGGACAACACAGGTACTGCATTGAGCTGAAAACAGGTCGGAAAACAGATCTGAACCAGTAATTACGTTGGGCTGGAATTGACAGTCTTGGGCTCCAAAGAGAGGGTTTAGATCAGTGAAAGTGTTTCCGTACCTGTGGACTTGTTTTGGATAAGCTATAGTACAGTTATGCTGCCAAAATCTTCCCAGAACAGGAGAAATTCAGCAATGTACAGGTCAAGTGCTCTATAGCACTTTATCTTTGTATTTCCCTTCTCTATAATAATAAAGAAATACCACAAGGGGCGCCGGACTTCGGGGCCAATTTGGTGTTGAGCGGCGAAGCGAGATTGAAGTTAGTGTGTCTGTAGTTAAGTCCAGGTATTTTAATTGATAGAATCACCACTCTATGAGACCATAGACCGGTTTTAGCCACTCACACAAAGGCATGGAGAGTAGGGAAGAAGAGAAAAGGAAATGGGGAGAGTTCAAAGGACAAAGCATTGATCCTTCGCTTCCCTCCATGGAAGCAAAGAAGGATTTCTTGAAGAAGCGTCCTACACTAACGAAGACGGGGATATTCCTTGCGGACGACCTCACACTCTCACAGCTTGCTCATATGCAAGAAGTTATGCCTCAGATAAGGATAGCTCGAGAGAAAGAAAAATTCGCCTTCTATAGAGGTGGACGAGTCGTTATTATGGAGAGGCGCTCCGCATGACGGCGAGAGACCTACGGGACCACACGCAAAGTTGCTACTTGCAATTGGAATGGATCTCTTCACCTTGATGGGGGTGCTTTTGTCACGTGCACATCTAACCCTATGTGCATGTGGACAAGCTACTTCAGATCCAAGGTTCAGGTCAGCTTAGAAAGTGTTCTGGCACCGTTGTAAGCCTGTGCACAGGCCGTGCATGTCCAGGCACTTAGAGTAGTTCCATATCCTTTGGTTGCACACAGCATGATCATTACCATGACAGTCAGCACCCATCATGAGCATTTTACGGTGCACAGAACCCATTTTCCCTATTTATCCATTTTTCACTTATTGTTAATAAGTGACGTTGTTGGCACACTGGGTAGGGCAAATTTGCTAAGTTCTATAAAAGAAACCTAGAGCTAACACTATTTGGAAAAAGAGGCAACAGAAGTCCACCAACTAAAGAGCACCTTCTCAGCAAGACCCACAGAGGCCTCGCTGACACAGTGTCAGAATTCAGCAGTTAGCAGATTTCAGCCCCTAGCGATTTCTGATTTCAGCCCGTCCTCATTGTCGTCATCATTGTCGTCGACATGGACGGCAAGTCCATTGCATCTACACCATTGTACCACATTTGTGCAATCAACAGCATAGACCTCTCTCGCCATAGAGAGGGGGAACCTTGGAGGACGGTTTGAGAACCGTCTGGTGTCGTATTCTTCTCTCTCTCTCTCTCAGCACCTTCATTCACAGTGTCATTCACTTTGTTTATGATCATTGCACTCTCTCACGAAAGGAACGGAAGGCTCTCCCTTCCGTAAGTAAAAGGACCCCTTGAGCAAAGTTCACCATTCACTTCCGGTGCACCTTACATTGGTATCAGAGCTTTGGCAGTGTTCTGAATCACTCAACGAAAGAACCACAAAAAATTTTTTGCATGTTGCCGTCGCACGTAACCCAAGTCCACTTGGGCTTGTCGATTTCAAATCGTGTTTTTGAAGAGTAGAAGGTAACCCAAGAAAGAAGGGTTTGTCCGTAGCCATTGCTCTCTCCCAAGAGATGAAGCACAACAAGGGGAAGCCTAAGGAGAACAAGTCTTCTCACAGTACCTCTCAGACTCCTCAAAACCCACTGAACAGTAAGAATGGTAACTCTTCAAGCCAATCTTCCTCTAATCCTTCGGAAAAGAACTCTCAAAAAGAATATAAGGGTAAAGCTAGCACACCTGCTAAACCTAAGCTAACCCCGGATGAAAAACCCGCAGAAAGAATTGTAGGAGGATACACAACGTACGAAGAACTAGTCGTTTATTCTAAGGAAGGAGGATGTTATCAATGCAAACTAAGGGTCACATAAGACAACCGTGTTCTGAGACGAACCTAAAGAACCCACAAAGCAGCCCACAGAAATCACATCTTCTATTAATGCAATCAAAGAGCACACTAATGTGTTCCAAGTTTCTCACGATCATGCCGATGCATCTTCTCGTGCATTGTTATGGTTATGTGAATGGTAACACATTTTGGTCTTCTCTGATTCTGGTAGCCTGCATGATGTGATTAGAGACTCTCTTGCGCAAAGCGCACGTCTAGAAGCGCGACCCATTGATTCCATTGCGACCTCTGGGTTTGCTCTTGGCATGCACTCTTCATTTACGCATGAATGTCCTCATGTGACCGTGCCAATTCAAAACGTCCGTTTTCGTCGAAAGTTTTTGATTTCTCCTCTTTTAGGATACAATGTGATTTTTGGCATTAGGTGCTTTAAAGGTCATTATCCACAAGTTTGTTAGAAAGAAAACACTCTCGGTCTCGTAGTTGAAGGAGCACCTCTCGTGGTTCTTGAATGTGACACTAAGCTTCCTTCTATGTCACTAATCTCTCACTCATATGTTTTGGACGAGAATCAAACCTGTAGTCTCATTCTAGAGAAGCATGATTTGTTGCATGACAAAGAACAAGAATAGACACATGAAAAATTTATGGGCTGACAGAGAACCAAGGCTCGTTGCTGCTGTCCGTAGCCATTGCTCTCTCCCAACAGATGAAGCACAACAAGGGGAAGCCTAAGGAGAACAAGTCTTCTCACAATACCTCTCAGACTCCTCAAAACCCACAGAACGATAAGAACGATAACTCTCTTAGCCAATCTTCCTCTAATCCTTCGGAATAGAACTCTCAAAAGAATATAAGGGTAAAGCTAGCACACCTTCTAAACCTAAGCTAACCCCGGATAAGAAACCCGCACAAAGAATTGTAGGAGGATACATAACGGAAGAAGAACAAGTCCTTTATTCTATGGAAGGAAGATGTTAGTCACATAAGACGACTTTGTTCTGAGAACGAACCTAAAGAACCCACAAAGCAACCCACAGAAATAGCAGCTTCTATTAATGCAATCACAGAGCCGATGCATCTTCTCGTGCATTGTTATGGTTATGTGAATGGTAACACATTTTGGTCTTCTTTCATTCCGGTAGCATGCATGATGTGATTAGAGACTCTCTTGTGCAGAGCGCACATCTAGAGGCACAACCCATTGACCCCATTGCATCCTCTGGGTTTGCTCCTGGCATGCACTCTTCATTTACGCATGAATGTCCTGATGTGACCGTGTCAATTCAAAATGTCCGTTTTCGTCGAAAGTTTTTGATTTCTCCTCTTTTAGGATACCATGTGAGTTTTGGCATTAAGTGCTTTAGAGGTCATAATCCACAAGTTTGTTAGAAAGAAAACACTCTTAGTCTCGCAGTTGAAGGAGCACCTCTCGTGGTTCTTGAATGTAACACTAAGCTTCTTTCTATGTCACTAATCTCTCACTCTCATGTTTTGGACGAGGATCGAACCTGTAGTCTCATTCTAGAGAAGCATGATTTGTTGCATGACAAAAAACAACATCAGACACATGAAAAATTTATGGGCTGACAAGAACCAAGGCTCGTTGCTGCTGTCTGTGGCCATTGCTCTCTCCCAAGAGATGAAGCACAACAAGGGGAAGCCTAAGGAGAACATGTATTCTCACAGTACCTCTCAGACTCCTCAAAACCCACAGAACAATAAGAACGGTAACTCTTCTCGCCAATCTTCCTCTAATCCTTTGGAAAAGAACTCTAAAAAAGAATATAAGGAGAAAGCTAGCACACCTGCTAAACCTAAGCTAACCACGGATGAAAAACCCGCACAAAGAATTGTAGGAGAATACATAACGTAAGAAGAACTAGTCATTTTTTCTATGAAAGGAAGATGTTATCAATGCACACTAAGGGCCACATAAGACGAGATTGTCTTGAGAACGAACCTAAAGAACCCACATAGCAACCCACAGAATTCACAACTTCTATTAATGCAATCAGAGAGCACACTAATGTGTCCCAAGTTTCTCACGATCATGCCGATGCATCTCTCATGCATTGTTATGGTTATGTGAATGGTAACACAATTTGGTCTTCTTTGATTCTGGTAGTATGGATGATGTGATTAGGGACTCTCTTGTGCAGAGCGCACGTCTAGAAGCACGACCCATCGATCCCATTGCGACCTCTGGGTTTGCTCCGAGCATGCACTCTTCATTTATGCATGAATTTCTTGATGTGACCTTGTCAATTCAAAATGTCCGTTTCGTTGAAAGTTTTTGATTTCTCCTCTCTTAGGATTCGATGTGATTTTTGGCATTAAGTGCTTTAGAGGTCATAATCCACAAGTTTGTTAGAAAGAAAACATTCTCAGTCTCGTAGTTGAAGGAGCACCTCTCGTGGTTCTTGAATGTGACACTAAGCTTCCTTCTATGTCACTAATCTCTCACTCTCATGTTTTGGACGAGAATCAAACCTGTAGTCTCATTGTAGAGAAGCATGATTTGTTGCATGACAAAAAACAAGAACAGACACAGGAAAAATTTATAGGCTGACAGAGAACCAAGGCTCGTTGCTACTGTCTGTAGCCATTGCTCTCTCCCAACAGATGAAGTACAACAAGGGGAAGCCTAAGGAGAACAAGTCTTCTCACAATACCTCTCACACTCCTCAAAACCCACAAAACAGTAAGAACGGTAAACTCTTCTAGCCAATCTTCCTCTAATCCTTCGGAAAAGAACTCTCAAAAAGAATATAAGGGTAAAGCTAGCACACCTGCTAAACCTAAGCTAACCCCGGATGAAAAACCCGCAAAAAGAATTGTAGGAGGATACATAACGTAAGAAGAACTAGTCGTTTATTCTAAGGAAGGAAGATGCTATCAATGCACACTAAGGGTCACATAAGACGACTTTGTTCTTAGAACGAACATAAAGAACCCACAAAGCAGCCCACACAAATCACATCTTCTATTAATGCAATCAAAGAGCACACTAATGTGTCCCAAGTTTCTCACGATCATGCTGATGCATCTTCTCGTGCATTGTTATGGTTATGTGAATGGTAACACATTTTGGTCTTCTTTGATTCCGGTAGCATGCATGATGTGATTAGAGACTCTCTTGTGCAGAGCGCACGTCTAGAGGCATGACCCATTGACCCCATTGCGTCCTCTGGGTTTGCTCCTGGCATGCACTCTTCATTTACGCATGAATGTCCAGATGTGACTGTGTCAATTCAAAATGTCCGTTTTCGTCGAAAGTTTTTGATTTCTCCTCTCTTAGGATTCGATGTGATTTTTGGCATTAAGTGCTTTAGAGGTCATAATCCACAAGTTTGTTAGAAAGAAAACACTCTCAGTCTCGCAGTTGAAGGAGCACCTCTCGTGGTTCTTGAATGTGACACTAAGCTTTCTTCTATGTCGCTAATCTCTTACTCTCATGTTTTGGACGAGGATCAAACGTGTAGTCTCATTCTGGAGAAGCATGATTTGTTGCATAGCAAAGAACAAGAACAAACACATCAAAAATTTATGGGCTGACGGAGAACCAAGGCTCGTTGCTCCTGTCCGTGGCCATTGCTCTCTCCGAAGAGATGAAGCACAACAAGGGGAAGCCTAAGGAGAACAAGTCTTCTCACAGTACCTCTCACACAGGGTAGTTTTCGTACGTCGAACGGAACCTGTCGTTCCGTCCGGCCGAACGTGTCCCGTCCAGTCACGTTCGTTCCGATCGTTCCGTCCGGCCGTTTTTTTCGGCAGTTTATGACCATTGGCAGTTTTTTGCCCATTTGGAACGTCCACTGTGTAGGCCTTTTGGAGCCGTTTAGTTTTGAAGCCAATTGCAATGCTCATGGCCCATGGGCCATTGCCATGCTTATTGCCCAATGCCCATTGCTCACATCTCTTCCTCTAGGCTCTTCCTATTTAAGCAACCCTTCCCTTTCGTTATCCAACACAACCTACAACTACAAGCTACATTGTACAAGCTCTAGCCCTAAGCCTCTCAATGCTCTAGCCTCTGATCATCCATGTGCTTCCATTGAAGCTCTCAAGTGGTCTCAAGCTCTCGAGTCTCCATTGGGTCTACCGTCTCTCTCCTTCAAGCTCCCTTGGGTGACGGCCCACAGGTCTCTCCTTCAAGCTTCCTTGGGTCTCTCTCTCTCTCTCCCTCTCTCTCTCTCTCTCTCTCTAATCTATTGATACATCATACATCATACTAGTAGCTACTAGCTACATACTACATAATGCCGCCTCCTCTTCATGATGAAGCCTTTGAGAAGCATTGCCGATATTTTGAGCAGGTGGGGAGCAAGCAAAACTCTTGCAAGTGGTGGTGCAAATATTGCCCAAAAGCTATGACCTCTTCCGTCACCCGTCTCATCATCCACTTGACAAAGATGGGGGGACAAGCGGGGCCATGTCCTAATATCCCTGAAGTATCTTCCATTGAAGACACACAAGGGTAGAGTCACCTCGGATGAGTTCGTGTCGCCGGATGTTGATAGCTCCGATTCGGAGGAAGAGGCCTCTCCAACTATGTCCATGGCAACCGGTGCCACCGCGGCCTCATGTGATGGTAGTGCCTCCTCCAAGAAGTCCAAGAAGTCCAAGGGGTCTTCAAGTGATGGTGGCCGGCCGGCCTCCGAAGATGGCAAAGCAAACTTCTCTTGCAAAATCGGTGGGTGGATGCTCCCGCCCCTTGTCTTTCCTCAAGGAGACAAAGAATCGCGGAAATAGAGATTGCCCGCATGGTGATTGAATGCAATCTCTCCTTCAACAGTCTTCGGTTGGAGCGATGGAAGAGGATGATCATAGCAATTGCGGTGGTTGGTCCATGCGAAGGGTGGACGGGTGTGTCATACCACGGCATGAGAACAAAGAAGCTTGATGAAGAGAGGGCAAGGATTGATAAGTCACTTGAGCCCGTACGTGCGGGTTGGGCAAAGTATGGATGCTCTATCCTCTCCGACGGATGGAGCAACCGCAACAAGAGGGGCATCATCAACATTCTTGTTTCTTGTCCTCTTGGCACGTACTTCTTGCGGGCGGTGGATGCGGGTTCGAGAGGGAAGAAAGTGACCGGGGCATTCATTTGGAAGCACATCCACCAAGCCATTATTGAGGTAAAACCGTAAATCGAGCCTTTATGTCTTGAGCAATTGCCAATGAGTCCTATGTTTTAATTTTTAAGTTTTAACTCTTCTGTTCAAAAAGGCCTCTTGTGTAGGTTGGTGCCGAGCATGTCGTGCAAGTGATTACCGACAATGTTTCAAATTGCAAGGCAATGAGTAAGAGGCCAGAGAAGGAATTTCCATCCATAGTATGGACTCCATGTGCCTCTCATTGCCTTGACCTTCTCTTTGAAGACATAGGGAAGCTAGGTTGGGTGAAAGATATCCTCAACCAAGCATTCTCCATCATCAATTTCATCAATGGCAAAGTGAGGGTGCTTGCCATTTACCGCACCTACTCCGACCTTGTGTTGAAGAAGCCATCGGCCACTCGCTTTGCCGCCATGTGGCTACTTCTAGAGCGGCTCTATGATGTGCAAAACAAAATACAAAAGACCATGGTCTCCGATGAGTTTAAGGAGTGGATGAATGGAGAGTCCGCCGCTTCCCAACAAGATGCAAAAGCCATCCAACGGCTTTGCTTGCGGGAGTAGTTTTGGCAAGAAATTAAGGGTCTTGTCGTTGCGATCTTGCCCTTGTACAAGGCTCTCCGCATGACCGACATGGAAGGGGCAACTATTGGGCTTCTATGGCACTTCATGGAGGAAGCTTACAAGGAGATTGAGAAGTCTACAATCCTAGATGGGGCTCCCGATGGAACAGGGTATAACTGCATATTTATTATTACATAATACATTCTCTATATATCTAAATTCTACATGCTTGTTTCTCTACTTAGTACATTTCCTCTCTCTTCTTGTAGTGATTACCTCGAGGACTCTCCCAAGAGAGACGACATACTCCTCCTAATCACAAAGCGGTGGGATTGGATGAAGAGACCTATCTATTACTTTGCGGCTCTCTTGCATCCGGCTTACAAGAAGCCCAAACTCTTTGCAAATCAAGAGCTTATTGAGGAGCGCAACAATTACCTCTTTAAGGTGCTAAAAGAAGAGGACATTGGAGCATTTCTCCAAGAGGTAATCAACTATAGCGACCAACAAGGCACCGCATTTACTTCCAACTTGTGTTGGAAGCGGCAATCCTTGGTGAAGCCTTTATTTTGGTGGGAGAGGTTTGGCTATCAATTGCCTACTGTCAAACGACTTGCTTTGAGGGTTCTTGGCCAAGTAAGCGACAAGCCTCAAACTTTTACATTTTGTGCTTAATCTCTTCAACTATAGTCTCTTATAGCTTATGCCTCTCTTGATGTGTTTTAGGATTGCTCATCGGGAGCATGTAAGCGTAATTCCGCATACTCCCTCATCCACACCAAAATCCGTAACAAGCTCTCAACGAAGCAATTAGAGCGACTTATCTATTGTCGCTCCAATTTACGCATGTTGCGCTCTATGCATGAGATGCCTATGGCTCGACAGGTATAAATTATAAATTATAATCACGACTCACTCCATTTTCTATACTCTAGTCTTTAATTAGTTTGAATATACTAATTATGTTTTCATTGTCCAATGTTGTAAATGTCAAATAGGTCAACGTGGATGAGCTCACACTTACGATTGACACTCTAAAGAGTGTCAATAAAGAGCAAGACCCTGAGGAGCAAATGATTTTTCGTGAGCTCTACTTGGAGCTTGAGGAGATTGATCGTCGGGTTTCTCGCACACAATCACGCAAGAAGGTCGTCATCCATGGAGGTACATCGGCTACAAGAGGCACAGGTGCCAGGGCTACAAGAGGTAGAGGCAAAGCATCAACAACACCCACGGAGGCTCCTAGGACCTATGTGCGGCAAGGCTTCGGAAGCGGCTCTTGTGCGGCGGCCATCACTATGGAGGATAGAGAGCCTCGAGAGATAGAGTATGATGATGAAGGCAACCTCATTAGTGATGGAGATTATGAGCCGTCATCCTTCGACTCTTGTGAGGAAGAGGATGATGTTGATGAGCAAGGCTCAGAAGAGGAAGATGACGAGAGCACTAGTGACTACCGACTTTACTATTTAGTCTCTCTATTATCAGAGCCTCAGCACGCTCCCGATTTGAAATTTCCAGATCTTCTCGTAGTCACCGAATCAGGTCTTCTTGCTCCTTTATCTTCTTCTCGTATCCGTCCATGTCCAGAATCAACCGCTTGCTCTGATACCAATTGTCACCGGAACACAAATAATAGAGATAGACAGCAAAAGATAGAGAAAGAGATCTTTGTATTGATAGAGTTTTGATACAACAGAGGAGCAATAAAATATATGGGCCACTCCGTTGTACGGAGCTCGAACCTCCCGACCACCCCCGAGCTTCAATCCGCTTGCATGTAGCGTTTCACTCACACTCGCACTCGCACTCGCAGAAGAAGAGATCGGTGAATGATCCCAAAAACGCACCACACGTCTTTCTTTTCTGATTTTTCCTCGAAAAGCATGCGACCTCTCAAAATAGCCACTTTTCTATTTTTGGCGTTCGATCGACTCGACTTGCGCACCAAGTATACCTGCGAGAATAAGATAAGAACGTGATCGCAAAGCGATCCGTAAAGGTTAGATTTTTGAAACTAAAATTTTCAGCTGTCTTCAACTGAACATAACTCCCAAACGGAGCCAAAACAGCCCAGGTCCTTCTCACACAGTCTCGTTGCGCTCTTCGACGGCTATGTGATGGAAAATTTCCATAGCCTGCTCTGATTTGCTGAAAATCAACCTGCAAAACAGCATTTTCTACAAAGACGATGCAAAAGCAGCAAATCCCACTTTTTTCTTAATCTTTGGCCCTCAACGAGCATCCAAACATCAAAATCTCTATAGACTCAGAGAACCAAAGTTGTTCCTTATAACACAGGCTTCAATCGCTTCATACAACACTTTTCCAAAATCCCACGTTAACACCTTCAAAAATGCCCCGAAAAGTGCCTTCCGGATCAAAAAATTTTATTGGACGAAAACAATCCACACATCCTTCTACACAGTGGACTAACTTTAAAACGACCAAAACTTCCTAGAAAAACAAAATTTATTGCTAAAACACTTCAAAATCAAGTCCCGTTACACTCGACACCATACAATCCGGTACCAGTACCTCACTATGAAAAGGAGGGGATGTCACGTGCACATCTAACCCTATGTGTAGGTGGACAAGCTACTTCATGACATGGGTTCGGTTCAGTTCAGTTCAGTCAGTCTAGAATAGGAAGTGATCTGACACTTTTGTGAATGTTCGCAGACCGTGCATGTCCAGACACTTAGATTAGATGCATATCCTCTGGTTGCAAACAACATGATCATCAGATTTCCATCAAATCCCATCAGGAGCATTTTTACAGTGCATAGACCTATTTGCCCTATTTTTGACATATTTCACTTATTATTTGTAAGTGACTTTTGTTGGGAACCAGGTAGGGCAATTTTAGCAAGCAAGTATACATGGAAACCTAGCGCTAGCACTTTGTGGCAAGAAGAGGCCACAGGAACACGACGTTCAACAGGCACATTCTCAGCAAGACTTTCCCGCACGACAACCTTAGCGTTTCAACCTTCAAAAGACACAAGCGTTTTTGCATCAAGATCAGTCCCTGGCATTTTGCATTGGAGATCAACCCGGTCAACAGCAAGACACTGCAGATCAGCCCCAACGTTAGGAGATCGGGGCAGATCACATGGGAGACGGATCTATTGTAACTTTGTGAACTTTTGCAAAGCATTTGACACAATGCCTAGAGCTAGATTGATGCGCAAACTACACGAGATGGCACTACTGACAGAGCTGATTTAGGGGATCATGGCATTATACAGGTCAGTAGTGAGGAATGTACGCACTCCAAAGGGGTTATCTACATTAGTTCAATCCACTATCGAGGTCAAGAGGGTTGCCCGCTCTCTCCTACTCTATTTGGTATGTATGTGGATGAGGTTTCTCACTATATTCAGAGAGAGGGCTATAAGGTGCACAACTGGCAAGGACATGGATTCCACTTTTGTTGTATGGTGATGGATATTGTGTTGATCTCCGACTCTCCGGAGGGGATGCAACGTCACTTGGATGCTTTGCATAGGTTTGTCCATGATAGTGGTGTGTGTCAATTTTGGTAAAACCAACGTTACCCCATAGTGGACCAAGAGATCAGCACCCGCATTCACATACGGCCAGGAGACAGTGGAGTATACATATGCTTACACCTACTTTGGGGTGGTCTCTAATGGACCAAAATTTTCATTGAGGAGAGCAACAGAGACTAGATTGACCAGAGAAGCATGCACACATTCAGTTTCAGGAGCCTCGAACAAAGCTCTGGCTTTTTGACACTCTGGTGGCTTCTGCATTGCTCTATGGAATGCTGGTATAGGGAGATGACATCATGATTTCAAATACATGGGTTCAACATGGACACATTGCCCCCCTTCCAATACTCGTTGGATGCACCAATTACGCTGTCCAAGATCACCAGGCTCATTTGCCATGACTTGGCTAGCTAGATACCAGGAGGACTTGGATACAGTCGGCACAAGAGTTGGCACAAAGATGGCTTTCTATAGAGAGCATCTTCTCCAGCTTACTGAGGATGGTTTTGTGACAAGGCATAGATACATGGCCACCCACTCGCATGGTATATGATGTGCTATTGGTCAGATACAAACATCTTCACACCAGCTTCGGATCGGGACTGGTAGATACAACGGAGTACCAACAGAGGCCAGGACATGTCCCCTATGTCACACGGAGCCTAAAACCGGGTTGCACTACACATGCCGTTGCCCAATTTACTATGAGATACGAGGCCACTCCACTTTCTGTTTAGAGAGGGCTTTGGACCACTCTCTATAGTCATGGGGTATGAAGACCAGAGATGTTTCGGACTGTTTTTGCTTGAGCTGTGCAGACACAAAGAGAGCCTGATGAGAGGAGAGGGTAGCCAATCAGAGAGACGGATCACAAACTTCATTAGAGCGGACAATGGGCAACTGCTCTCCTCACACTAGAGGCACGTTGATCGATCGAGCGACGGAGCTAGGGAGATCCAGACGCCCATGACTGTGGAGGAGTACACAACATTGCCAGAGGCTGCATTAGAGAATTCGGATCAATTTGGCCTGACATGCACGACGCCCGGTCAAATCCTCTGATCACTTTGGCTCGACATGCACGACGCCCAGTCACACTACTGACCATGGACAAGATTCATGAGTTCTGACAACGAGTGATGATGCATCTCTTGTGATTCAGCTCTATTGAGGATTGTACACCCTGCTCAGCTTATACCAACCTTTGTATCAACTTTTACCCATTATCTCCACACACACACACACACACACACACACACACATTGTGTTGTATTATTTCTCAGTCACCACTTTCACCCCTCTACTCATGTCCTACACACTTCCGGCTAGTGCTTAGTTCACATCTAGCGGTTTAGGATTCTTTAGTACCCTTTTCAGTACCTTTTTATTTTTCGTACTCAGACATTGTATCAAATTCACCACGTTGTAACTTTTTGGTCTCATAGGTCATTTCCATCCATCCATCCTCTCTCTCTCTCTCTCTCTCTCTCTCTCTCTCTCTCTCTCTCTCTCTCTCTCTCTCTCTCTCTCTCTCTCTCTGTGTCTGCTCTCTTTCTAGTGTGCCGGATACATCTCTTGATAATGGTAAGTCAGCCCGATACATCTCTTGAACGACAAAACATGGAAGCAATCTCCCCTGCAAAGGACCTTGCACAGGACACGAAAGCCGTCAATGTCTCGCATGTTGGTAAGCCGCGAGCAAAGGCCACCTTCATGCTCACGAACAAGCGGATGGTGCAGATGCAGAGGGAAATGAAGGAGTGGAAAACAGAGATGGAAGGATGGTGGAAGGAGAAGGCCAACCTCCTTCAGATGGTCTTCAATGAAGACGCAGAATGGAAGAAGGAGAAAGGGAGCCTTAATGTAGAAATACACACACTCAAAGAAGAAGTCTCCGCCCTCAAACAGGAGAACCCCAACGCCGAGATACGGACGCTCAAAAAAGAAGTCTCAGTCCTTAAACAAGAGCTTGCTGATAGAGTAAGCATGGGACCAGAGGAAGACGAATTTCAGTCCTCGATAATAGATGAAATCAAAGAAATCAAGGAACGGGTAAGGCTAATCACGGAGGAAGAGAAATTGAGTGTGGCAAAGACATCTTCATGGGCGGAGATAATAACAAGGACACAGAAAAAGGCGGACGAGGCCGAAAAATGGATTGAGGTCGCCAAGAAAGGGAAAGGTCAAGAAACTCCTTGTACACCGACGCTTATCAACATGACCCTTGAAGAGGAACAAAAAAGGCGGATGCGAGCACTGCATGTGAGAGTGACCGGTCTCAAGGACATAAACAATGTGAAGAAAGAGGCCACAAGCCTTACATCCCTGATGGGGATGGAGAAGCCTTTGCACACAAAGGCATGGAAGGTTGGTAAGAAAAGTGATGGCACGGGAGAGTCTTCAAAGGGGAGAGCTCTCATACTACGCTTCCCCTCGTTGGAAGAGAAGAAGGAATTCTTGAGGAAGACGCCTACTCTCAAAAAGATAGGTATTTTCCTCGGTGATGACCTGACTCTCTCACAGCTAGCACATATGAGAGAGGTAATGCCAGAGATTACAGCGGCAAGGGAGAAGGGAAAGATAGCCTTCTACAGAGATGGACGGGTGGTGATTTTAGAGCGGCGCACTGCATGACGGTGCAAGACCTATGGGACCACATTGAAGATGGCTACCTGGAATTGTAATGGGTCTATGAGGTTGGACGTGGGTGCATTTGAGGACAGCTTCAAAGACAAGGATATTGTATTCTTCTCAGAGACTCATCAAGCCCCAGGACAGGTGATGCCACATGTGGTGGGATACAGATGGGAGAGAGCTCACAATATAAACGCCGGATCTGAGCATGGGAGTAGAGGTTCAAGAGGAGTAGCAGCACTATTCAGAGAGGAACTACAACCATTACTGCATATTGTACGAAGAGATGATCGTGCTAGATATACGTGGGTGAGACTGAGAGTTGACACAGGTCGATTCCTATATATTGCCATATGTTACTTTCCTCCCGGTACATCACTATATGCTGCATACAGAGGGCAATCGCCTTTCTCTATACTAGATAATGACATATGGGAGTTTTCTAGGGATGGTGATATCATTCTCCTAGGCCACTTCAATGCCCGAACGGGCAACTCGCACACAATCTTCTGCGACACTTCAGATGAGATGCTTAGAGACCTGGATGTGGGTGAGTTGGCACTTGATAGATGCTCAGATGATAGAGAGCAGACGGAGTATACAAGATACCTCATGGAAATGACGACTACACATGGATTAGCCATACTTAATGGTTTACAGCGATTTCTTGGAGCAGCCGGTTTCACATGCTTTCCACACAGACATGGGTCCAGTACACTGGATTATATTATGACACAACCGAGCTTAATCCCCTGCATTCAAGATTTCACACTGGGAGCCAAGCCAGTGGGCATAGCAGTAGATCATGCTCTCTTGACACTGTCCGTTAAATTTCAGTATAGTAGAACCCAGAGATCAAGAGGTAGGTCACACACCCGCTATAAATTTACACCAGAGACTGATTTTGTTTATAAAGAGGAGATCTGGGACCGTCTATTGGAAGGCACAACTGGCACAAATGTACAGGCCTCTCAATGGAGGACTCTACTAAATGAGACACTGCATGGCGTTGCATCAGTGGCATACCCACACACTCAGCCGGGAAAGAGACGACATTCTGGGAGCATGCCCCAGAATAGTTAGTATGATGAGGAGTGCAGAGAGATGAGAGCCCAGCTTCAGAGGGATCTTCGCTTAGGAGTCATCACTTACAGACAGTCTCGGATTGCTTTCCGACGCCTTGTGCGACGGAAGAAGCAAGCTTACCTAGCTCAGATGGAGCGAGACGTATATCAGATGTTCTCGAGTAGGGACTTAGGACAGGCATCGCGACTCTTCCATGAGCACTCCCCTCCCCTAGTGAGTACTTCACCTAATGTGTGGGGCCAATATGCGACATCACTATATACGGTTCCTGGACAGGAACCCCTTCTAGACCCTACCAAGCCTTGCCCAGCTATGAGCACTTTCTTTACATCTGAGATGGTACAAACGGCCATCGACACGATGAGGACCGGGAAGGCATAAGATCATGAAGATCTAGTAGCGGAGGAGTTTATACATGCCAGGGATATGTTGATGGAGGTTCTCGCAGTGTAGTTCAATCGTGCCATGTGTGAGGGGTTACGTGAAACTTGGAGGAGGTCTAATATTGTGCCCATCCTCAAGGCTCGTGACCCTACAGAGCCTGGGAACTACCACACTATTATGGTTGGACACACGTTGGCACGGTTGTATGCATCTATTCTGGAGCAACACTTGAGTAATTGGGCAGAGGGAGAGGGTGTACGAGCAAAAGGTCAGGCCGGCTTCGGAAGGGGTTTCTCCACTCTTGATCATATTCTGACACGCAGGGCCATCATTGAGAGGGCAGAGCACATGGGAGACAGATCTATTGTAGCTTTGTGGATTTTCGCAAAGCATTTGACATGGTACCAACAGCTCGATTGATGTGCACACTACAAGAGATGGGGGTGCCCATAGAGGTGATTTGGGGAATTATGGCTTTGTACAGACCAGTGATGGGACATGTACGCACTCTGGAACGGGTATCTGATTTAGTTCACTCTACTATTGGAGTGAAACAGGGCTACACATTGTCTCCTACTCTATTTGGTATGTATAATAATGAGGTGTCTGATTACATTGACAGAGAGGGTGACAGGGCTGCCCAGCTAGCAGAGACGTGGATCCCATTGTTGTTATATGCTGATGATATTGTGCTGATATCTGACTCACCAGAAGGGTTGCAACCACATTTGGATGCACTACGCAGTTTTGCAGAGGATAGTGGATTGTGTGTAAACCTAGGTAAAACCAAGGTTATGGTGTTTAACACCACACAGCAATGGGTCAGGAGATCAGTACCTACTTTCAAGTACGGTCAGGAGATTGTGGAGTATACAGATGCATACACTTAACTGGGGGTAGTCTTTACTGGGCCGAGATTTTCTTTGAGAAGAGCGGCAGAGACTAGACTAACTAGAGCTGGTGCGGCTCTGGGAGGAATGGAGAGGATGTCTTCGCAGGTTCAGTTCCAGGAACCTAGGACAAAGTTATGGCTCTTTGATACTTTGGTTGCCTCTACTATGTTATATGGGGTGCAAGTATAGGGACCTTCTGTAGGCCAGGATGGTTGGAGGGGTATGGAGAAGCCCCTGGTATCTATGATCTCCCGGCTGATTAGAGCCAAGGCTTCCGTGCCGCATGATATCATTCGAGCGGAAGTAGCTGCGCCCCCTATGGAGATTGAGGCGCTTACCAGATCAGTCTCCTTCGTACACAGTCTATGGGATACTACCAGAGACAGATATGCCAGGGTGGCTCTAGAGTCCTCCAGACAATTAGCTCTTAATGGGGATACATCATGCTACTGTGCACAGATGGCATCATGGTTTCAGACACATGGTTTCACCATGGACAGATTGCCTCCTTTTCAATACTCTCTACAGGCACCCTTGAGGTCTCTGACGCGGGTAGAGACTAATAGACTCATTCGTCAGGATCTGATCCAGCTGGACACGAGGAGGACATGGATAGAGCCGATACAGAAGTTGGGCAAAAAGATGGCTTTCTATAGAGAGCATCTTCTCCACCTCACGGGGGATGGGTTTGTGATTCGACCTAGCTATATGGACACGCATCTTTCTCATGGTTTGCGTTGTGCCATTGGCCAGATACGCACGTCCTCACATTAGCTTGAGATTGAGACTAGAAGATTCAGAGGGACACCAGCAGATAGCAGGATATGCCGCTTATGCTATCTAGAGCCAGAGACAGAGGTACATTACATATGTCATTGCACAGTGTACTATGAGATACGAGGCCGTTTTCATTGTCTATTAAGAGAAGGTTTTGGGCCTCTATCTAGGGTCATGAGTTATAAGGATCAAAGATGCTATATCTACTTGAGTTACACAGGCATAGAGAAACTTTGCTAAGGAGAGCTGAAGAGAGACAACCCCAGAGACAGATCACATATTTCTTTACACTAGATATTGTACACCCAGAAGAACAAACAGAGGAGCAGCCAACAGTGGAGAGGTCTGCCCGCACTACTGGCATTCTCATAGACCAAGCATTGGAGCAAGGGAGATCTAGACGACCCCTATGGAGAAGAGGAGCTACACAGTTTCGAAGGAAGTTACAACAAAGGATTCGAGCCATACTTTTTCGTCGTCCAAAGTGCAGATGAAGATGGATCTCTGTAAAGATGGATCTCTACTTTCCTCCCATATTGTCTACACACTGTACTGCTTAGTTCACACATTTCACGCCTTTCACCTTTCACACCTATCAGCTTAGTTTAGGATTCCGCAGTATTTATATTTTGTTATCCTAGTTTAACTTATTTTGTTACTCTGACTTTGTATCAGATCCACCGCATTGTAACTTTCTGGTCTCATAGGTCACTTTGGCCTTTTGAAGACATTACTATAACATTTCATTTCATTTCATCTCTCTCTCTCTCTCTCTCTCTCTCTCTCTCTCTCTCTCTCTCTCTCTCTCTCTCTCTCTCTCTCTCTCTCTCTCTCTCTCTCTCTCTCTCTCTCTCTCTCTCTCTCTCTCTCTGCATGTATGTATGTATGTATATGTGTGTATATATATATATGTGTGTGTGTGTGTGTGTGTGTGTGTCCGCTCAGTACCTAGATTCTCTCTCTCTTTCTGGATGTCCGCTCAGTACCTGGATTTTACTCTTCAAGGATTGGTGCTAAAATCTACAATTCCCCAAGCCCTCCCTCCCTCTTAACAATTACAATCTTCTGTACAGGAAACACAATCCCTGAATTTTTTACAGGAAATTTCTTTCTAATATTGCACTAAGATAAACCTTGAGGACATTATAGAGGCAAACTCAGATATGTTCTATACTTATTTAGTGATTGCTTGTAACTACTTCACTAAACAAATTATAACCTTGAAGTCCCATGTCAAAAGCCCACCCACAGTCATGTCTAGAAAAGCGCCCATGAAGTCGAAAATGAATAAAAGTGAAACACTGTTATAATGTAACACCACCACCAACTTACTAGTTGCACATGGATACAACAAAGAGAGACCATCCATTGTTCCCATGCATACTTGCACACATGGCAACGTCCTGAAAATTTTATATTGGGCACCTCATTGATTAAGGTCAGTCGACTGACTAACAAAATACAATCAAGAAGTTATCTAGAGAGAGAGGCCCTTCCTGGTACAACACAATCCCTAGGATTGTGACCAGGCAAACTGCCCTTACCTGAGAAAATTACTGGAGCACTATGTGACAATGTAATTGTGAACTGTCGCTATTTTGAGCTGCATTTGAACTATCCAGGTTGACGCTGCGAGACTTCGCCATAACGGTCAATTTGATGTCCCATATTGATATATCAGGGACCGTATTGCTAGCTCTTTCTTAACCAGGAAGTGCAATGTAAGCACATTTCGTCGGTCCTGCATACAAAGAGTAAAGTCGAGAACCTTAAGCACATAGGCACGAACATAAATTTATGGGTATGCTCAAAGATTTGAAAAAGAAGGGGGGGAGGATGCAAATACCTAAACGCATTATATATACAAAGCAGAGATCTCCAATTCGAACTACTGGTAAGAATAATCAACAGTGATTTGTTTGCCAGCAATGTAAGATCTGCATAAACCGAAACAACCAAAGTAGAACCAACACTTTTAGATTGATGCAAGCAACAGAACTCTTTACAGCAGAGAATTTCCATTAGCAGCAGGGAAAGGTAACGCGAAGAAGATAGCAGAAACTTAGAGTTAGTGTTCTCGGCACAGCTTCATCAACCTAAAATTTTCAACTTGCTATTCAAGCTAGCGATTTGCTGGGTCACCTACTTGTCAGACAGAATGACCGCAAGACAAATCACATACCCAAGTCTGCACAATGCTAGACAGCTCTATAAGCACACCTACCACCTCTTTGACTTGGCAAGTAAGGTTTTGCACAGATCACACTTAACAACATGCCAACCGGAAGCATCCAATATTTAAAAACAACATGCAAACCCACAAATGGGAAGCATCCAATAGTTACTTAAAACTCAACCAATCATTTACCTGTGCAAGTTTCTCTTGGCAGTTACTGCCTCTGTCTCACTGGAGTAACTGATCGTGAATACATCTCCCTTCGCACTTTTTTTGAAATCCTGATACACTAGGACACTATCACTAACTACAACAATTGAAAACAAACAAGATGCACACAAACGTCGTCATGCATAAATTTAAAGATAATAAAGATAAGCAACAATATAAAAAATCCATTGCTGTTTTCAAAATGGATATGAGAGACAAGCCCAAATACTTTAGAATAGTACAACCAGAAGGAAGGGAGACAGGAACGGGGATACCAAAAACACTTAAAATACACAATTTTCAGCTATAGTTTTCAAAATGTTAGATGCACAAGACACCTTGAGCCTCTATATACCTAAAATACCTAAAGAAACCTACTCTAGTTTCATGAGTGTGTGCATTCACTACAACAACTGTACAGGTTCAGAGTAGTCGATATTTGTTCCAAGTCGCAATTTGCTTATTAGAGACAAAACTGGAAGTGGACCAGTGTTCCCAAAGAAAATTTTTTAAACAAACAGAAAAAATTGGGCTATTAAAATCTTTAGGTTTTTTTCCAAACCTTTGCAGGCTTTTTTGGAAATTATAACTAATGTTGCAGACATCCTGCATTATGACCATGTTTTGGCATTTTGGAACCTTACAGCAGTACCAAAATAGGACAATGGACCATTTAAGCGTTCCACTTGTCCAAAGCCAACCAGAACAACATTTAAGGTGTCCATGCACACACGCACAATGCACACGTGTTATCAAGAAACGCCTATTTTTGGTCCCTTTTTTTTTTTTTTTTTTTTTTGGAGGGGGGGGGGGGGGGGGGGGGGGGGGGGGGGGGGGGCAGGGTGTTGTTTTGAGGCATGTGGAAATCTCTGGAACGTCTCGGAAAGGCCAGCCGTTCCGGACAAGTAGGTGATACCGGATTGGAAGGCCCGGAATGGCCAGAATTTCAGATTTTAGTTTTTCTATCTTGTTAGCCTCCCCCTTATAGAATGCCCCTCCCCCAAGCCCTTACCTTCACAATGCACACAAGCTTTCAAGGCCAAGCCTCAAGCCCTACCCTCTCGAGTCTTGACTCTCAAGCTCTCAAGTCTACAAGGCTACATAGTACAAACTCTCTCTCTCTCTCTACTGGAGCAAGATCTATACCAGCTATTCTTGAGTCAGGACTCGCGTGGGGCACGGCGGCTCTTTCATGAGCACAACCCCCCCCCCCCCCCCCCCCCCCCCCCGCCCTTACCTCTACAGAGGCCTGGGCCAGTATGCATCTTCTTTGTACACAGTTCCTGGACAATCGCCCCTTCCCAACCCCCCCCGATCCATGCCCACACACGTGCTTTTTGCACCGCTGAGATGGTGAAGAAGGCCATTGACAGGATGAGGACTAGGAGAGCATATGATCATGATGGCTTAGTGGCTGAGCATTTCATGCATGTCAGAGATCTACTAGCAGAGCTTCTAGCAGTTATATATACCTAGATGAATCCAGGATAAGCCCAAATTCACCCTTAAAAGGAAAGTGCAAGGTATAGACCCATGGTAGTCACCCACAAGACAATATAACCATCAGCTTCATCATGCATAGTATTGACTAAATACCACGACATTCCCACTAACGTCCTCAGTGCCAAATAGTGGGTGGAGAACTAGGTGATCACATATGCTCCCAAACACAACACACCACATGCACGCACATACGAGCATACATCAACACAAAGTTCAACGTACTGAGTTTTTGTCATGACTCTGGAAATCGAAGGGAAAACTCGACCATAATGAAACCTAGCACTAAATCGGAAAAATTAGCACAAAAATGAGGTAGTTGATAGGGCATACGCACCCAAAAGATAGAAAGAATTAGCACAATCATGCCATGTGTAAGGGCCTGCCTCATACTTGGAGCCTATCTACTATTGTACCTATCTTCAAGTCGGGAGACCCTATGGAGCTTGGGAATTATAGCACTATCATGATTGGACACACGTCACCTTGGCACAATTGTATGTATCCATTCTTGAGCAGCAGCTGAGTAGATGGGCACAGAGGAGGAGGGAATATGCGTAGCTGGGCAGGCAGGGTTCAAGAGAGGTTTTTCTACTTTTGACCATATCCTGACACTCAAAGCCATTATTGAGGCGGGCAAATCACATGGGCAACGGATCTATTGTAGGTTTGTAGACTTCCGCAAAGCATTTGACACAGTACCCAAAGCTAGATTGAAGCGCAGACTACAGGAGATGGAAGTACCGACAGAGCTCATTTGGGGGATCATGGCATTATACAGGTCAGTAGCAGGGCATGTACGCACCTCAGAGGGTCAATCTACAATGGTTTACTCCATTATTGGGGTGAAGCAGGGCTGCCTCGCTCTCTCCTACTCTATTTGGTATGTATGGATGAGTTTCTCACTATATTGAGAGAGATGGTGATAGAGGTGCAAAGCTGGCAGGGACATGGATTCCACTATTGTATATGCTGATGATATTGTGTTGATCTCCAACTCTCCGGAGGGGATGCAAAGTCACTTGGATGCTTTGCATAGGTTTGCCCATGAAAGTGGTTTGTCTGTCATCCTTGGTAAAACCAAGGTCATGGTGTTTAATACCACCCCACAGTGGATCACGAGGTCAGCACCCGCATTCACATACGGCCAAGAGACAGTGGAGTATACAGATCCTTACACTTATCTTGAAGTGGTCTTTAGTGGACCAGCATTTTCATTGAGGAGAGCAGCATAGACTAGACTGACCAAAGCCCATGAAGCATTGGGTAGATTGGAGAGGATGTATTCACAGATTCAGTTTCAGGAGCCTCAGACAAAGCTCTGCTCTTTGACACTCTCATGGCTTCTGCATTGCTCTATGGAGCTGAGATATGGGGACCTTCATTGGATCATCACGGGAGGTCGGGTCGCACTGATGGATGGAGGGACATGGAGAAGCCTCTGGTATCTATGGACTCGCGGCTCATTAGAGCCAAGGCTTCAATACCACTTGACATTATCCGAGCAGAGCTAGCTGCCCCCCACTAGTGGTTGACGTGCTCACCAGATTAGTCTCCTTCATACACCGCATGTGGAAACTTCCCAAGGACAGATATGCCCTCCTTGCACTTGAGTCCTCTCGATAGTTAGCCACGTAGGGAGATATAACATTATCCGAGCAGAGCTAGCTGCCCCCCACTTGTGGTTGACGTGCTCACCAGATTAGTCTCCTTCATACACCGCATGTGGAAACTTCCCAAGGACAGATATGCCCTCCTTGCACTTGAGTCCTCTCGATAGTTAGCCACGTAGGGAGATATAACATGCTTGTATGGGGAGATGACATCATGGTTTCAGGCGCATGGGTTCAGCATAGATAGATTGCCCCCCTGCCAATACTCAAAGGATGCACCCTCTCTGACTCTTACACAGTCCGAGATCACCAGGCTCATCCGCCAATACTTGACTCAGCTAGACACCAAGAAAACATGGATACAGCCAACATAGGATACGGGCACGAAGATGGCCTTCTACAGAGAGCATCTTCTCCAGCTTACGGAGGACGATTTTGTGACGACACCGAGATACATGGATACCCACCTGTCTAATGGGATACGATGTGCTATTGGCCAAATATGCACATCTTCACACAAGCTACAGGTCGAGACTGGGAGATACTGCGGAGTACCACCAGAGGAGCTTAAGACAAGGTTGCACTACACATACTACTGCCCAGTCTATTATGAGATACAAGGTCACTATCACTGCTTGTTCAGAGAGGGCTTTGAACCACTCTCCACAGTCATGGGGTACGAGGACCAAAGATGCCAGAGTTTGTTTTTGTTGGGGCTGTGTAGACATAGAGAGAGCTTGATGAGAGGAGAGGCTAGCCAGTCTCAGAGGCAGATCACAGACTTCTTTAGAGCAAACAATGGACACCCAGAGGAGCTACTACCACAACAGAGCCTTTGTAGACGTTAATATATCATTTCATTTCCCCCCCTATCACTCTCTTATGCTCTTTCATGATGGTACATCCTATGAGGCTCGAGCCATCACCCATGGACCATAACTCATGGCACATGCTCTCTCACTTCACTCTCTCATTCCCATAATACCTAATGCATTCAATACTCTCCCATTCTCTCTACTCTAGGCACTCATACCTAGTCTTAAAATCATAAGATTTATTTTTTGAACACATATAGCATGAATGTACGTAATAATCTTTTTTTAGTACTTCAATGTCGTACTAAACGCACATAAAACTGAGGTAAACAAACACATGTAACCACCCCACTCTCAAAAGCGCTATGTCAAAAAGTTGTTGAGGGATTTGATATGATTGAGCACAAACCTATCTCATCTCTTATGGATCCCAACTAAAATTTGTCATAGTATGAAAATGGTACCGCACATCAATATGTTTGGTACACGTGTGAAACATGGCATTTTTAGCCAAACAGACTGCACTCTATCTATCACAACCAAGCACAAGCTTGTGATCAGGCAATCCAAGCTCACTAACTAGGCGGGCTAACCATATGGCTTCTTCGGAAGCTTCAACGATGACTGAAATATATTCAGCTTTAATAGTAGAGAGTGCAACTATCCTCTGAAGTCTAGAGCCCCATGAAATGACACCACCCACGAGTTGATTTGCGGGTATTAAAATCACCTGCCATGTCAAAATCACAATATCCTTACAGTTTTAATGAAACTTTTCCATAACATAGGCATTTGCTTTTGGTCCCTTTCGAGTACCTCATTATGGTCTTTATAGCATCTCAAGGTGCTCTGCCACAATTAGACATAAACTTGCTTAGTACTCCCACTGAGTAAGCAATGTCAGGTCTAGTGGCAACCATAGCATACATGAGAGAGCCGCACGCTGAAGCATAAGGTACTCCCCTCATAGCATTGGTTGCATCATCAATTTTCGGGCATTCACTTACACTCAAATTTACATGTGGTTGCAATGGCACGCTCAAAGGCTTAGCATCAACCATATTAAACCTTTCAAGTACTTTTTCAATGTACGTCACGTGACACATCCCAACCCTATGTGTCCCTGGACAAGCTACACCATAACAGGGTTTCCGTCAAGTCCAGTCAAGTTAGATTAGAAGTGATCTGGCACTTTTGTGACTCTATTCGTAGACCGTGCATTCCCAATCACTTAAGAGTAGATGCATATCCTCTGGTTGCATAAGCATAAGCAATTCCATCAGATTCCTCAGAGTCAGTTTGGGGATTTTTCAGATGACTTTATCCTATTTTTGACATTTTTCACTTAATTTATTAAGTGACTTTTGTTGGGTACTTAGTAGGGCAAATTGGGTAAGTTAATAATAAGCAAACCCAAGTTAGCACAAATTGGCAGATGAGCAAAGGCACAGCAAGCTTCCCCAAGCAACAGGTGCCCCACCCTCTCTCACCAAGACTCCCTTTCCCTCAGCCATCAGCGTTTTCAGCCATCGCCAGAAGGACCTTCCTCTTGGCGTTTTCCAGAACCTGCTATCGCCATCCCAAGTCCACCTTGACCTGGCGTTTTACCCCATTGGCAGCAGCACCATCAAGAATCACTAATGCTAGGATTTGCTGGCAGATCTGCAGCGATTTCAGCATGTACTAACGCCAATAAACACCTCATTAGACCAGGGTTTTCATTTCAGCATTCAGCCATTAAAACGCAGCAGATCTGCAGTGCTTTGGCCTCCCCTGTTCAGCGTTTTGCAGCAGCATTATCAGCGTTTTACAGCAGATCTTAAGCAAGGAAAAACGCAGCCCATATGCACCTTACATTGGTATCAAAGCTTTGGAAGTGTTCTGCATTACTCAAGGAAAGAACCACAAGAATTTTTTTTGCTTGTTGCGATCGCACGAACCCAAGTTTACTTGGGCGTGGCGATTCCTAATCGTGTTTTGTTGAAGAGTGACGGGAATCCCAAGAAAGAAGGGCTTGTCCAACCTCCCCTTGTGTCTCTTTTCACTCATTGAGAGCGGACCGTGCACTTAGCGGCCGGCCAATCGACGTGAGGTGGGAAAAAGCAACCTTGGTGTGAGCGCAAGGGCGCCAAGGGGTGCGCCCGCAGAAAAGGGTAGAACTCGGGTGAAGATAAGATCCTTCTCCAACGCGATTTGCAAGCGAAAGAAAACCTCAAGAACCTCAAGACCCTCAAGAACCAAGTTCCTCGTGAACTTAAGAACCAAAGATCCTAGTGCATGGTCGTCACCCGGAGCGGCATGGATACTTCGCATTCAGGTGATGAGCATGAGAGAGGCGACGATGGATTCTCCCCACCAGCAGATTTTTCCAACCCTCCCCCTTCGCCATCTACGCCACGAGTTGTCCTCACCCCTATGGAGATGATGGTCAAGTCAATGTTGGACATGATGGCACAACAACAAGAAACGAATCGAGTTGCCTTGGCACAGCTCGCAAGCAAAGCAGAAGAACAAGCAACAAAGGACCATGCACAAGAAGCCAAGGACCGCAAGCGCGATGAAAGAAACGGCAAACTTGCTACAAAACAAGAAGAAAATCGACTTGCTCAAGAACGTGAGCGCCTTGCTCAGGAACGTCAACGCATTGCTCTTGCCGCAAAACAAGAAGAACAGCGACTTGCTCTCGAACGCGAGCGCGCTGAACGAAAAGAACGCAAAGCAGAAAGGGACGCCGAGCGAGAAGCTCAAAGGGAGATTCGTAATCAAGAATTTATTTCCCAAGTCCTAGCCTCGAAGACCGAATCACCCAAAGATCGTGGGAGTTTGTCAAGTGGCACAAGCCACGATGCGGATTCACTCAATCCAGTCACAGAGAAGTTGACTTTCAGTAAGTATGACGGTAAGATGGATGCTACTGTTATTCATTCTTGGTTGCATCAATTTAATGCTTATTTTGCGACTAGTAAGAAAACAGGCAATAGCAAAGTTTTGACGACTGCTATGTACCTTGCCAGTGATGCCATAAATTGGTATGAGGCTTGGCAAGAGGCACAACTAGCCGCGCACCTAGAGGCAGCAGACGATCTCACGCCCCCCTCTTTTAGTTGGGCTGATTTCCAAGACAAGCTCAAGGCGCGGTTTATGCCACCTCAGTACCTTGCATGACTAAAGGACGATTGGCGAGCTCTCAAGCAAAACGGTATGCCAGTTATGTCTTTCTCTAATCGAGTTTTGCAGCTCGGCACTCAATTACGCAAATCGGATAAGAAGCGCAAGGAGGCATTTCTTTACGGATTGGACGAGTCTATCAAGTATGATGTCGAAGTACTCGATCCACCCGATCTCAACAAAGCGGTAGCAATCGCTCTCGCCTACGAGATGAAGCACAACAAAGGAAAGCAAAAACAAGACTTCTCAAGGAACCTCGCAGAACTCTCGGAACACACAGAATGGTAAGAACGGTAAGAATGGTAAGAATGGTAATTCTTCTAACTCTTCTTCCTCTAATTCCTCGAAAAAGAACTCTAACAATGAATCTAAGGGTAAAGCTAAAGCACCTGCAAAACCTAAGCTAACCCCTGATGAAAAAGCTTCTCAAGGAATTATAGGAGGATACATCACGGCTAAAGAACAAGTGCTTTATACTAAAGAAGGTAGATATTTTCAATGTCATGTCAAGGGTCACATTAAGGCTTGTCCCAAGACAGTCCCACCTAAAGAACCAAAGGCACCCACAACTACCACAAACTCTCTCACAACACAACCTGCATCTTCTCCTGACTCTGACACACACATTGATGAATCTCTCTTGAAGTGTTCTGGTCATGTAAAAGGACAGCGTTTTATCATATTGTTTGATCCAGGCAGTATGCATGATGTGATTAGTCCCCCTCTTGTTGAGAGAGCCCGCCTAGAGGTTAGCATAGTTGACACGTACGGTCACGTACGATGGTTACACGTACGAAGACGTGCGGTACTAATCGAACTAAAAAAAATTAGACGTACGTTGACGTAACGTACGATGCAAAAAAATAAATCATATATTAGTACATACAACTCAAAGGAGATGTCTTACAAGTAAGAACATTAAAGATTTGGCCATGGACATTGGAAACGGCAATGTTCGAAAAAAGATGATCATGATTGCATTTGATTTCATAATTCATTACATAAGTAGAGAGTCGAGGCTCGAGAGATACAAGTGACAAAAAGTAGTACAAAAAAGTAGTGACACAACTCATAGTCTCATGGCCCATGGGTACAAACTTTAAAGCATAAAGAGAGAGTTCTAAGTGCTCATATCGCTCTCATCACCGGAGTTGTGGTCCGAGCTTGAGCTAGAGCTTGAGCTAGAGGTAGCTGCATCATCCTCATCACTACTTGCATCAGATGCACTAGATGCAAGACCATAATCTCCCTCACTAAGGATGTTGCCCTCATCATCAAACTCTGGCTCTCTAGGATCCGCAAGTTTAGAAATGGACACATTCTCCAAAGTGGTGTCCGCCATAGTAGATCCGCTACCCGAGCCTCGCCGCACATAGGTCCTAGGTGTCCGTGCCGACGCTCTTCCACTCCCATGAGCAACCGAAGTGGAAGCTCCTCTACCTGTAGTTGCCAAAGCTCGCACAACCACCTTCTTGCGGGACCGTGTGCGAGAGACACGGCGATCAATCTCCTCCAACTCCAAGTAGAGGTCTCGAAATATTTGCTCCTCCTCTGGATCGCGATCTTTGTTGAGACTCTTAAGAGTTTCAATGGAGAGCTTGCATTCATCTACATTCACCTATTTGTCATTTACAACATGCAAGAAGATTAATGGAGTTAGCAATTTGGTATGCCAAAAATATGAGCACATGATACATCATACATATTACATCATACATGTGAAAGCATAAATAAAGAGTATGATGTAGCCAACTCAATTACCTGCCTAGCCATTGGCATCTCGTGCATGAACCTCAACATGCGTAAATTGGAGCGACAATAGATAAGCCGCTCCAATTGCTTCGTAGAAAGCTTGTTGCGGATCTTGGTGTGTATAAGAGAATACGCCGACCAATTCCGCTCACATGCACCCAATGAGCAATCCTAGAGCACATAGATGATAGAAGAGAGGCATGAGATTTGAATTGTGGGAATTTTCAATTGAGAGGTGACTTATGTGACATGTCACATGAATGATGAATGTCAAATGATGACATGATTGAGATTATAAATTTATAATTTATGGTATGGTATTATGTATAATTATTAATATATATGATATACCTGTCCAAGAACCCTCAATGCCACCCTTTGAAGGTGAGGCAATTGATAGCCAAAACATTCCCACCAAAAAAGAGGCTTCACTAACGAATCCCTCCTCCAACACACCGAGGAAGCGAATGCTGTGCCTCTTTGGTCTCCATAGTTGATGAGCTCTTGGAGAAACTCTCCATGGTGTTCTTCATTGAGTATCTTTGGAAGGTACTTGTCGCGCTCCTCTTGAAGTGCTTGATCCGCAAAGATTGATGGCTTTTTGAAAGCCGGATGCAAGAGGGCGGCAAAGCCATGGATTGGTCGCCTCATCCAATCCCACCGCTTTTTAACAAGGAAGAGAATGTCATCTCTCTTTGGAGAGTCCTCCAACACATCACTACAAAGAGAGAGAGAAAGATAGTCAAGCATGGAAGGGTAGAACCGTAGATAGAAAAAGACAACTTACAATGTACATAAATCATAAGGTGATATGTTTACCGTGAACCATCGGGTGCTCCATCAAGAATGGTGGATCTCTCAATCTCCTTGTAAGCCTCCTCCATGAAGTGGTAAAGGAGACCTATGGTAGACCCTTCCATGTCGGTCATCCGAAGCACCTTATACAATGGCAATACCACCATGACAAGACCTTTGACCTCTTGCCAAAACTCCTCCTTCAAGCAAAGCCGTTGGATGGCCTTTGCATCTTGTTGGGATGATTGGGTCTCTTCTTCAATCCATGCTTTGAACTCATCCGAGACCATTGTCTTTTGCAAGTTGGTTTGCACATCATAGAGGCGCTCAAGGAGGAGCCACATAGCGGCAAAGCGTGTTGCGGAAGGCTTCTTCAACTCCAAGCCGGAGTAAGTGCGATATATCGCAAGTACTCTCACCTTTTTGTTGATGAAGTTGACGATGGAGAGGGCTTGGGATAGAATGTCCTTTACCCAAGGTAGGTCGCCAATGTCCTCCAAGAGGAGGTCAATGCAATGTGATGCACATGGAGTCCATACTATGTGTGGATACTCCGCCTCTAGCTTTTTGGCCATGGAAGCACAATTGGAGGCATTGTCAGTGATTACTTGAATGACGTTGCTTGGACCGATCTACATATGGAGAAAGAAGGGAAAGTGAGAAGAGCCAAGGCAAAAGACAAAATTGAAAATAGTAGATACTTGAGAGTGGAATCAAAAATTTTACCTCTTTTATGGCTTGACGAATGTGGCGGTAAATGAAGGCACCCGTGACCTTTTTCCCCCTTGCTCCCGCATCAACCGCTCGCAAGAAGTAGGTGCCAAGAGGGCATGAGACAAGGATATTAATGATTCCCCTCTTCTTGCGGTCACTCCATCCATCGGTGAGAATAGAGCAACCATACTTTACCCATCCGGCACGCACGGGGTCAAGAGACTTGTCGATTCGTGCCCTCTCTTCATCAAGCTTTTTGGTGCGCATGTCATGGTATGACACTCCCGTCCACCCTTCACATGGACCAACCGCGGCAATAGCCTTCACCATGCGTTTCCAACGATCCGTGCGAAGAATATGAAAAGAGAGATTGCACTCAATGATGGTGCGTGCAATCTCTATCTCCGCTTGTCGTTGCCTCTCTTTGAGGAAAGACAAAGGACCGGAAGTTCCACCCACCGTTTGTGCAAGAGTAGCTTGCTTTGGAGGCCGCCCACCATGACTTCTTTTGCTCTTCTTTGAGACGCTACCACCCTCGGTGGAGGCCATGGTAGCGCCGCCGGATGCAACGGACATTGATGGAGAAGCATCCTCCCCGAATCGGAGAGATCATGGTCGGGCGGAACCACCTCCTCCGATGCCTTTGCAACCGCCTTGCGCGTCTTCAAGGGGAGATACTTTGCTTTGCACTCTTGGAAAATGTCGTCGGGGATATTCGGACAAGGACCCGCTTCCCCTCCCACCTTGGTCAAGTGGATGATAAGGCGGGTGGAGCTTGAGGTCATGGTCTTCGGGCAATATTTGCAATACCATTTGCAAACATTTTGCTTGTTCTTCACCCTTTCAAAGTAGCGGCAATGCTTGTTGAAGGCTTCATGAAGAGCGGGCGGCATTATGGAGAGCTTGAGGGATGGGGAGTGATGAGAGAACTTTAGAGTAATGGAGAGCTTGAAGGAGATGGATGGAGATGAAGAGAGCTTAAGGATTAATGGAGAGCTTGAAGGAGATAAAGAAAGCATGAGCCTTGAAGGAACAATGGAGAGCTTGAAGGAGATGAAGGGAGCTTGAAGGAGTAATGGAGAGCTTGAAGACTTGATGGAGTGCCAAAGCTTGAAGCCTTGATGGAGTGCCAAAGCTTGAAGCCTTGGCCCTTGATGAATGGAGAGAGCTTGAGGGAGCTTGAGTAGGGAAGGAGATGAATGAGAGAGCTTGAGGGATATATGGAGAAGAAGAGAGGGTGGGCAACCTTATATAGGTTTTGAGGAGAGAGGGAGAAGAGGGTTAAAGAGAGAGCATGCTTCAAAATTCAAATTCCATGTGCCATGGCCATAGCCCATGTGGCTTTGTGTGTGTGCGTGTGTGTGTGTGTGTGGATGTTGAGGGGGGGGGGGGGGGGGTGGGGGGGGTGGGATGGCACATTGGCTTATGATGCCCCAAGGGCTCCAAGGCCCCCAACGTTCAATTTTTAACGTTCAAAAACTGCCAGCATGTGGCGCTACAAAACGGCTGTAAAAACAGTCAAAAAAGTCCGCCAACGATCACTTTTTTTTTATCGGACAGAACCCGGACGGAACGGACGGGACGTTCCGTTCGACGGACGTGGACAACCCTGGAGGTTAGTCAGAAATCTCCTCTGGAAATTTCTAGCTTCGCTCCTGGTATGGACTCTCTCATCACGAAGGAGTGCCTTGATGTGATGTTTACCGTTCAACAAGCTTCTTTTCGTAGGAAATTTCTTGTGTCTCCTCTCTCAGGATGTGATATGATCCTAGGCATTAAATGGTTTCGTGAACTCAACACTCTCATTGATTTTGAAGCTAACACTCTCATTCTACATGCCAAATCTGATTCCCCCCTCATCATTCGTGCTGAAGAGGGTTTGCATTCTTTGCCTCTCATCTCGCATGTACAGGTAAAGCGTGAATTACGACGAGGAGCACAAGCGGCATTCATTTATGCTGCCCCAGTTTCCCAGAGCATTCAAGGTCCAGGTAAGTATTCGGAGTTGTTTACGAAATTTAAACATCTCTTTTTGCAGGATGATCTTCCACCTCGTCTCCCACCGGAGCGGCCGGAGGACCATCGCATCGAGCTTATGGAGGGAGTGCAGCCTGTCAGTAAGACTCCCTACCGTTTGAACAAGTCACAGGAGGAAGCGCTAGAGCGACAACTCACGGAGTTGGTGGCCAGAGGATTCATACGTCCTAGTGATTGCTGCCCCTATTTTGTTCGTTCGCAAGAAGGATGGTTCGTCTCGTTTGTGTGTTGATTACAGGGCATTAAACAAGATGACCGTCAAGAACAAGTTTCTGATGCCTCGCATTGAGTATATCCTCGATAGGCTCAATGGGGCAAAGGTTTTCAGCAAGGTCGATCTCAAAAGTGCATACCATCAGGTACGGATATTCAAAGGCGACATTTTCAAGACCGCTTTTCACACCAAGCGAGGGCAATGGGAGTATATTATTATGCCTTTTCAATTGACAGGAGCCGTGGGTACATTCAATCGTCTCATGGTAGGTCGTTTCGGCGACATGGTAGGTGTATGTGTATTCATCTTTTTAGATGATATTCTCATTTTTTCTGCATCGTGGGAACAACATGAAAGAGATGTTGAAAGGGTACTAACTCATTTGGATGAGTGTCAATTGTACATTGCAACTAAGAAGTCTGAATTTTTTCTTACTGAAGTCACTTATTTGGGTTATATCATTTCTGCAGAAGGCGTCAAGCTAGACCCCGCGAAGGTGGAACAGGTGCGTAATTGGGATTTGCCCAAAACTACATATGATGTGCGTTCTTTTCTTGGTTAATGTCAAGCATATAGTTCGCACATAGAGAATTTTGCACGCATTGCTGCACCTATGACTGATGTTTTCAAAGGGGTAAAGACTCGCCGTCAGCGCGTAGACTTTCCCGAGGCAGCCATTGAGGCTTTCGCAGCTCTCAAGGTTGCGGTGACAGAAGCACCGTGTCTTATCCTTGCCTCTTGGCATGACCCCTTTGAGGTATGGTCGGATGCGAGCAATGTCGCCATAGGCGCTGTGCTCCAGCAGCATGGTCGCTCAGTAGCTTTCCTTAGCCGGAAGCTCAATAGTGCGGAAAAGAATTATTCAGTTTATGATAAAGAACTTTTGTCTGTCATTCACTCTCTTAAGCATTGGAAGCATTTTTTGTATGGTAGAGAGTTTACAGTGCGCACAGATCATCAAGCCCTCAAGTGGCTACAGTCTATGCCTAGTGCACATTGGAGTGATCGCCAAGCACGGTGATCACAATTTTTCGAGCAATTTGGCGGTTTGATTGAGTATGTACTTGGGAAAGCTAACCCTGTTGCAGATGCGTTGAGTCGCAAAGGACAGATTTTGGCTCTTGAGTCAAGAACCACATTTTCTATACAGAGTGAGTCTTCTGATAGCATGAAGAACCAATATGCAGATTCGGAGTTTGGTAAGTATTGGTTGCAGGCTCTTGCTTCCCAAGGGCCTAGCAACTATCTCATTCGTGATGGATTGTTATTTTTTCATCAGCGTCTATGTGTGTTGCCCTCTCTCAGGCCAGCCATATTGCATGATGCGCATGACTCTCTCACGGGTGGACACAGGGGTATGAACACCACATTCGAAAAGATTGAACGATTTTTCTATTGGCCTAAAATGCATAAAGATGTGTTTAGATATGTCACACATTGCACTATATGTCAAAAAGTAAAAGCTCCTCGGGGTAAGCAGCAAGGCCTCTTACTTCGCTGCCTATTCCCGTGGGACCTTTCAAGATATCTCTATGGATTTTGTGACTAACTTACCACCAAGTCAGCATTCAAGGAGCACTCAATGTTTAACTATTGTTGATCATTTCAGCAAATTCTGCATGTTGATTCCTTGTAAGGCCACAGTTACTGCACAAGATGTTGCACGATTGTTCATAAAGCATTGGTACCCCCTTTGTGGTTTGCCAAAGTCCATTGTTTCAGATAGGGATGTTAAGTTTACGTCCAACTCTTGGCGTGCACTTTTTGAAAATTTTGGCACAAAGTTGAATTTTTCATCCGCTCTTCATCCACAGTCAGATGGTCAAACGAAAATTTATAATCAGTTGGCTTTTGATGTGTTGAAGTCTTATGTTCATGATCAACAGTCGCAATGGGAGCTCTATCTCCCATTGGTTCACGCTATTCTCAATGGTTCCTTCTCTTCTACTATTGGTCGAGCTCCGTATGAGGCAGCTTTTGGCCGCCGATTCCAATCACTGTTGACTCGATCGGTCAGTCAAATGCCTGATGCCAATACTAAGAGTCAGTCATTGGATAAAATTTCTGAGAGTGCGAAGCTTCGGTTAAGCAAGGCTCAGGAATCTTATTCTCGACAGGCTAACAAGCATCGTCAGGAGGCCTCGATCAAGGAAGGAGATTGGGTGTATCTACGAATTATGAAACAGCGTCTTAAGCAAGTTCGCAAGAAATGTCCTAAGTTATCTTTCCGTATGTATGGTCCATTTCAAGTCATCAAAAACATTAATGATGTAACAAACTGCTGACGTGTCAAAGCCTAAAGAATGGAGCCACCTTACAGATGCCGGCCGAGGGGCCTAAACCCTAAGAAGAACAAGCAACAGAAGAAGTGTCACATAGTGATGACGTGGTTGCCCGAGTGCATAAAACCCTAACCCTAATTTCTGCCAGAAACCCTAATTGCTGAAACCCTAATTCTGAAAACCTAATTCTGAAAATCCTATTCCTATAACCTGCAAACCCTAATTCTGAAAACCCTAACCCTAAAACCTGCAAACCCTAATTCTGGAAACCCTAACCCTAAAACTGCAACAACGTGGCTGATTTCCGAAAATTGCGCTGGCATGATGACGTGGCAGGTTGTACGGATTTCCGTCATTTACGCTTGCAGCTTTTGGCATTGCTTTTTGGACCAGAAGCTTTTGAGTTTGAAAGCTTTTTTAATTGCTTTTTGGATCAGAAGCTTTTGATTTTGAAAGCTTTTCATGTAAACTGCTTTTTAGGCAAAGGGCCTTTAAATATAAGGCTAGGGCTCATTCTCTGGCATGCTTCAGTACGAAGGTGCAGAGTCTCGAGTACCGGCTTGTACTTTGATGATGCAATATAAAGAAATACCGAAAGGGGCGCCAAGGTTGTCGCGTGGCATCTCTCTCTCTCTCTCTCTCTCTCTCTCTCTCTCTCTCTTAGTTCAGTTGTTATTGAAGTGCTAAAAGTTTTTTCAGTCTGTTCTTTTCTATTGGCACGTGGTGCCCACCTTGTGACAGTGGTATCAGAGCATCAGGTGTGTGCTTTGCTAAAAGCATATCGGTCCTACAAAAGAGCAGACAGAGCTACTGTAATTTGATTCGAGGTATTAGCCACTCCCACCCTTACTTCATCGCGCATCGGGCGCGCTCCCGTCTTCACAGCTCATGTCTTACAGGGAAAAAGCCAATAAAGATCACTTGCAAGAGAAGGATCCAGATCTGTTTCAAGTCACTGTTTTTCTCACAAGTAGTGCCATGCAGATGTTCATGTCTACAGCTACCAAGCAACATACTCCAAGAACTTGCCAAGCTTTCAAGAAAAAAAAAAAAATTGTCCGAAGTTATATGGTTTCTAACATCTTTCTTCGGAGAGCACCTTCTGGCAGAGTGGGGTATTCTGAAATGCTTGCCATGGAAACCCTAGCAGATTATAACTTGAAGTTTCTCCACATCTCCCAGAAGATGTCTCTTCACAGGCAGATGAACTTGGAGACCGAGTGCGATTGCTATCTTGGGACTACCATCGCCGCCAAAGAAACACTGATTGTCCAAGAGCTGATGGACCATGCTCTGCTCGGCTACGACCTTATGGAAGAAACCTAACCCTAATTTTTGGTGCAGGTTTCAGGATGGAAAGTCAGTCGACTTTTCGAGCTCGACTAATGTCGAGATTGCTTTTCAAGTTTGAGTTCTGTTTGAGCTTGTTTGGTGATTTTGTTTGGAATTTGTTTGAAATGGATGGTATCTGTTTTGAACCTGTTTTGGTGCCGATTTGAATTGTTTGACTCTGGTTTGATACTGGTTTCAATGATTGGTGATTTTACTCCCGGGTGGAGAAGTAAGAAATACTGTTTTGGTATCGTTTGAACCTCGGAACAACGCAGGCTGATGCCTGGGGAGCGTTTGGTTGTATGCTTGTAGAATAATTGTTGTTGTGACTCCCGGCCCGGACCTGGATGGTTATGCGGGAGGAGTATTAAGAAGTCTGAGCAGTGGTTACTCTTAGCACCTCCAAACGACGCAGGCTGCGGTCTAGTGGGCGTTTGGTTGTAAAAGGCCTCTATATCTCCCGGCCGGGCCTTTTTAGGTTATGCGGGAGGAGTGATGAGGGAGTCCTTGAATATCTCCGGGCCCGGACCTTGTTAGGTTATTCGGGAGGAGTGTTCATCACCGGCTTTATGTTTCTATGTCTTGCAACATGCATATGTGAGCATTTGTGTTGCATTGTGATGTGCCAACCACTGAATATTCCTAATTGGATGAGATTGCCTGGGTATGTAATTTTACTGCATCAAGACACCCGAGGAAGATCAGTACGGTCTAGGTGTGATGGCTAATTTTACTACGCTGGAATATCAAGAGTTCCGATCTGGACGAAAGGAGAAGCTAACTCCTTGATCAAAAGAGCAGAAAGGAGAAGCTAACTCCTTAATAAAAAGTGCAAACTGATTGTCCCTCGGAAATTTTTGAGCTAACTTGAGTTGTTTTGCAGATATGCTGTAATTGCGGACGATTACTCTCTTTCAAGAAGGGGAGATGTAACAAACTGCTGACGTGTCAAAGCCTAAAGAATGGAGCCAACTTACAGATGCCGGCCGAGGGGCCTAAACCCTAAGAAGAACAAGCAACAGAAGAAGTGTCACATAGTGATGACGTGGTTGCCCGAGTGCATAAAACCCTAACCCTAATTTCTGCCAGAAACCCTAATTCTGAAAACCTAATTCTGAAAACCCTAACTGCTGAAACCCTAATTCTGAAAATCCTAACCCTATAACCTGCAAACCCTAATTCTGAAAACCCTAACCCTAAAATCTGCAAACCCTAATTCTGGAAACCCTAACCCTAAAACTGCATCAACGTGGCTGATTTCCGAAAATTGCGCTGGCATGATGACGTGGCAGGTTGTACGGATTTCCGTGATTTACGCTTGCAGCTTTTGGCATTGCTTTTTGGACCAGAAGCTTTTGAGTTTGAAAGCTTTTTTAACTGCTTTTTGGATCAGAAGCTTTTGATTTTGAAAGCTTTTCATGTAAACTGCTTTTTAGGCCAAGGGCCTTTAAATATGAGGCGAGGGCTCATTCTCTGGCATGCTTCAGTACGAAGGTGCAGAGTCTCGAGTACCGGCTTGTACTTTGATGATGCAATATAAAAAAATACCCAAAGGGGCGCCAAGGTTTGGGGCCAATACTCTCTGGGGTGGAATTCTGCCACTCCGTGTCGCGTGTCGTCTCTCTCTCTCTCTCTCTCTCTCTCTCTCTCTCTCTCTCTCTCTCTCTCTCTCTCTCTCTCTCTCTCTCTCTCTCTCTCTCTCTCTCTCTCTCAGTCCAGTTGTTATTGAAGTACTAAAAGTTTGTTCAGTCTGTTCTTTTCTATTGGCACGTGGTGCCCGCCTTGTGACAAATGAGGTTTCAATTAAATTAAAGTTGCCTAACTCATGGTCAATGCACAACGTTTTCCATGTTTCTTGGTTGAAAGTGTTTCAAGGAACACCTCCAAAGGACATTTCGGAAGAAGAAGAACCGGAGATCATCGATGAAGCACAAGTCGTGGAGCCGGAGCAAGTCTTGTTGCATCGGTTTCGCCATGGTTCGAAGAAACAAGTACAACAGTATTTTTTGAAGTTCAAAGATCGAGGAACCCATGAAGCTGTGTGGGTAGATGAAAAGTTCTTCAAGGATTATCCAGAGTTGTTGGCAGACTACAAGGAAGCCATGCAGCTCGGTACCAGTACCTCACTTTAAAAAGGAGGGGATGTCACGTGACACATCCCAACCCTATGTGTCCCTGGACAAGCTACACCATAACAGGGTTTCCGTCAAGTCCAGTGAAGTTAGATTAGAAGTGATCTGGCACTTTTGTGAGTCTATTCATAGACCGTGCATGCCCAGTCACTTAGAGTAGATGCATATCCTCTGGTTGCATAAGCATAAGCAATTCCATCAGAGTCAGTTTGGGGATTTTTCAAATGACTTTATCCCATTTTTCCCTATTTTTGACATTTTTCACTTAATTTATTAAGTGACTTTTGTTGGGTACTCAGTAGGGTAAATTGGGTAAGTTAATATATAAGCAAACCCAAGTTAGCACAAATTGGCAGATGAGCAAAGGCACAGCAAGCTTCCCCAAGCAACAGGTGCCCCACCCTCTCTCACCAAGCCTTACCTTCCCTCGGCCATCAGCGTTTTCAGCCATCGACAGAAGGACCTTCCTCTTGGCGTTTTCCAGAACCTGCTATCGCCATCCCAAGTCCACCTTGCCCTAGCGTTTTACCCCATTGGCAGAAGGACCATCAAGAATCACTAACGCTAGGATTTGCTGGCAGATCTGCAGCGATTTCAGCATGTACTAACGCCAGTAAACACCTCATTAGACCAGCGTTTTCATTTCAGCATTCAGACATTAAAACGCAGCAGATCTGCAATGTTTTGGCCTCCCCTGTTCAGCGTTTTACAGCAGCATTATCAGCGTTTTACAGCAGATCTTAAGCAAGGAAAAACGCAGCCCATATGCACCTTACAATGTATTTTTCTCGAGACAAAAACAACAGATGCTCTTGCCTATCATTCCTTATGCGCATGCCCAAAATAAGTTTAGTTATACCCAAATCTTTTATTGCAAAAATTGAAATCAGTTGGTTTTTGAGAGTGTCAAGAGTGCTCTTGTTCTTCTCGACTAACAGCATGTCATCCACATACAATACAAGAATCACTGGGTTGCTGTTCATATCTCTTTTGATGTATAAACAGTTGTCATCATACCTAGTATCTAATTCCCCTAAATGATTTTCTCATGTTAAACTGATCGTTTAATATGGGGAAGTACCAGGGGAGAAAAAGCTAGAATATTGGTTAAGCTAGCAGACCGACCACAATAGAGATCCGAAGGGGAGGCCATCTGCAAAAGAGCGCCATCTGCAAAAGAGCAAGGTGCATCAATGGGCTTCAAAGACCCTAAGGTTCAGCCCATTAAGACTTCCAAAATGCTAAGGTTCCAAAATTCAATAAAAAGTCCAAAGGTCAAACCTTAGGGAAATTGGATGCCTTTGGAAGACCTAAAAGTTTTTGCAAATCCCTAGATGGGAGGGGGCGAGCCCTTTTAGTAGGGGATGAGAAAGAGACACACACTCATAGGCTCCCTTTACACAAAGGAAATAGGGGACACATGTCAGCTCCCTAGCCCAGTTGCCCCCAAGGTGCATTCAAATACTATTGGATGGCCATAAAGGTGGACCAATGAGAATTAGTCTAGAGTATATTTAGTTTAATTCATTTTAAAACACTTGATAAAAGAACCAACAGGAATTAAGCTCTCTAGAAGACTATTGGACAGTCTCCCAAAGGGTCCAATGAGCATTCAACAGCCCAATGGCTTGCCTGATTCCTATTGGCCAGCAAACAAAGGGGTCCAATGAGAGTTTAATTGCAATAATTAAATACCTAAAGCTCTCACGAAAGGGGAAAGGGGGACACATGTCAAAAGGCTATCACTTATGCTTCTCAATTATCATTGGCTAAGGTTTGCAGGGTCGAATGGGGTGCCAGCATGAGTAAAATGCAAGAGGGGTCGACCAAGAGAGAGAGGGAGCTGATTTTGCCAAGGTATTATCACACACACATTCACACAATCTCATGTGTGAAGCAAAGAAGACTCTTTCTCCTTCTCAAGCTTTAATGGAAAGCTCATCATCTACTCCAAGCTTGTGAGAAGGGAGGCCTACACCAACAACTCTTGGCTTTGTGATGCAAATCCAACCAAGAGCCAAGCTCCAATGCATGCTCATCTCCTCTACCATGCTAATTACTAAGCTATGTTAAGCTATTATGAGTGATTATGTGAGGAGATATACTTCTTTCTCGTAAGACTACTCCTCCTTTCTCTCAATCTACTCTCATACCCCGCTAGCTCTCACCATCTTCGAAGGTGTGTGAGGTCTTGGGTCTGAGACCGTGAGGGAATCGATGTTGTGTTTTATAACTGTGTGCATGGTGCTTGAAGCTTCCATCTTCATTGCACCAGCAAGTTATTGAAGGAACACAAAGTATTGTATTGTAAAATGTCTCCCTTGATGGGGGAAACCTATAATACAAAGCCTTATGGAGGGAGGACCGGCTCCATGTAAATCCGGTCCTCAACTGTTGTCAATAGCTTAATTTCTCTCTTTTGAAGTATTGTTCATGCCTATCTAACTAGATGTTATGCTTTTTGTTCCTCTCTCCATCCAAGCACTCTTGCTATGCTCATTAGGAATCTATGCTAATGAAATGCTCACTATGTTTATGCTATTTTCCGCTACACACAAGTTACTAGGCCATTAAATGTTACAATGGCTACATTTGAACCCATGTGTTAGTCCCTCGCCAGATCCATCCTGCACACATGAGATCACACCAGCAAAACTCACACCTAGACACACGTAGTGAGCGGACATTAAGCTCACCTCCTAGCCATAGAGCCAATGTGGGCTCACCCTCGAGCCTGGGAGTCTGTAGCCAAGCGGGCTAGCCTTTACCACAAGGGCCAATGTCCCATACCACGATACCCACACCAGAACGAGTGTACCGGCAGAGCTGCCAAGGGCAAAGAGTCCAAGCGTGGTGATCACACAAGATGTCCCGTAAATGAGACTCAAGTCTTATTTATAGGACTTCATAACCAAAGGGTCATGTTCACACTGGCCGGACCTAAGTGTAGACCCTATCCTGAAATTTGCTACCAATCGCATTTTGATCCCTTTGAACCGAGTGGCAAGTGGTAGTTTCGGCTCATAACAATACATAAGCATAAACGGGCTATAGCTAGTAGCGGAATGCTTTATAAGCAAACTCAATATGTGGGAGATAGCTTTTCCAATCAGATTGTCGTCGAGAGACATACGCTAGTAGCATGTCCTCCATAGTTAGATTCGTGTGTGCGGTCTATCCATCAATTTCAAGATAATCTGAGGATGACATACATAAACGAGTCTCCAATGTCTGGAAGATCATTTGCCAAAAATTGCCTGTGAATTTTGGATCACAATCACTAACAATTTTGTCGGGCAAACCATATAGTCTATATAGGTGTTCCACAAAAAGTTGAGCTAGCTTGTGGCTCTTTTCGGAATAAATCGAGCTTTTTTTATGAGTCCATCAAAAATGACCCAAATGGCATCGTGCCCACGGCTAGTTTAGGGTAATCCAACTACAAAATCCATAGAAATACTTGACCATCTACTACTGGGAATTTGCAAAGGATATAATAACTAGGCGCGTTTTTGACGTTCAACTTTGTTGAGTTGACATTGCACGCATTCCCGCAAATACTTTTCAACAAAAGCCTTTATGTGCCGCCAATAAAAATATCGATCCACCAAGGCCAAAGTACGGTGTATGCCAGGTCAACGGGTGCACACACTTTGTCTTCCTTGAAAAGGGGTGTGACCACTCGTCGACGGAGTGTGGCTTTTGGCGAAGAGGCACGTCTCTTGGGCGAAGGGGTGTGACCATCCAAGCGCAGGGGTCCTCCTTAGCATGGCACTTCACGTATCTGCATCAATGAGTAAGTATTGTAATGTAGTTAAGTCACAAACGTCACATTCCCTCCCTCTTAAAATAAAACCCAGGGTAGTTGTAGAAAACTCCGGGAGAAGGAAATGTATTGTTGTTCTGCTTCTGCGTCCAAAGCTCTTTCTATTAAGTCCTATGTCATGGCACTATTATTGACCATAACTATTTTGCCAAACTGAAAACCGATCATATCTGCAACTTGTCTCATCTTTGTCAAAAGTATGAGTATTACATCTGCAACTTGATTAGTGCCTTGTCAAAGTCTTTTGTAGCTTCGAGCTTTGTCCAATAAAAGATTGAATCCATATCTGCTTCGAGTGAAATTATTGGTAAACTAACTTGAGTTTTCTGTTGAGTTATGACTACTGGTTGGAAATCTGTAAGGTATTCCATTGGTTTGTTTGGAACAGTAAAATCCTCCTGGAGGGATGTCGTAGACTGAGACAAAGTAGTTTTTGAAGGTATATCCATCTGTAAAGGTTTATCAATAGAACAAGTTGTGTCCAAAGATTCGATTGCAACGATAGAGGTCATGCTGCAACAATCTGCATCTGCTTCATCCTTTGCACCGCTATAGGCAAGGACTTGAGTCTTCAAGTTTGAAGAATTATCATTCAGCATAGCATCCGGTATCTGTTTAGAGACAAAGACAGTATTCTGCAAGGGCACTGACGAGCCGAATTTTCTTGCCTGGATCACGGTCAAAGAAGGGTTTATGTGCTTGTTGGTTGTCACATAAGAACGGGAATCTTCTGAATCTTCAGCTTTATCAGTGGGTATTAAGGCTTCCAGAGTAGGAGTGTCACAAGGCAGGCACCACGTTCCAATATAAAAGAACAAACTGAACAGACTTTTAGCACTTCAATAACAACCGAACTGAAAGAGAGAGAGAGAGAGAGAGAGACGACACGCAACACGGAGTGGTGGAATACCACCCCAGAGAGTATTGGCCCCAAACCTTGGCGCCCCTTTCGATATTTCTTTATATTGCATCATCAAAAGTACAAGCTGGTACTCCAGACTCTACACCTTCTCCAGGAAGCATGCCAAAGAATGAGCCCTAGCCTCATATTTAAAGGCCCTTGGCCTAAAAAGCAGTTACAGTAAAAAGCTTTTAAAACTCAAAAGCCAAAAGTTGTCAGCGTAAATCATGGAAATCCGTACAGCTTGCCACCACGTGATCACCAACGCAAAACGCAGATCTACCCTTAGGATTAGGGTTAGGGTTTCTACAGTTTTAGGGTTTCTGGTAGCAAAATAGGGTTTGCAAGTTTTAGGGTTAGCGTTTCCAAAATTAGGGTTTCGGATAGAAATTAGGGTTTGCAAGTTTTAGGGTTAGGGTTTCCAAAATTAGGGTTCTAACAGTAAGGGTTTTTGGTAGAAATTACGGTTAGGGTTTCTGCTCTCGGGCAACCACGTCATCACTTTGTGACACTTCTTCTGCTACTTGTTCTTCTTAGGGTTTAGGCCCCTCGGCCGGTAGCTTCGTTCTTCAATAGGTCGACACGTCAGCAGTTTGTTACATCTCCCCTTCTTGAAAGAGTAATCGTCCTCGATTACAGCATATCTGCAAAACAACTCAAGTTAGCTCAAAAATTTCCGAGCGACAACCAGTTTGCTCTTTTTATTAAGGAGTTAGCTTCTCCTTTTTGCTCTCTCGATCAAGGAGTTAGCTTCTCTCCTTTCGGTTGTTTTGATCAAGGAGTTAGCTTCTCCTTTCGTCCAAATCGAAACTCTTGATATTCCGGCGTAGTAAAATTAGCCATCACACCCAGACCGAACTGATCTTCCACCGGTGTCTTGATGCACTAAAATTACATACCCAGGCAATCTCATCCAATCAAGAATATTCAGTAGTTGGCACATCACAATGCAACACAAATACTCACATATACATGTTACAAGACATAGAAACATAAAGCCATCGATGAACACTCCCCCCGCAAATAACCATCAAGGTCCGGGCCATGAGCTGTTCAACGACTCCTTCATCACTCCTCCCGCAAATAACCTAAAAAGGTCCGGGCCATGAGATATAGAGGCCTTTTACAACCAAACGCTCCCCAGACCACAGCCTGCGTCGTTTGGAGGTGTTGAGAGTAGCCACTGCTCAAACTTCTTAATACTCCTCCCGCATAACCATCCAGGTTCGGGCCATGAGTAACAACAACAATACTCCCCTCGTAAATAACCACAAGGGTGCGGGGCATGAGTCAAAACAACACTTTTCAATCATTCAATACTCCCCCCGCAAATAACTACAAGGGTTCGGGCCATAAGTATGAACAAGCATTCTCAAACATCATTTCTCACTTCTCCACCCGAGAGTAAAATTACCAATCATTCATACCAATATCAAACCAGAGTCAAACAATTCAAATCGGCACCAAAACAGGTTCAAAACAAGCACCCATTTCAAACAATTCCAAACAGGATCACCAAACAAGTTCTCAAACAGATTTGAAACTTAAAAAAAGCAATCTCGACATTAATCAAGCTTGAAAAATCAATCGACTTTCCATCCTGGAAGCTGCACCAAAAATTAGAGTTAGGTTTTATTTTTTACTTGAACGAGTCGGGGGGCCGAGCACCTGCTCTCGCAAGGTGAAGCTTTTGTTAGGTTCATTCCGTAAGGTCGTAGCCGAGCACAGCATGGTCCATCAGCTCTTGGACAGAAGTGTTTTCGTTGGCGGCAATGGTAGTCCCAAGATAGCAATCGCACTGGATCTCCAAGGTCATCTGCTCATGAAGAGAAATCTACTGAAAGATGTCGAGAAATTTCAAGTTATAATTTGCTAGGGCTTCCATGGCAAGCATTTCAGGATACCCCACTCTGCCAGAAGTTGCACTCCGAAGGAAGATGTCAGAAACCATACAACTTCGGGCAAAAATTTTCTTGAAAGCTTGCCGAGTACTTGGAGTATGCTGCTTGGTAGCTGTAGACATCAACATCTGCATGGCACTGCTTCTGAGAAAAGAAATAGTGACTTGAAACAAATCTGGATCCTTCTCTTGCAAGTGATCTTAATTGGCTTATGCCCTGTAAGACACTGCGGTGAAGACAAGAGCGCGCCCGATGCGCGATGCAGTAAGGGTGGGAGTGGCTAATAAGTCCGGGTTGAAGAGCGAAGATACTTCGATTAAAATTCCAACAGCTCTGTCTGCTCTTTTGTAGGACCGGTATGCTTTCAAAAAAGCACACGACCGATGCTCTGATACCACTGTAACAAGGCGAGCACCACGTGCCAATATAAAAGAATAGACTGAACAGACTTTTAGCACTTCAATAACAACTGAATTGAAAGAGAGAGAGAGAGAGAGAGAGAGAGACACGACACGCAACACGAAGTGGCGGAATACCACCCCAGAGAGTATTGGCCCCAAACCTTGACGCCCCTTTCGGTATTTCTTTATATTGCATCATCAAAGTACAAGCCCGTACTCCAGACTCTGCACCTTCTCCAAGAAGCATGCCAGAGAATGAGCCCTAGCCTCATATTTAAAGGCCCTTGGCCTTAAAAGCAGTTACAGTAAAAAGCATTTAAAACTCAAAAGCTTCTGGTCCAAAAGCAAAGCCAAAAGCTGCCAGCTTAAATCACGGAAATCCGTAAAGCTTGCCACGTCATCAACCAACGCAAAACACAGAAATCTACCCTTAGGGTTAGGGTTAGGGTTTTTGTAATTTTAGGGTTTTTGGTAGCAGAAATAGGGTTTGCAAGTTTTAGGGTTAGGGTTTCCAAAATTAGGGTATTAGCAGTTAGAGTTTTTGGCAAAAATTAGGGTTCGCAAGTTTTCGGGTTAGGGTTTTCAAAATTAGGGTTTCAACAATTAGGGTTTCTGATAGAAATTCGGGTTAGGGTTTCTGCTCTAGGGCAACCACGTCATCACTTTGTGACACTTCTTCTGCTACTTCTTCTTCTTAGAGTTTAGGCCCCTCCGCCCGTAGCCTTGTTCTTTAATAGGTCGACACGTTAGCAGTTTGTTACAAGGAGCATGGCATGGCTCGCAAGGGGGAACTTGTCCAGCGTTGCGGCGTTCACGACCGAGTACTTGACTAGGGTTGAAAATATGTGCCATTATGTGAGCCCACTTCGAAATAGTTAAATGCTCTTCAAGGGGAGATCTTCTAAAAGTTTCATGTTGCTACTTTTGCCAATGATCATTTTGAGGTTGAGGCTTGTTATAGCAGTCATGCTGCAAAGAATGTTAATATGAGCACGTTGTTGCTCAAGCAAAGTGAGTTTGTGTTGGGTTGTCTCTAAAGAAACATGCTGAGGGTGAGAAACAGATTGTTAAGAAACCGTTGAAAACTGTTTGATACCAAAAGATTGTTGCAATTATCGTCGGAGAGCCTCCAATTTCACTGTAAGTGAGGAGATGTCTTGTTCCAAGGCGGCTACCCGCTGCTTCCACAATGAGAGGCGAGAGTCCATACTCGAGCATGAACCGTTGATGAAAAGGAAGGCTATGCTCGGACCAATGAAAGGGGTTCCTTCTTGTTGAGGGGAATGAAAACTGTGTACCACAGAGGGGGCTGAAAAAGCATGTAGTACTCATGCATTAGAAAAGGAGGTTGATAACCATCAATAGTGGGAGGTAAAAGTGGTGAAGAAGAAGATCATTCGGTGCTAAAAATTGAAGTATTTTGCTGCTGTAATTTCTGGACAGCCATGCAAATCCGCCTTCAAGAGCACACCACTCATGATTAAGACTTAAGAAACTGAATTGAACTCAAAGAAAGACTCAGAAGACTGTATGTTTGATTGATTGATTGAAAGTGTGATACAAGGGCTCCTTATATAGGAGACGAAGAGACATAAATGAAAAGACACATCTCTTGGTGAAGAGACATGACTTTAATGGTAAAGACATATCCTTTCGGCGAAGAGCTGCAACCACTGGGCGAAGAGTCGCACGCGTAGAGCAAAGGGGTGTGACGAGTCGTCGAAGGAGTGTGGCTTTTGGCGAAGAGGCACGTCTTGGCACGTCTCTTGGGCTTAGGGGTGTGACCATCCAAGCGCCGGGGTTCTCCTTGGCATGGCACTTCGCGTATCTGCATCAATGAGTAAGTATTGTAATGTAGTTAAGTCACAAACGTGACACTTTCGACCACGAAGGTCGGGCTAATCACAGAGATATTTCAAAGAACCGTGGTCCATCCATACCACGAAGCGGGCACCAAAGAGGTAATGGCGCCAAACCTTCAAGGCATCAATGACCACAAACAATTCCTTCTCCTGTGTGGAGTAACATGTTTGCACATCTGTAAGCTTGCAACTCTAGATGAGATCTAGTCTGTGGCACCATCGGGATAGATGTCCATTGTCGTGTGAACTTGTCACAAACCGGAGCGCACACGAATAATCACTAGCTGAAAATAGATAACCTTTCAACTAAAAGAGTTGAAGGAGAAGATCGACACAGTAATTCGGACCAAAAGATGGGCTGTTCCCCCCCCTTAAAGAGAATCTTTATTAGGAAGAATCTTTTTACAAGCACTCAAATTTTTTAGTTTATGGCAACCTTGATTTGTAGTTTTACCATTTAAGGAGTGATACTTGTGAATATATCATAAAACTCCTAAAGTATTCTAAATTTTATGCTTTTAGAAAAAACATACGAACTTTACGAACCTAAAACTCAAACCATTTGGTACTACGTACACTACGGACCTCACCATCCTGAATCCTCTTGGAGACTCGTAAACGAATATAATATCATTAGCATACAACACATTATGGACATGAGTACCCGCGAAGTTAACTCTGTTGCCTCCACCGCATGTATTAAAGTCGGCTACCTCATCTATGTATAATGCAAATGCAGATAATGTGGGAGAGGGTGTACATCCTTGCTTAACACCAATAGTGCTAGCAATGGTATTTAATATACCTCCTAGGCATCGAACTGGCCCAAATATTTACTCATATATTGCATAAGTGCCCCATGCCATATTTGATGGTATACCAAGTGGAGGTACTAGAAAAGCTTGTCTCGTGCATTGTATCAAAGGTCTTTGCCGAAATCTTCAAAAGTAGCGGTAGATATTTCTGTATGCGCAGGTGTGAGTATAGGGCTCTACACTCATCGTCATACCATCTATTTTGGCTCATAGTGTCAAAGGTGCAATGGAACACTATAAAGTGACTATAACTAAACATATAATAGAGACATTGCAGAGTTTTAGAGGCTTTTGACCTTGGGAAAGCCTAAGAACGGGGGTCTCGCCTCATGCTAGCTTATAGGGTGGGCAAAACAATGGAAACTACTACCGAGAAGGTGTCAAAGGTGCAGAAGAAAAGGGTGAATGGGATGGCGATCTCGTCTGCAACCGCAAGCAAACCTCCTCTCGGGACCGGGTAGCCAATAGATCTCATATCTATGATGATAGATTCTTAGTAGACAGCCTCCTCCCGCGTACCGCCCATCGAACGGGCACATGAACAACTTGCGGGTGCACAATAGCTACACGGATATCCAAGTAGAGGGGAAGGGAAGCCCCAAGAGAGGGAGAGATCGATGCCAAAACTGCTAGTGAGAGATCAATGGTGCATGAGAAAATGCCAGAGAGAGGAGAGAGAAATCGCTATAGCATCTAAAGAGAAAACGCTAGAGAGAGATGAAGCCGTTGCAAGCTTTGCTCACTGATCACAACATGCCAGAAAGTACAATCGGGGGTGGTTGCCTATATAGGCAAGTCCCATATTGCTTCCAACAACTCTTGGACATAGCGTTGCTGAGAGAGAGATAGCTGCACTCCTCTGAAACGAACTCACGGGTGTTAGGTGTAGCGGAATGAGTGTTTGTGCTTTGCTCAAGATTAGTGCTCCAAACTGTGCTCAAGGTTCCTTTTGTTCTTATGGAAGGGAGAGCCTTCCGTTCTTAATGAGAGAATGCAATGATCACAAACAAAGTGAATGGACATTGTGCGTGCAAGTATATGAGACTGAGAGATAGAGACAGAAGAGAGATACGACACCAGAGACAACAAAAAACCCTCCTCCGAAGGCCCCACTCTCGCCGATGAGAGTGGTCTACTTATGATTGCACAATCTGGTACAAATCAAATGCATGGGACTGATGCAAGTCTAGGCTATGTCGGCGATGACGACGGTGATGACGAGACCAACACTAGGGCTGAAATTTGCAATCTTTCTACTGTTGTCCAAAAACGCTATGGGCTGAAATCTGCTCTGCGGGTCCAAAAACGCTAATTTTTGGGGCTGTTTCTGTGGATCTTTGTCGCTGAAATTCTCAGGTTTAGGGCTGAAAACTGAGGTTCTTTCCGGGCTGCATCTGCTACTCTTTAGGGCTGATCTCAATGGTCTTCTAATGCTGAAATCATTGCAAATATGCAAAGGCTGAAATCATCAAAAACGCTAGGCTGATGTTCTGCAAAAACGCTAGGCTGAGGTCCTGCAAAAACGCTATCTGCTACGGTCTTCTGGCGATGGCAAAATTGATGCAAACGCTAGCATCTGGAACTTGCTGGCGATGGCTTGTGGAAGGAAAAACGCTATGCTATGATGCTTGGTTGGAAAACGCTAGAGATGGGGATCTTTGCTTGAAGGGAAACCACCAAGGCTTTATCTTGCTGAGATGTTGCCTGCTGAGCTTGGCTCCTGTTGCCTCTTCTGTCAAATAGTGCTAGCTCTAGTTTGCTTATATACAAACTTAGCAAAATTGCCCTACCTACTTTTGTTGGAAAGTCACTTAAATTAATAAGTGAAAAATGCCAAAAATAGGTAAAATAGACTAAATGCACTGGAAAATTCCCCTGATTGATTCTGATGGATCCTGATGGGAATGCTTATGATCATGATGTGTGCAACCAGAGGATATGCATCTACACTAAGTGTCTGGACATGCATGGTCTGCGAACAGACTCACAAAAGTGTCAGATCACTTCTAAATCGAGACTGACTGGACTGACCGAACCCTTTTCGTGATGTAGCTTGTCCACGGACACATAGGGTTGGATGTGTCACGTGACATCCCCTCCTTTTCAAAGTGAGGTACTGGTACCGAACTGTATGGCGTCGAGGGAGATCGCCAATAGCATCCGGAATCCTAGAAGGGACTCTTCGCCGGACCACTCTGATGTGTGGATCGTGCGGTACTTGAACTTCATAAAGGTCTGCAACGCTTGCTTCTTTGGGCCACGCAGAAAGTACCACAAAGTCTTCTGTGGCTCCTTCAATGCTTCAACTTCGTCGATAGTCATGCTTCTTTCTTCTTCAAGAATCTCCATGGCTGAAAATTCATGAAACCATTTCCAACACAAAACCATGAACATACCTACTCCATGTAGATGAGCATAGAGACGGAGTGATAAACCGTTCACCAATCATATGCAAACAATGAGATCGAATCTTCCTCTTATGATCTAGACCAATCAACTGTGGCAATTCACAACGGAAATGTGCATGCTTGGTGCTCATACTTTCATGTGCTCGTTCTACGAATGTGTCATGCCAAGGAAGAGACATGGAATGTGACTTCCTTGAATACATACTTTTCAGCTTTTCATGAACAATCCGCATACATTCGTGCTCATTCATGAGGGAAACGTGCTCAACGTACAATATGTCATGCCTAGGAAAAGGGATCACATAAAGATGCTGACGAAAATACAAGAAACGCTCACGAATGAAACACTCGAACAATGAGTGCGTATGAATCATGCAAACCCATAATACTTCCTGTGAGGGTTCTTTGGACCTAGGCTCAAGAGCCAAGATCCGTTCTTCGTGATTGATTGAATCTGCAACGAGGTTAGCTTCGCTAGAAAAAGCATCCACTAACACATCATCCTTGTGAACAATCACATCATCTTCATGCAACTCATCATGCTTGTGAGAAATCACATCTTGATCATGCTAATCATCATGCTTGTCATTGTCATCCAAATCATCATGCTTATCATTGTCATTCAAATCATCGTCATGCAAATCATGTGTGCCATGCTTTGGAGAAGAAGAGACTGAGAGAGTCTCCTTATCCTGTATCTCTTGCATCTGTGCCTGCACTTGAGAAAAGAGTCGCAAGAACTCTTTCATGTGTTGGTCGCTCTTTTCTTTGATGGCTTTGTTCTCACGATCAAATTCTGCTTGGTTCTCGCGCTCAAATTTGGCTTGACTTTCTTTTTCTTCCAAGTCGTACTGACGCTCTATGGCTGCCATTTCTTCTTCGTAGGCCTTTCTTTCTGCTTCTCTTTCTTCACGTTCCAACTTTCTTTCCAGAAACAATTGCTTCAAAGCCTCCATAGGACTTAGTGCAATCCTTGACGTAGATGAGGAAGGGGGACGGTCAAAAAAACCTCCTAGTTGGGAAAATTCTTCACCTCTCTCATGCTCATCACCTCTAAGCGAAGTATCTATTCTGCTTCGAGTGATGACCATTCTGAAGGCGTGGATTCTTGTGGTTTTGGGTTCTTGGGTCTTGAGGTTCTTGAAGTTCTTCTTTCGTTTGCAATCTGTGTTTGAGAAGGATCTTCTCTTCACCCGAGATCTGCTCTTTTCCGCGGGCACACTCCTTGGCGGCCTTGCGCTCACACCAAGGTTGCTTTTTCCCACCTCACGTCAATTGGCCGGCCGCTAAGTGCACGGTCCGCTCTCAATGAGTGAAAAGCGGCACAAGGGGAGGTTTGACAAGCCCTTCTTTCCTGGGATTCCTGTCACTCTTCAAAAACATGATTAGGAATCGACACGCCCAAGCGAACTTGGGTTCGTGCGACCTCAACAGGCAATAAAAATTCTTGTGATTCTTGTGGTTCTTTCCTTGAGTGATACAGAACAGTGCCAAAGCTCTGATACCAATGTTATTGTGCAGCGGAATGAATGTTTGCGCTTTGCTGAAGATGAGTGCTCCAAACTGTGCTCAAGGTTCCTTTTGTTCTTATGGAAGGGAGAGCCTTCCGTTCTTAATGAGAGAATGCAATGATCACAAACAAAGTGAATCGACACTGTGCGTGCAAGTGTATGAGACTGAGAGATAGAGAGAGAAGAGAGATACGACACCAGAGACGTTGTAAAACCCTCCTCCGAAGGCCCCACTGTCGTCGACGAGAGTGGTCTACTTATGATTGCACAATCTGGTACAAATGGAATGCATGGGACTGATGCAAGTCTAGGCTATGTCGGCGATGAAGACGGTGATGACGAGACCGACACTAGGGCTGAAATCTGCAATCTTTCTATTGCTGTCCAAAAACGCTATGGGCCGAAATCTGTTGCGGGTCCAAAAACGCTGATTTTTGGGGCTGTTAGTGTGGGTCTTTGTCGCTGAAATTCTGCAGGTTTAGGGCTAAAAACAGAGGTTCTTAAGGACTGAAAACTGAGGTTCTTTCCAGGCTGAATATGCTACTCTTTAGGGCTGATCTTGATGGTCTTCTAATGCTGAAATCGTTGCAAATATGCAAAGGCTGGAATCGTCAAAAACGCTAGGCTGATGTTATGCAAAAACGCTAGGCTGAGGTTCTGCAAAAACGCTATCTGCTGGGGTCTTCTGGCGATGGCAAAACTGATGCAAACGCTAGCATCTGGAACTTGCTGGCGATGGCTTGTGGAAGGAAAAACGCTAGGCTATGATGCTTGGTTGGAAAACGCTAGAGATGGGGATCTTTGCTTGGAGGGAAACCACCAAGGCTTGGTCTTTCTGAGAAGTTGCTTGCTGAGCTTGGCTCCTGTTGCCTCTTCTGTCAAATAGTGCTAGCTCTAGTTTACTTATATACAAACTTAGCAAAATTGCCCTACCTACTTTTGTTGGAAAGTCACTTAAATTAATAAGTGAAAAATGCCAAAAATAGGTAAAATGCGCTAAATGCACTAGAAAATTCCCCTGACTGATTCTGATGGATCCTGATGGGAATGCTTATGATCATGATGTGTGCAACCAGAGGATATGCATCTACACTAAGTGTCTGGACATGCACGGTCTACGAACACTCACAAAAGTGCCAGATCACTTCTAAATCTAGATCTAGACTGACTGGACTGATTGAACCCTTGTCGTGCTATAGCTTGTCCATGGACACATAGGGTTGGATGTGTCACATGACAACCGGAGGATCTCTTGGCTACACGGACCACCTATGGACACTCGTCGGATGAACCGCCCGACCATAGCCACCATCTGGTAGCACCTCCTCGTTGGGGATAGCTTTGTGAACGTAGACGTGCACGTGTAAGACTTGGCGTGCCATACCACGTGGCCTCACCTCCTCACAACGACCTTGCCACTCCTGGCCGGGCTATCCACCAGTGGGGGTCGATATCTACAAATGAGATCTTAGCCTCCTTTCATAAAAGTGTCTCATTGCACTGGCGAGGTTCTGTTGCTAAATGGACTATTTTCTTATTTTTTTGAGTAATTTCTTTTTATTGAAATTAGGATATTTAAATGTGTGTACTTGAACTGTAAGGTTAGGAACAGTAGATCTACCAGAATAATTAAAAGCCATAAAGAATGGACAACTATGATGTGTCATATGATGGGTGACATTAAATATCGCGAAGGGGTTCTACCATTAGTTCGGTAGGAGAGACCGGGAAACGAATATTCTTGATGCTACACGTGATCGGGTGACTCGAGCATCAAAAAGGGGATATTTCGTTGGTTTGGCACGAAACCCGAACTGCAAGCAGAAGGATAAAGATTGGTTCAAAGAAGCTTTTTTTGAAAAGTGGAATATTTTTAAGTATTTTTCCAAGTTGTACCACGCTCGATACTATATTTTTTGCAATGCTTCCTGTATTTGCATTATGCTCAGATAGCGGGATTGATCTGACAACTATACCAATACCTGGAACCCCAACAATGGCTAGCCCTCTATCTCTATTGCCACCAGCTGTCCACTTATTCTAAAGCAAGAAGCTATAAAAAAATCACCAACGATCTCTGTCTGGATCCAAAAACAGCAAGCACTGAGTTTTCTCTCTCCTCTCTCTAGTTGCAAGTGCGAGTCTTCACTCTCTCTCTCTGCTATCCTTGGTTGGGCTCAGACCGGCTATTCTTGCCTGTCCTCGGAGCTTATAAAAGCAACACTCGCCCCCTCTCTAGGAGACAAATTTTTCCAACGCTAGCTTGGGAAGAGACTCTGCCCGGAAGGAGATGAGAGTGATGGAGGGACTATGGAGCACGGAGGTCCCTTTGCCGTGCAAGGAGCGATACGTACCAATTCTGAATTCGTGAAACGGGTTATTGTTTCGTGTTTTTGCTTTTCGCAGGTTCTCCATCACGGAGAGGAGGGAAGGAGGCCTCAGCCTAGGCTCAGAGATTCTAGGAACGGAACCGGGAATGGTTTGTAGAACTTTACACTCTGGGAACAGGTGGAAATAGATTTGAGAGCTCGTCTCTCGGAAAATTCTCGCACGAAAAGGGCGGTCGACTTTACTTCAAACCTTGATTTAGCTTTCACCCATTATTAGTCGTCTATTCTACCTGTACTTTCAAGACACAACAAAGGGGAGAGGGATACAGGCTGCTAGATTGCACCTGTATGAGTAGACCGACACCAGATTGGCCCCTAACTTAGGCGCCCCTTTCGGTATTTCTTTATTGTTAACAAGAGGGAATAAACGATGTGGTTCCCTACAAGCTGCCCCGCACAAACTTGGCTGAATTTCAACTGTTCCGGCCCGATTTCAGCAGCATAGTTGTACTAGGACCCTTCACAGTCAGTATTCCCACGCATTGAACTACTTTCCCGACGCATACGGGCACTTTGCAAAACCTGGCGAGAATCTACAACACCCTGAATTCTCTGTTTTTAGCAACCTTGCCTTTCACTTTTCTTTCTTTATGTGCCAAAATCTGTTCGAGGACCAAGATCTCGTCAAGTTCCTTGACTTCCGGCTGATCTTCAGCTGGCATATCTTCTGGCACATCACCCACATAGGGTCTGAGAAGACTCACATGAAACGCATTGTGAATCTTCCAATTGTCAGGCAATTTCAGCCTATATGCAACATCACTGATTATGTCGCATACTTGAAAAGGCCCATAGTAACGCATGCAGAGCTTTGGAAATAGTCTTTCCTTGCCCTTCATCTTCTTTAACCTTGCCTTCTCAAAGCGTAAAAGCACCCAATCACCAAGTGAATATACTACTTCACAACGGTGTCGATCAGCTGCTTTCTTTTGCTTTGCCTGAGTCTTTTCCAAGGCCACTTTGACCTTCTTGTACATTTCATCCATGTCCTCAACATACTTATCAGCTTCAAATATCTTATCCTTTGTATGCAGTATGGGACGAACTTTCTAGCCACCTTCAACTATCTCAAAAGGTGCCTTGTCAGTTGATGAATGCACTGTATTATTGTATGCACTCCACCAATGGCAAATACTGCTCCCACTTTCCTTTATGCTCTGACACATAGCCCTTCAGCAGATCTAGGACAGTAGAATTTGCCTCTTCTGACTACCCATCTGTTTGAGGATGAAATGACGAAGAGAATTTGAGCGTGGTGCCCATATTCTCAAACAAGCCTCTCCAGAACAAACTTGTCATGCGTGGATCACGGTCGCTAACAATCGACTGTGGCATGCCATGATACTTGAAAATATTGCTCATAAACAAGCGTGCCATCTGATCTGGCTTTATCTTCTTCCTGACAGGAATAAAATGAGCCTGCTTGCTGAATCTGCAAATGATGGTCCAAATACCATCATTTCCTGTCTGCGTTCTCGGAAGATCAAAGATAAAATCCATAGCAATACTTTCCCATGGTTTATCTGGAATAGGTAGTGGTTGCAATAACCCTGATGCCTTTTGCCTGTCAAACTTGACCTTCTGGCAAATTAGGCATTCTCGCACAAAGGTATCCACATCTCTTCTCAATGTACGCCAGTAGAAGAATGTCTCAACCGCTTTAACTGTAGCATCGATACCACGGTGCCCTGCATACGGTGGGACATGACTCTCTTCCATAACTTTGCGTCGCAATGGCTTTGTGACACACAATCTGCCATGCATCATCATGAACCCGTCTATAAGAAGATAGTGTTCATGACGTTGTCCATCCATTAGCTGCTCGAAGACCCTTGCAAAATCTTCATCATTTTCATATTGTTCCCTCATATCATCAAGTGCATGATGATAAGGAATTGACACAGCTGAAATCTGTGGCTTCCTTGACAAGGCATCAGCCACAACGTTCTTCTTGCCTTCCACATGCACAATCTGAAAATGGAACATGGACAAGATATTTGCCCATCTCTTCAAGAAAAATTTCACTTTTCTTTGCATTGATGAGCAACCTATGACTGCGTAGCTCTTCGAACACAATGGCCGAGTGATGCCTATGCTCCTCTTCATTCTTTGAGTAGACTATCATGTCATCAAAGAATGTACCAACAAACTGCTGGTGTGGACAGAAAATTCTGTCCATCATCCTATTGAACGTAGCAGGAGCATTTGTGAGACCAAAGGGCATCACTAGAAATTCGTGAAGGCCAAACGTCGTTCTAAAAGCAGTCTTGTGCACATCCTCTGATCTAATGCGGATCTGATGGTACCCACTCTTTAGATCTATCCTGCTAAACATAGCTGCTGCTCCTAATTTGTCCACAATATCATCAATTCTAGGTATAGGGAACCTATTCTTGATGGTATTCTTGTTCAGTGCACGGTAGTCAATGCACATACGCCATGAGCCATCCTTTTTCTGTACCAACAACAATGGAGAAGAGAATGGAGATTAACTGGGCTGAATCAGCCCCTTTTCTAAGAGCTACTGTACTTGACCCATTATCTCTTTCTACTGAGCCGCACTAACCCTGTACGGAGGCTTATTTGGTGGGCTACTGCCTGGCACCAAATCTATCGCATGGTCCTCGGGTCTCTCTGGCGGTAATTGAGACGGTAATAAATCGGAAAAACAGTCACTATACTGTTGTAAAAACATTGACCTTTCTTTATCTAGCACAGATAAACTTGATTCATCACAATCTGACACTTCACGTGCAAAAACCATGTACGCACAAAGATGCTTTTTCATTCAGAAGTAATAGCAGAAGCTGATACAGTGGGAATAGACTCCCCTTTAAGCTTTACATCCAGAATGTGAGTCTTTCCCCTGCTCTGTACAGTGATCTTTTTGTTGTAGGCATCCATGATTCCCTGTACACGAAATAACCAAGGAATACCTAACAACACATCACATCCGTCCAGTGGCATGATGTAAAATTCTTTAGCATCTACATAGGACTGGATATGTAGGCACAACTTACCAATGATGGGTGTCACAGTCTCTGTATAGCCACGACATGCCAAACCTGCCTCTGTTGTATACCCTATCTCTTCAGGTCTGATTCCCAACTTCGAAGCCAATTCTGGGGAAATGAAGTTGGCTTTGGCACCTAGATCAAAGAAGATAAGCATTGTTTGATCCCTGACCTTTCCCCATGCTCTGCAAAGCTCACTTGCATCTGAATTTGGCTTGTCGCCCACCATATCTGGCACTAGACCAGCCATGGGCTTCTTTCCTTTCTTGTCTTCCTTGTCTTCAGAATCAGCTAGCCTTTTCTTTGTAGGACAATTGTAAGCAATGTGGCCAGGCTGCTCACAGATGAAGCATTTGTTCTCTGACCTCAGGACCTTCTTTTGTTCTTCCGACTTGCGAGGAAAACGTATTTTCCATTTCTTCGCTGGTCCTTTTTCTGATTCAGACGAAGCTTTGCCTTTCCCTGCGTTGGTTGGCTCCTGAGTCACTTTCGGAGCCTCCTTGGGAACATACTTCTTCGCTGAATTTTTCTTCGCTAATCCTTCCTTGACGCCAGTATTGAATTCACAATCTTCTCCCTTGAGCAAACCATTGCCAGTGTTTGCTACCTCAATGAGCTATAGGAAGTTACTGGAAGTAGAGCTTTCCAAAACTTCCGATTATAGTCATCCAGATTCTTGCAAGTGGCAGCATTAAGCTGGTGCCATTCTGTCATGACATCTGCTTCAAAGTCATCAGATAACCATGCTGCTGCAAAAATCTGCTTGAAGTAAATCCATGTGGACGGAGCTTGCCCTTGAAGCAATAAAGTTGTCCACCATTGTCCCGTATTCCCTGTCAAGAAAGTGGCTGCCTTGCGGACCTTTCAAGCCTCTGTAAAGTTTTCCCCTGCATAGGCCTTGTCAAACTGCTAGAGGAATGAGAGAGCCTTCTTCCTGTCATCAAACCCTGTAAAGGTCGTGAATGTCACGCCTTTGCCACCTTCTTTGTACGGAGTTGGCCTCTCCAACGGCGTTAAATTGTCATATGGAAGTGACTGAAACATGGGAACACTGTTAGGATTCATTTGTGTTCCCAGACCGCAATTAATTTGACTTGGAAATGCCATATTTGGCTGCTGATTTGTAATTCCAGCCATACCAAAATTTGCCTGTGGCATTCCAAATTGGCCCTGAGTGCTTTGAAACCCTGGTAGCATGCTCGTGACACCATACATGGGGTTAGGCATCATCGTTTGAGCACCCCCAAACACTGTTCCTGGCATGTAAAACTAATTTCCAGGTGCATGACCAGCCATGCTCTGGAATACCGATCCACCTCCAAAATAGCCAAGGTGTACTGAAGGTGGTGGGAAGACTTGTTGCATAGCCTGTAGGTTGCTTCCCTGCCCATTAGAACCAGCTATAGGCTGCTGAAAAGTGGCTGGTTGAACTGGTACAGCTTGAAAGACTGGCATCTCAGCCACCTGTTCTTGCACCTTAGGCACAGGTATTGGAGACTCCATGTTCTCCGTTAAGTGTACAAGTGTTTCCATTGATTGTGCAGTATGAATCACCTGTGCTCGAGCCTTAACACGCTTTTGAATGTGATCCAGTGACCCAACTTGCTGAGACGAAACAGGAGGTTGCAGAAAGGCTAAAACCCTCGGGTTCTGCATTACTTGTGTGAACATAGCCACAACAGTAGCCAACTAGGTCCTGAATATATCATCATCCGTCTGTGGTGGTCTTGAAGACTCACCCACTTCATGTGTCTGTTGACCTTGCGAAAAGGAAACCTCTTCAGTCACATCATCTGGTCTGTCAGCCATAATTGCAATTCCTTGTGTCTGATCTATGATCCCCTGTGTCTTCAAGCCCAACCTGACCAAGGCTCACTTCTATGGGAAAAAGTGATTTAATCCCGTCGATGGAACCATGACACCGGCCTGTACTTTCCAAAAAGGGCGGTAGACTTTACTTCAAACCTTGATTTAGCTTTCACCCATTATTAGTCGTCTATTCTATCTGTACTTTCAAGACACAACAAAGGGGAGAGGGATACAGGCTGCTAGATTGCACCTGTATGAGTAGACCGACACCAGATTGGCCCCTAACTTAGGCGCCCCTTTCGGTATTTCTTCATTCTTCCAAAGAGGGAATAAACGTTGTGGATCCCTACAAGCTGCCCCGCACAAACTTGGCTGAATTTCAACTGTTCCGGCCCGATTTCGGCAGCATAGCTATCCTAGGACCCTTCACAGTCAGTATTCCCACGCATTGAACGACTTTCCCGACGCATACGGGCACTTTGCAAAACCTGGCGAGAATCTGCAGCACGCTGAATTCTCTGTTTTTAGCCCCGAAAATGCACCACATCACCTGTACAGCGGTCCCCTCGCGTCCCCGAACCTCCTGGCAGTATTCGGGACCGTTTAGGGCCAAAACCCTAAACCTGCAGAAATACACAGCAGGCTGTAATTTACTGTTTCAGGCTCCGTTTCGAGTGCCGGTCGCATCCGTAGAAGGTCCTCGAGCTCCCGTACCTGTAGGGCTACTTGCCCTTTGAATCGGACGAGATTTCTGGCGTGAAACCTCTCCGAATTCACCTATACCTGCGGGGGATTAGGCGCTAGCTAATCCAATACCTGTGCAAGAGGCTCTTGCCTCGGCAATCGCGCATGAACCAACACAACTGTACATTGGTCAAATGAAAAGCCCACTAGTGGGGCATAACATACTGCCATAGAGGAGAGAGAGGGCAGTGCGTAGCGTGCAAGGCATCACTCCTGGCACCGCACTGTACATAGGAGGGAAAGCAAGCACTCCATAGCTCTTAACCTGTGACAAAATCTGCAAATGAGCCTCTCCCAGCTTAAAATTCAGCGCCACCTTCTCTTGCATGAGGAAAGTGCACCAGAATGTGCCACTTGGCGCATTTACAAGCATTTTCCAGTTTCGGGGTTGCCACCTAAAAATCTCCCAACCGGTTGCCCAGTTGACTTCACGGCAGAGTAAGAAAATGTTCTCCTTGTCATTCCGGAGGTGATGACGCAAACACATTTTCAGGTCCCAAAATAGCAATTCCCTAAATTTTAGGAGATGCTGCCATTGTATCTTTCTAGGTCATCTGACCCCCTTTATACACTGCAGCCACACCCAAAGCTGAAATGTAGCCTCTGTAGCAAAGGATTCAACTTTGGCTAGTCAATGACCCCACTTTGGCTAACCATAGTCCTTGTCCAACCTTCGTGCTCTCTTGCCCTCAGGCCTGGACTCCCTCTGAACAGTTCCACACTAGCTATGCAATGCAGGGCAATTAGATTTCCCGAGGGGTGTTTCCAAAAAGTGAAAGTAAATAAATAATAAGAAAGAAATCAACAAAAAGGATAAATAGTAGTCACACGCTGGTGACAACATGCCCAGTCACTTAGTGTCGATGCATATCCTCTGGTTACACACAACATGATCATCAATTATCCCATCAGATTCCATTTTTTCACTTATTATTTTTAAGTGACTTGTTGGAAAGTAGGTAGGGCAATTTTGCTAAGTTTGTATAAAAGCAAACTAGAGCTAGCACTAAATGGCAGAAGAGGCGACAGGAGGCAAGCTCAGCAGGCAACTTCTCAACAAGACCACTTGGCGGTACTTCCCTCCAAGCAACAACCTCCCCTAGCGTTTTGCATCAGCCTTGCCATCGCCAGAAACTCCCTTCCCTTAGCGTTTTTGAAGAAGATCATCCCCACAGAAGACCCCAATGCATAGCGTTTTTGCATCAGCATCCTCGCCACCGAAGCAGAGCACCTAGCGTTTTTGCAGACACATGGGCCTAGCGTTTTTGACACCAGAAGCATGGCGATTCTCGGCAGACACTTTGCAATGTTTTCAGCAATGAAAGACTTGCAAATTCAGCCCTAAAGAAGTAGCAGATTCAGCCCGAAAAGACCATCAGTTTTCAGCCTAAAGAAACCTCAGTTTCAGCCCTAAACCTGCAGATTTCAGCGACAAAGACCCACAGAAACAGCCCCAAAAATCAGCGTTTTTGGACCCGCAGCAGATTTCGGCCCATAGCGTTTTTGGACAGCAGTAGAAAGATTGCAGATTTCAGCCCTTAGGTCGGTCTCGTCATCACCATCGTCATCACCGACAGCCTAGACTTGCATCAATCTCATGCATCACCATTGTACCAGATTGTGCAATCATAAGAAGACCACTCTCGCCGATGAGAGTGGGGCCTTCGGAGGAGGGTTTTACAACGTCTCTGATGTCATCTCTCTTCTCTCTCTATCTCTCAGTCTCATACACTTGCACGCACAGTATCCATTCACTTTGTTTGTGATCATAGCATTCTCCCATTAAGAACGGAAGGCTCTCCCTTCCATAAGAACAAAAGGAACCTTGAGCACAGTTCGGAGCACTCATCTTGAGCAAAGCGCAAACATTCATTCCCCTCCACCTAACATAGGGAGACCTTGTACTCTACTAGAAATAGTGTTGTGCAAGACAACTGTATTGATTTCACAGCTAGAAGGTGGATCTGAACAAGAACCTTTAGGAATCCAAGTTCTTTTAGACCGACTTGAAGGGAGAAGTAACTTTTGTTTGGGATGCCTTCGCCAAAGCATAGGTTTCTTATGGTAAATTGTCTTATTTTTACGTAAAGAAGACTTTCCTTCCAAGTTGAAACCTTCAGGGGAAAAAGTATGCAAAGTTCTCATCCAAAACAACTCTGGAGGCCACGTTAATTTATAAAACTCTTTAGAGTTTCTAAATTTACCGTGTATGTGCTCAATAGGAAAACAACGGAAAGACTCAAAGCCATGTTTTGCTATTGCCATATACAAGGGTTTCACACTTTCACATATGGTGCTATTACTTTGAACTTTTCTCACTTCTCTTACGTGTTCTTGAAAACGGACAAAGTTGTTCGAAAGGTGATAGTCTCATCAAGATAACAAGATAATAGTTTCTTTGTATTGAGTTTCGTAAGGGTCTACAAACCCTTTAAAGCCCCAAATAAGAGTGCTCACACAAATGGTGGCCAAAAAACCCACTTCGAGAACCAATCAAGAACTAAAGAAAACAACAGAAGAAAAAAAAAAAATGTACGGTACAATCCGTATGTACGGATCCCTCTACATTGCAGTAGATCCATACATTAAATATATCCAACTTCGGGAGGATTGGAGCAACACCTGGATGCATCAAATGGCTTCTCCACACAAAAGAGGCCTCACGATGAACCTCGGGAAGACCAAGGTCATGATCTTTCACACCTCTACACAAGGCACGAGCCAAGCTACATTCACTCTTGCAGGCGGTGAGGTGGACGTGGTCACTTCATGTATAAACCTTGGGATCACTTCTTCTCCGGCCACCACACGATTCACTATGGGACCAACAGCTAGAGCCAACATGAGATGGGGAAATTGTTGCGTTGTCTATGTTAGAGAGATTGTGTCACCAGGCACACTTCCAAGAGCCTCCGACAAAGGGGTGGCTTTTTGACACACTAGTCACATCCGCACTCATGTGGGGAGCCACAGTATGGGCACCAAGCTTAGACGCACACAGATAGAGTGACCACAAGTACCCATGATGGCACGTATGATACACAACAAACGGGCTGCTCTGGCTGCTATCTCATAAGTGCTAACCGTCCAATCCTGACAGTGTACTCAAAGAAGGATACAGGTGCACCGATGGGGTCAAAGTGAGGCCAATGCCACTCGCCTGGGTCCCAATAAAGCTGAGATAGGGCACGACCCTCCCACACCCAAAGCCTCCAAAGTGCAGCATCATCGGAAGCGAAAGGAGGGTCAACACAACGACGCTTCCCGCGGGAGCCAACTACTCTGATGGCCTCCCATCGAGCTCCGAGAAGGGCAATGTGCGGAGAGATGGCATCATATGTCAATCTAGCATGAATCCCCTGAGACTGGTCAGTATCAACTGTGAATAGCATGGTGTCTAAACGAGCTAATAAGAGAGTGCTCTGAGCAAAGAGGCCTTCCCAGCCACAATGGGGAGGCATCTGAACCGTGCCTCTCATGACTGCATCCCACTGTGAAGGAACGGCGGAATCAACCTCAAGCAGTCTGTCTGTCACCCCGCGACCAATATCATAATGTTCTGCCACAAAATCAGCATCCAGCATGCCTGTCTCATGAAACAACCGCATAGAGGCAGCACGGCCAGTGTCCAAGGCAGCCCAATCAATGTGAGTCCTCTCTCCAAGCCGACGGGGTGGATCAACCGAAGAATCAAGAACTCCAGCATTCCAAATGAGAGGTTGGCGCTCAATCTCCTCACGACATGAGGGAGGTGAGCGTATGATAGCCCGTCGCATGGAAACCCAAATCTCGCATGGAAACCCAAATCTGAAGGAGCGATCGGATGAAGGGTGAGAGGGAGGCGGTGGACAAGGGAGCATCAGTAAAGAGAAAACGATACCCTGTCTGCCAAGTATGACCATCTCTAGTGCTAAGTCGTCGAGTCACTGCGCAAAGAGCGGCCTGAAGAAGCATCTTCCAAGGTTCTTGTCGGGGAAAAAGACCCCGAACAATAAGCTTGGTAAGAAGGGCGCGGCTCTGTAACTTTGGATCAATAATGCCCAGGCCTCCCTCTGACCTAGGACGAATAATCGTGGACCAACGAACTCGAGCACGGGTATCAGTAGTCCCATCTATGCCACTCCATAAAAAGTTCCACACTAAGCGGCGAAACGGAGCTATCACACCAGAATGTAACATCCAGCAAGAAGCCGTATACCATATTGTAGCCAGAATGACCTGGTTCGCAACCAATGGTTCGCAACCAAGGCACGGCCAGCCAACGACAGATGACGTGAAGGCCAATGGCATAGCTTCCTGCGAATAGACTGAAGTACGGGTGCAAACTGCTGCTGTGAGGTGACATCAAATCCAACCTGAAAGCCCAGATATCTGCATGTCTTACCCGGTTGCAGCCATGTGAAACCATCAGCTACCCCCCAAGTAGGTATGTCATCACTACCAACCAGTAACCCATAGGATTTATGCCAATTAATGCGTGCACCACTAGCAATGCAAAAAACCTCTAGGGCCTCCCGCATAGCATCAAGAGCAGCTAGCAAATAGCATAACATGAGCATAGTGTTAGGCTCAAAAGCGAGAGGCTCAAAAGATGATCTGGCCCACTCTACTGCCTCATAAAAAGTGAAGATTTTATCCAGGATGCATCGATCCATGACAAAGCCTGTCTGAGAAGTATGAATAATATCTCGTAAGAACGGCCGCAAGCGATGGCTGATCATTAACGCTAATATCTTATAGACCGAAGGGAGTAGGGTAATAGGTCTCCACTGTCGGAGCTGAGTGGTGTCACCCCCCTTCGAAATAAGAGATATGAGACTTGAACAAAGATCCATATGCATATGTCCTGATGCAAAGATGTCTTGACAACCGCGAAGCAGTGGTATATGCAATACATCCCAATATGTCAAAAAGAAAGCTCTAGTGATGCCATCCTCTCCTGGACAGGTGGATGGATCAAGACTCTCTATAGCAACATGGAGCTCTGTAAGTGTGAATGGTGCCAACAAGATCTCTGTCATAGTGTCTGTACAACGATGTCTCGTGTGATGCCAGATCTGCTCACGGGCAAGTAAAACCTCAGTAGTGCATACATCAGCAGTGAACAATGTCTCAAAATAATCTGCAGACATATCAAGTATAACATCAGGATGCATATGTAGAGTCTCTTGAGCATCGCACAAAGTCCGAAGGGTGGTGCCAGGAGGGCGCTCTTTATGTGCAGCGAAGAAGTCTTCATTCATTCGATCAGCTTTAGCTATCCAATGAGATACTGAAGCATGATGAGTGAACTCAGACCTAGCATCCTGTACGCGACAAATCTCCTTTGTGAGCTCTGTCTGTCTAGCAGCGAGGTATGCATCCTGAGGCCACTCCTCAAGCAAGCGCTGAGTGGAACCAAGAGGGATGTGAAGATCAGACTCCCGTACTCTCAACTGACGATGAATAATAGCGGTCTGATCACGGCAGTGAATACTAGACTGAGTAATGTAATGAGCAAGAGACTCTCCAGGGGGTCCACAATAAGAAGCATCCGTGAACCATAAGTCACGAATCTGCTGCTGCAATACTGGGGTGGTGAGAACACTGTCAGGGATGCGGCAGCCTCGTCTCTGTGCAGAGGATCTAGTGAAGGAGATAAACAATGAGATGGGTAAATGATCTGAGAGGCTGGTCCCTCTCCATATAGTAGTGAATCCGCCTAGAGCTGCTGCCCAAGGGCCAATGTAAAAACGATCAAGTCGCTCTAATAATCTCCCCTGCTGTCTCTGAAACCCCCAGGAGTAATGAAGTGTAGCAGGGTGATGACCAAAAGAGGGTATGTGCCAGGCGTCAACACCTTGAATAGCTAAAAGAAATCGATCCCAAGTTGGCTGCTCATCGGGAGAGATGGATGATAGAACTGGAGGTGTGATGGTTCGCCAATCAGAGTCGCTCTCAACGTTGTTGAAGTCACCTCCAACAACCCAAGAGTCTACAGCAGGTAGAACAGCAGCCAAAGAGGACCAAAATGTAGCCCTCTCCCGAGTAGTAGTGGGCATAGTAACAGGGAATGGCCATTTTGAAGTCTCCGTTCCCCGTTCCCATCCCAATTTCCCGTTCCGTGTTTCAGACGTGAGTATTCGAAACATGGAATGGCATTTCATGCATGTTGCCGGTCCCCGTTCTCGTTCCGGGTAACTATGGTACTAGCGGGTGCATAGACTGACATAAAACCAATGATAGATTCCCGAATCCGAATAGAAACATAAACTGCTCTGCCAGCAACAAGGGTGCCATGCTGCTAAACTGAGGCCAAGTAACGTGGTCCCACTGAGATGCATACACAGCAACTCTGTCCATGAAGGCCCAGAGCAGGCTCACAAAAAGTGCGGGCGCCCGAGGGCATGAGATTGCCAAAGGGAGTGGCAATCTTATGCTCCTGTACTAGCAATATATCCACAGTGCCCACTACATGAGTGTGTAAATCTCTGCGAAGTAAAAGCTTACGGGACCTTTTACCCAAGAAGTCTGCAAACCATTAGCATTCCAAGAAACTACATGTAAATCCATAGACTGCATGAACGAGTTTGAATAGCATCTGACTAACTGCGCATCTTCTTGGAGGCAGCTAGGCCATCCAAGGGGTGAGCTTCAGGCGGTAGGAAAGCTACCCGCAAGCCCTCTCTAAGATATGGTGTCTCATTGCACCAACTGCGTACCTCAGCTTGTTTACATTGCATTACCGATGTTGCAGGTTTGACACCCCAAATGCGCATAGACATAGGAAGCACCACATCTGAGGATACATGAATGACCATAGGCAATGAATAGCAAGCATAAACATCATTCCACTCCATAGCACCAATACATGAAGGGTAGTGAGGAGACAAAACATCAGGAGCGGAAGTAGACAACCATAAATGAAGCTGAGCCATAGTCTGTGCGTGCACAAAATGTAGAACTTGATCCTCGGTCCATTCCTAAGCAACATGGAATGGAAGGAAAAATGAATGGGTAGGCTGAGAGCGACTGCCTATTAAAGAGGGAACACAACCTGTCTTGTGATGCATAAGATAGAGATGCACCCACAATGGCCCTTCTGAGTCACCGCACATCTCAGCCCGATGAGTGCCCCAGGAAAGAGGACAAGAGCTGAGAAAACTGCGCGAGACGTAGGTATGAGTTGCTGAGGGAGGGGGAGGACCAGAAGGCGGAGGGGGGAGAGTAAGGGTGAGAGGAAGAGGAGGAGAAGGGAGAGGTAGTAGCGGTGAATGATCCATCTGCATGGGAACAGGGACCTCGGGAAAAGAGGAAGGAGCGGGTGGGGGAACTGCAAGTGAAGGAGGAGCTGGTAGCAAAGGCAAGTGATCGTGTCGCGAAGAAGAAGAATGGCGAGGAGATGTAGGGGGTAAGGGTGTGGTGGAAACTTGAGAGGGAGCGGGAGAGGTAACACTGAGAGCTGGCTGCGTTGTTGGTTGCTAACGAGGACGGAAGGAATGATTACGACCCACTGTCTACCATGCTACCTCAGTGGGAGCTGAAGCGGAGGGAGGAACATGGAGGACAGGAGCTCGAGGAGCACCTGTAGGCTGTTGAGGTGCTTGAGTAGTAGATGGGAAAGAAGGTGGAACCGGCTGTTGACGCTGACCACATGGTTAAGCATGACTGCCGCGGGCCGGCTGTTGTTGCCGCCGATGTCGTGGCAGGGTGGGGCAATCTCGCGCCAAGTGTCCCATCTCATGACAGCGTAAGCACTGTCCTGGGCGGCCAGTGACTACCATACGGAGAGAGTAGTCTCGATCGCGCACAGCCCCAGTAACTCTATTTGGTAATGAAGTATCCCCAAACACCAAGACCTGAATGCGAGGTGGGCCAGATGAGAAATGAGAAGATGCAGGATCCTGGAACTACCATGCCAAAATGAGCAGCAATCATCTGGAGGAGATGTTCATCGATAAAATGGAGCGGCATATCCGGGAAGGAGAGCGTCAGAGGTAATCTGGGAATAAGGTGTCGACTGTCAAACTCCTCAGTGGAAAACTCGGGATACCACCTCGTCAAGTATATCATCCTGCGATCAGAGAGTATCGGAGAGCGAGCCAGGAGAGCTGAGCCAAGTGTTGTACTTTGGAGTCAATGCGTGTCAATAGGTCGCCAGTGCGATCCACGCGACAGGCAAGTGGTGATGGAGCGCCATGAGGAGCACTCGAGACCGGCAAAGCCGCCATGAAGAATGGGCGAGACTGGCAAATGATAAAAGTAGGACCCAAAGTGAAGCTTGGACTCTCTCTCTCTCTCTCTCTCTCTCTCTCTCTCTCTCTCTCTCTCTCTCTCTCTCTCTCTCTCTCTCTCTCTCTCTCTCTCTCTCTCTCTCTCTCGCAGGCAGTAGGCAAAAGCGCGCAGCCCACAGTTAGGGTTTCGCACAATTAGGGTTTCGGGCAAGCGGCAGGTCGCGCAGTTAGGGTTTCGGGCTGGCGGCAGCAGCTTTGCGCAGGCAGCAGGTTCGCCACGCGCAGGCAGCAGATTCACGCAGCAGGGGCAGGGTTCGCGCAGCAGGTTCGCAGTTAGGGTTCGCGTCAGGGGCAGGGTTCGCGCAGCAGGTTTGCAGTTAGGGTTCGCGTCAGGGGCAGGGTTCATGCAGCCTCTCTCGCTCTCTCTCTGTCTCTCTATTTTTTTTTCAATTTTGCTGCCCGTTCCACCAGGCCATTCCGGATGCCCGTTCCGCCCGTTCCCTTGTTATGTTCCGGAAATTATGTTCCGGATCCGGAACGCTTTTCCATTCCCGACACCGTTTCGGCGCACAGAACCGGCGGAACGCCGTTTCGGTACGATTACCCCTCGTTCCGCCCATTCCGTGTTACTATGCTTTTAAGGTTTCCAGACAGTTGGTTGAGACAGGGGATAGAGGATCTAGGTATGGCCAGGTCACATAGTGGCTCTTACAGCAGGGACTAGAGATGGACCAGCCCATGCACAGTTTCGCTGCGGCATTAAAAACACAATACCGCACACGTACTGTCCCTGAGCATTAAGCAATCTGCATTGGAATCTTACCTGCTCCAGGAGCTGAAGTTATAAGGTGAGCTAACATTCATCGAGCAAAAAATGAATAAAAACGACGAAAGCATTACAGAGCTGGAGAAGCAAGTGCATGAGAGCAGACAGGCAACCATGCCAGACATTCATCGAGCAAAAAAATGAATAAAAACGACAAAAGCATTAACAGAACTGGAGAAGCAAGTGCATGAGAGCAGACAGGCAACCATGCCAGAACAATTAATTAACAGACGAAATACTTCAGGTAAACTCATCACACTCAGCTCATTTTGTTCAAGAAGTTCAATCAGTAGTTAAGGAAAAGGAGAGGGCCGAGAGTGTGCAGAAGGATGTTAAGAGTTCAAGGATTACCCATGGGATGGGACAAGCAAGGCCTAAATTAAGAAATTCAGTAAAATTACATTTTAGAAACAGATTTCATTAGCCAAGGTGGTTCCTTTTGTATGGGATCCTATGCCTCCACAACAAGAGGGGATAATCTACCAAGTCTTCTTGCTTTTTGAGTTGACACCACTAGCTTATCATAATAGTATGTGGCCAGGTCAGGTGACTCGCTTCCTTACAGAAGAGACATATTACAGGAGAGAACCAGAGGCCATGGAACTAGTCAGATCTTTCACTCTTGAGCTGTGGCAAATCATGGCTCTGCTATCCTTCTAAGCCTCTTTGCTTCCCATTCCTTAAAGAGCTGAAGCAAAGTCATTTTTATGATGGGTTCTCCATCATAAATAAGATTCAAACACTTCCCCGCAGGTAAAATAGAAAAAACACCATTAAATTCAGCTGCCTGGCTCCTTGTGATGATGTCCCCTCCAAGAAAAACAGAAAAAAAACTCTCTGGTACATTCTAGACAAAGTAGGACTGAAGCAAACTGGTTTGTTGCTTTACTTACGGTGATCTTTCCAAGCTTCTCAAAAACCTCTACCACTGTCGAAATTGGAGTGTCATCTGGAAGACCACTGACAATTAGTATCCTGCCACAAAAACGAGGAATGTGAATGGTGTATGTTTCTTGCTCTCATAGTTTGACAACCTCAAATCACATAAACAAAATTTGAATAGAAAAGTTCATTAAGTTCAATTAGTGACCACCGATTGTCCACCCGGTCCCATACAGAATCTTAAAAATTAAGATCACCATAGCACTGAATTAGCACCAACCTGCTTTTGCGTACAGGTTGATGTAATTTTATAACGTTGCTTGCAACAGGTACTTCTGCACTGTTAGGATTACTTGATGCCGCTAACTGGGCTTGTGAAGGAAGACCTAGGCGTGCAGCAAGACTACCGGTTTTTGAACTGTCTAGTGAGCGTGGTGGCTTAATCTCTCCATCTTTTCCATTGTCCTTTACAGACTCTTTCCCACTTGACGAATTTCCTCTCACCATAGGATTACCAGGTGCCCGGAGATTAGGCAAGCCATTTCTTAGCAACCTCTCTTTCTCAATCTTCCACCTTGCATCAAAACCATTGTGGAGAAGATCATTTTCAGCCTGTATGGCAACACGTGATGTCTGACAATATATTGTGTCATCTGGATTCAGATGTCGCAAGTTTAATGGTGCTGCTGAATGCATCATAGCTCGTGGATGTCCTGCAGGTATGAGGCCTCCAGGCATAGGCCCAAATGATTCCGCAACATCTCCCCACAACCCAGTACGGAATTCGCGGCCTCTTCCACGACCCTGTTTAAAAGCGTCACTTGGTCCTGAACCTGCTGGCCATCCAAACTGCCTCCCCATGCCATTATAAAAACTTGTATCTGCATGCCCTCCAACCTTGCTCGGTACACCTGATCTTCCTGCAGGTAAATTTGGCCTTTGACCCCTTGCAAAGCTTCCCATAGGTCCCATAACCAAATCAGGTAGGGACCTTGGAAAGTGCTTAGGAGCATGTGATCGTGGACCAGGAAAATCATATCCTACAAACGGCTGAAAAGAAGCAGCACCAAGAGGACGAGTTAAAGGAGATTGCATAGCATTCGCAAGAGTTTCTTGAACCATCTGCAGAGCATGCGTTCTAAGAAGATGCTCGTGAGCAAGTATTTCTTGCAGATGGACCTGTACAGAACAAAGACAATGTGAATGATTAACTCACCGGAAAACTTATGCAAACGAACCCAGACAAGTATCAAAGTCGATCTTACCTGGGGCCTTCCGTGTTGAATAAGGCCTCCAAATGGATTGAGCCCCTGAGCAAGGCTTCCGATGCCAATAGGCATAAGCGGTCTTCCCGGCCCCATAATGCCCGGAGCCAAGCTCCCTTGTCCCAGGCCAATCATTCTTAAGCCCATACCTCGGCCGCCTGCATTGTGCAAAACACTAAATGAACACCTACATAAAAACAAGGCAGAAATATGACAGTTTTTAAACGATTTAAACCAAACCTGCATATGCAAGCCCTGCAAAATGTTCCATCGCTTTGTCACTATCATAAGTCAAGTGTAAAATAGTTAACAACCAAGAACTGGAAGCGGGAAGACAAGGATAGAGAAGATTGACACAGTTATTTATTTTCCAAAGCACTTCGAAAATATACCTAAGATGAAATAAAGACAACCGATACAAAATTATCAACAGATCTACCCTCGTGCAACTATATGGGGCTCGCAAATTACAATAGCATAGTAGAACTCTCAACACCTTGTCTGTCACAACAATAGAAACCTGAAGCTCAATATAATGCTTTAAGCAATTGTCCATATTTCAATGACCCACAAGACATTTTTGGCAAGGTGCTCGATTGCATCCCTAAGTTGGGAGCTCCTCTCACATTCGAAGATTGAAAGGATCTTAAAGTTTCACAGACAATGCCCCTTTGAAGAAAAATAGAGCAATATGCATTTAGTTAATGTGTGCACTCCTTGTTACAAATGACAATAGAAGGAATCAAGAGAGGGGCACATGAGAGAGGAGACAAACACGATGTGAGGAGGAGAGAATGAGAGACAATGACAGGCATGCTCGTACAATGGATAATACTTTCTGAAAGTCAACTTTTCAGTGACTCGATTGTTGGAGTCATCGTCTCTACCTAGTCTACGTGATCACTCGCCGGCCTTAGCTAATCCGGTTCCTGTTCAGAAGGCTCTTGCCTTGGCAAACACGCATAAAACCCCAGAACTCTACATAGTCCACTGAGAAGCCCCACTAGTGGCGCATTACCATATGTGCAAAGGGGAGAGAGAGATGCACAAGAGCAAATCATCATGCTACATGAGGGAAAGGAAAAGGCGCTTTGCCAAGGGGCCAAAACCCTACGAAGAAGCAAAAGAAGTAGAAGAAGAAGAAGTTTTACAAACTTACAAAGCCTTGACAAGTGGCCTATTTTTAAAGAAAAGTTCCCACCAACTTACGGGACCCCGTCCGATGGGGCCCAAGTGACATAAAGTCATAAAAAATAAAGCAGAAGACACTCAGAAGACTTTGCACAGCAAAATATGACGATGTGGCACTTGTACGGACATTCCGCAATTCGCGAAAGACTTTTAGGAAAATCCCGAAATTTTAGGAAAGTGTTTTTTTGGAGTCAGCTTTTCATATTTGATGCTTTTAGGCTTTGGGCCTTTAAATATAAGCCTTGGGGGCCCTCTTGGGCACTCTTCAGTGCGCAGATTGCAGAGAAGGTGCTCCCCGGCTGTTGTACTTTGAGAATCAGCAATAAAAAGAAATACCGAAAGGGGCGCCAGCGTTTGGGGCCAGTGCTCCGCGGGGGTGGAACATCGCCACTCCCCATCTCGTGTCGAGCTCTCTCTCTCTCTCTTTCAGTTTAGTTGTTATTAAAGTGCTACATGTCTATTCAGTCTGTTCTTTTCTATTGGCACGTGGTGCCCGTCCTGTGGCAGTGCCTCTTTCTGAGGAGTTACCGCAGCGATTGTCATCATTCGAGTCAGTAGAGTCTGCATTGAGGTATTTGCATTGTGTGCACATTCCATTTACACAATAAAAAGCAAATACCACATCGGCAACGGTGTGGGGAGCCCTTGAGAGGGTTGGTTGGGACCCCATCGGGTGTTGCTCTTCTCCTCTCTCTCACTCTCTCTCCCACTCTACATATCTCTAATGCATTCTCTCAGCCCCTCTCTTCGGAGGAAGGTAAAAGGACCCATCGTTCAAGCACAAAGCAATCACTAACACAAGGAAAGAAAGAAAAGATTTTGTGGAAGTGTAAAACTAGATCTTCACCATTTCAATTCCGTTGCACCTAACAAACGGGTCCCATAAGTTGGTGGAAATTGGTCTTTAAAAATAGGCCACTCAGCAAGACTTTGCATGTTGGTAAAACTTCTTTTGCTGCTTCTACTGCCTCTAGGGTTTAGGCCCCTCAACCGAGATCTACAAGTTGGCTCAATTCTTTAGTGACTTGACACGTCAACAGTTTGTGACATCCCCCCTTCTTGAAAGAAGAGTAATCATCCGCGATTAGCGTATATCTACAAAACAACTCAAGTTAGCTCAAAAATTTCCGAGAGTCATGGACATTCCGAGGGACAATCAATTTTCTCAGTCCACATCAAAGTTCTTGATATTCTAGCGTAGCAAAATTAGCCATCACACCCAGACCGTGGTGATCTCTAATGGGTGTCTTGATGCACTAAAATTACATACCCAAGCAATCTCACCCAATACGGAATATTCGATGGTTGGCACATCACAATGCAGCACGAATGCTCACATATGCATGTTACAAGACATATAAACATATAGCCGCCGATGAACACCCCCCCCCCCCCCCCCCCCCCCCCGCGGAAAATAACAATCCTGGTCCGTGCCATGAGCTGTTAAACGGCTCCCTCATCACTCCTCCCGGAAATAACCTAACAAGGTTCGAGCCATCCGATATAGAGACCTTTGACAACCAAACACTCCCCAGACCGCAACCTGCACTGCTTGGAGGTGTTGAGAGTAAGCTCAAACTTCTTAATACTCCCCCACGTAAATAACCATCCAACTCCGGGCCATGAGTAAAAACAGCAATTGTCAAACACTCAATACTCCCCGCACAAATAACCACAAGGGTCCGAGCCATGAGTATGTGCAAGCATTCTCAAACATCAAATCTTTGCAGTACTCTTCCCTGGAGCAAATCACTCATCATTGAAACTAGTATCAAAACTAGAGTCGAACAATTCAAATCAGCACCAAGACACCTATAAAATAGATACTATCTATTTCAAATAAATTCCAAACAATGTTTTCAAACAATTTCTCAAACAAAATTCTAAGCAAATGGTTCTCTTCTCATTGCCGAAGAGTGGATCTCTAGCTCTTTGCTCCCAAATGCTTCCAGTATTACTTGTTGTCTACAAAAACACTCAAAACATAATTTTTACCCATGCTAAAGAAACCCTAATTTGTTGTTGCAAACCCTCATTGTCATAATAACAATCCACTCGCATCAATGCATAGGGCTCGTCAAGAGGATCAACTTTGACTTCTCTTGCATATCCAAATTCTCGACCATTGAAGAGATTTTTTGAACGCCTCTGCAACACAGAAAAGCGTCAAAAAGCCTGTCTTTGGAGTGTTTTAAAAACGAACTCCTCCTGCTCTTGCAAGTGGTATTGGTTTTTTTAAGGCTTATGCCCCTTAAAGCAGAGCGATGAAGATAGGATGCTCGATGGACTAGGGTGGGAGTGGCTAGTAAGTTAGGGCCAGGAACACGAAGATTCTTTGGGTAAAAAATCTCAAAGAGGTTCCTTTAATTCTTTCTTGAGTGTCCTTTCTTCTTCATCCAACTCCATAGTTTCCATTCTATCTACTCTTTGAAAGGACCGGTATGCCTTCAGAAAGTACACGACTGGATATCTGATACCACTGTAACGGGAGAGCACCGCGTGTCAACGGAAAAGAACAGACTGAACAGATTTTAGACGCTTCAAAACAACTGAACTGAAAGAGATGCACAACACACGAGACGAGGAGTGGCGAAGTTGTCACGTGACACATCCAATCCTATGTGTCCGTGGACAAGCTACAGCATGATCAGGGTTCAGTCAGTCTAGTCAGTCTAGTGGCACTTTTTGTGAGTCTATTCGTAGACCGTGCATGCCCAGTCACTTAGTATAGATGCATATCCGCTGGTTGCATACAGCATGATCATCAGTATTCCCATCAGAATCCATTAGAATCAGTTAGGGGAATTTTCCAATGATTTTAGCCTATTTTCCCTATTTTTGATATTTTTCACTTATTATTTTTAAGTGACTTCCCAACAAAAGTAGGTAGGGCAATTTTGCTAAGAAAATATATAAGCAAACCCAAGTTAATACTAAATGGCAGAAGAGACAGCGGGAGCTCCACGCTCAATAGGCAACTTCTCAACAGACACCCCCCAGGAGACCTAGCGTTTTGCAGATCCAGCATCACCTAGCGTTTTTCCCCATGACATCAGCCTCGACTACCGCGCAGACAGCAAGAGCCCCAGCGTTTTTGTAAGAGATCAACAGTTCAGCCTAGCATTTTGCATTTTGCAAAACCACGACACCAGTAGAACCAAAATTCAGCCCTAGCGTTTTTTATTGCAGATCAGCCCTGGCGTTTTGCACCTTTACCGCGACCGAAAGTCAAGGAACATTAGCGTTTTCAGTTTTCAGCAGTTAGTATCCGCAGATCAAGTCCCGAACCTCGCAGATCTCACCTTCCCGTAGCAGTTCCTCGCCGCACGGTCAGTTTCTGCAAGGTTTACAGTTTCAGCCCGGAAAACGCAGATTTCAGCATCTGCGTTTTTAGAGCGTCGTCGTCGATCGTCTCCATCGACATCGTCACCGACATAGAGTCAGAATTCAGCAGATAGAAGATTTGCAGATTTCAGCCCATAGCGTTTTTGGACAGCAGTAGAAAGATTGCAGATTTCAGCCCTTAGGTCGACTTCATCGTCACCGTCGTCATCGCCAACATAGCCTAGACTTGCATCAATCACATGCATTCCCATTGTACCAGATTGTGCAATCATAAGTAGACCACTCTCGCCGACGAGAGTGGGGCCTTCGGAGGAGGGCTTTAAGCAAGGTTGTTTCCGTACGTACGTACGGTATGGTTCCGTACGGTACGGTACGTCAGTACGGTATCCGTACGTACTGTACGTACCCCCCAAAAAAAAAGAAACTTTGAAAAAAAAAATCGCCGACGGTGCCTATTCCCCGTGGTCGGATTAGGTGGGCGAGGCCTTTAATAAGTCCACCTATCCTATACTGGTTATTATCACAACAGAGAATCAGAGAGTAGAACAGAGTCTCTACACAGTGTCTGCACAGAGACCAAGGAAGGATTTGCCGCCACCGATAAGGTTCTTTCTCCCTCCCTCCCTTTGTGTTTGGAGCCTGCAAGGAGGCACTCTAGAGTCCTGACCTCGCGAAAGATTGTAAGTTTTGTATTCAATTTTGAAGTGTGCGTTAATTGTGTTGCAGAGTTATCTAGCGGTTACTTAACTTGTGGGGTGATTTTAAGTGTTTTTTGAAAGTTGTGGCTATGTTTAAGTATTGTGCAGTGTTTTTAAACTAGATAGGTTGTATATAAATTTGAAATTCTTTGTATTTTTAGCTTTTAAAAAATATACTACGAATTTTACGTACCTTATGGCCCAATCCATACGGTACAACGTACAGTACGTACCGAATACTACGTACCTTACAACCTTGGCTTTAAGTCTCTGGTGTCGTATCTCTCTTCTCTCTCTATCTCTCAGTCTCATACACTTGCACGCACAGTGTCTATTCACTTTGTTTGTGATCATAGCATTCTCTCATTAAGAACAGAAGGCTTTACCTTCCATAAGAACAAAAGAAACCTTGAGCACAGTTCGGAGCACTCATCTTGAGCAAAGCGCAAACATTCATTCCGCTGCACCTAACATTGGTATCAGAGCTTTGGCAGTGTTCTGTATCACTCAAGGAAAGAACCACAAGAATCACAAGAATTTTTTTTGCTTGTTGCGGTCGCACGAACCCAAGTTCACTTGGGCGTGTCGATTCCTAATCGTGTTTTTGAAGAGTGACGGGAATCCCAGGAAAGAAGGGCTTGTCCAGCCTCCCCTTGTGTCTCTTTTTACTCATTGAGAGCGGACCGCACTTAGCAGTCGACCAATCGATGTGAGGTGGGAAAAAGCAACCTTGGTGTGAGCGCAAGGCCGCCAAGGGGTGCACCCACGAAAAGGAGTAGAACTCGGATGAAGAGAAGATCCTTCTCAAACACGGTTTGCAAGCGAAAGAAAACCTCAAGAACCAAGACACCCAAGAACCCAAGTTCCTCGTGAACTTAAGAACCCAAGACCCCAAAGAACCCAGGTTCCTCGTGAACTTAAGAACCCACGACTTCAGAATGGTCATCACCCGAAGCGAAATGGATACTTTGCTTGGAGGTGATGAGCATGAGAGAGGCGAAGAAGAATTTTCCCCACCAAGAGGTTTTTCCGACCCTCCCCCTTCCCCATCTACAACAAGGATTGCGCTAACTCCTATGGAGGAGTTGGACCAAGAAAGAGAAGCAGACAGAAAGGCCTGCGAAGAAAGAAGGGCAGCCATAGATCGTGACTACGAAGAAAGATGGGCAGCCATAGATCGTGAATACGATGCAAGAATGGAAGCCATAGAGCGTCAGTACGACTTGGAAGAAAAAGAAAGTCAAGCCAAATTTGATCGTGAGAACAAAGCAAGACAAGCAGAATTTGATCGCGAGAACAAAGACATCAAAGAAAAGGGCGACCAACACATAAAAGAGTTCTTGCGACTCTTTTCTCGAGTTCAGGCACAGATGCAACAGAATCAGGAAAAGGAGACTCTCTCAGTCTCTTCTTCTCCAAAGCAAGACACACATGATTTGCATGATGATAAGCATGATGATTTGGATGATAAGGATAAGCATGATGAATTGCATGATCAAGATGTGATTTCTCACAAGCATGATGATTTGCATGATCAAGATATGATTTCTCACCAACATGATGATTTGCATGAAGAGGATGTGATTGTTCACAAGGATAATGTGTTAGTGGATGCTTTTTCTAGCGAAGCTAACCTCGTTGTAGATTCGATCAATCACGAAGAACCGATCTTCGCTTTCGAGTCGAGGTCCAAAGAACCCCCACGGGACAATTCGATCATTCAGGAAGAACCGATCTTGGCTCTCGAGCCTAGGTCCAAAGAACCCTCATAGGAAGTATTGTGTGTTCGCATGATTGATACGCACGCATTGTTCGAGTGTTTCATTCGTGATCGTTTCGTATATTTTAGTCAGCGTCTTTATGTGATCCCTTTTCCTAGGCATGACATATTGTATGTTGACCACGTTTCTCTCACGGATGAGCACGAATGTATGCGGATTTTTCATGAAAAGCTGAAAAGTTTGTATGTAAGGAAGTCACATTCCATGTCTCTTCCTTGGCATGACAGTTCCCGAAAGAGCACATGAAAGTATGAGCACCAAGCATGCGCATTTCCGTTGTGAATTGCCACAGTTGATTGGTCTAGATCATAAGAGGAAGATTCGACCTCATTGTTTGCATATGATTGGTGAACGGTTTATCACTCCGTCTCTATGTTCATCTACATTGCATACAGAGTCTTTAGAGAAGACAATATTTTTTCCATTCACTTTACATGGAGTAGGTATGTTCATGGTTTTGTGTTGGAAATGGTTTCATGAATTTTCAGCCATGGAGATTCTTGAAGAAGAAAGAAGCATGACACTCGACGAAGTTGAAGCAATGAAGGAGCCACACAAGACTTTGTGTCACTTTCGGCACGGCCCAAAGAAGCAAGCGTTGTAGACCTTTATGAGGTTCAAGTACCGCACGACCCACACATCAGCGTGGGCCGACAAAGAGTCCCTTCCAAAATTCGGATGCTGTTGGCGATCTCCCTCGACGCCATACAGTTCGGTACTAGTACCTCACTTTGAAAAGGAGGGGATGTCACGTGACACATCCAACCCTATGTGTCCGTGGACAAGCTACAACATGATCAGGGTTCAATCAGTCTAGTCAATCTAGATTAGAAGTGATCTGGCACTTTTTGTGAGTCTATTCGTAGACCGTGCATGGCCAATCACTTAGTATAGATGCATATCCTCTGGTTGCACATAGCATGATCATCAGTATTCCCATCAGAATCCATTAGAATCAGTTAGGGGAATTTTCCAATGATTTTAGCCTATTTTCCCTATTTTTAACATTTTTCACTTATTATTTTGAAGTGACTTCCCAACAAAAGTAGGTAGGGCAATTTTGCTAAGAAAATATATAAGCAAACCCAAGTTAGCACTAAATGGCAGAAGAGGCAGCAAGAGCTCCACGCTCAACAGGCAACTTGTCAACAGACACCCCCCAGGAGACCTAGCGTTTTGCAGATCCAGCATCACCTAGCGTTTTTCCCCATCAGATCAGCCTCGGCGACCGCAAACAGTAAGAGCCCCAGCGTTTTTGCAAGAGATCAGCAGTTCAGCCTAGCGTTTTGCATTTTGCAAAACCACGGCAGCAACAGAACCAAAATTCAGTCCTAGCGTTTTTGATTGCGGATCAGCCCCAACGTTTTGCACCTTTACCGTGACGGAAAGTCAAGGAACATTAGAGTTTTCAGTTTTCAGCAGTTAGTACCCGCAGATCAAGTCCCTAACCTCGCAGATCTCACCTTCCCGCAGCAGTTCCTCGCCGCACGGTCAGTTTCCGCAAGGTTTACAGTTTCAGCCCGGAAAACGCAGATTTCAGCATCCGCGTTTTTAGAGCGTCGTCGTCGCATCGTCTCCATCGACATCGTCACCGACATAGAGTCAGAATTCAGCAGATAGAAGATTTGCAGATTTCAGCCCATAGCGTTTTTGGAAAGCAGTAGAAAGATTGCAGATTTCAGCCCTTCGGTCGACTTCATCGTCATCGCCGACATAGCCTATGCAAGTCACATGCATTCCCATTGTACCAGATTGTGCAATCATAAGAAGACTACTCTCGCCGACGAGAGTGGGGCCTTCGGAGGAGGGCTTTACAACGTCTTTGGTGTCGTATCTCTCTTCTCTCTCTATCTCTCAATCTCATACACTTGCACGCACAATGTCTATTCACTTTGTTTGTGATCATAGCATTCTCTCATTAAAAACGGAAGGCTTTACCTTCCATAAGAACAAAAGGAACCTTGAGCACAATTCGGAGCACTCAGCTTGAGCAAAGCGCAAACATTCATTCCGCTGCACCTAACAGAAGTTCCACCCCAAGAGAGCACTCGCCCCAAACCCTGGAGCCCCTTTCGATGTTTCTTTATTGCTTGAACTCAATACAACGCCAGTGGTCAACTCTCTGAACTTCCACGCGGAAACATGCCAGATACTGAGCCCTTGCTACATATTTAAAGACCCTGGGCCTATCCAAAAGTAGTACATAAAAAGCATCAAGTTCTGAACGCATCTGGACCCCAAAGCTGACATCCAAAGCTGCAAGCGCGTTTCACGAAAATTTGTTCAGATGCTATGTCATCAGGGTAAAACGCCGATGTCCGTACAGCCTGCCATATCATCAACACAAATCGCGGGCATCCGTACAATTGCCGTGTACACATTTTTACGCACGATTTGAGTGTGAGTGTGAGTGTGTGTGTGTGTGTGACGTGTGTGTGTGTGGTCTTGCTTTATTTTAATGCCTTGTGTCACTAGGGCCCCATCGGACGGGTTCCATAAGTTGGTGGGAACTGGTCTTTAAAAATAGGCCACTCAATAACACTTTACAAGTTGGTAAAACTTCTTTTGCTGCTTCTACTGCTCCTAGGGTTTAGGCCCCTCAGTCGGGATCTGTAGGTTGGCTCAGATCTTCAATGACTTGACACGTAAGCAGTTTGTGACACATCGCTCTTCATATGCAAATGGGTAGATTATAACATCGCTCTTCAAGCGCTACCGCAATGTCCCTATAGCCATCTCCTTTGGCCTATGTATTGGGAATGAAGACTACCAGCTATCTTAATATCACCGCGTTGATGTAGTTAGTCGAGGCAACTCTTTGCATCATTGCTCTTCGTCCGCACATCTGCCGTAGGCTCTCCCCGAAAAGTAGCTTCAGAGGGGCACCGCCGTAGAAACTATGAGCGCTATTGCACTAAGGAGCAAGGGTTCAAGAAATTGATCCTCAAAACTCCTTGGCTGGCCTCCAACAACAACACTTCCACCATCATCTATCCATAGCCTTTTCAAGGCGGAAACCACTTTCCCAATGCCGCCAAATGCCCGCCAACTCTCGCCAGCCGCCATCTCTGGCTGCTCCCAGTCTACCATCTCTCGCCTGCTACCATACAGCTCTCCAGCTCTGTCGACTCAAGTCTGCGTATACAACTCTGTGAAACGCTAGAAATAGCAGACAAGTTGAGAAGAAAATGGATGGTTGCCCTGCGCTTGCCTTACTGTAACACACATAGGTGTCTTTACATGGTGCCAGGACAGTACTCAGTTGAGTCCCCCAATTATCGTTTACAGATCAGGGGGATGTCAACGTGTAGCACGATACCAAAGCCAGCTTCTTCGATGCATGGTATCCAAAAAGTTGACTCATGGGTATCCTTTCATGATTAATGGTGATGTTTGTGATGAGTATCTTCTATCCCCTCCAACCGATCAAAAAATTGTGCATTTTCAAAAATTAACTCCCTTTTTTCATTAGCAAAAAGGGGAGGCATCACTAAGGCCTCATCCCTTTAAGGCAGTCCAAAAAAAAGCTCTATACAGCCTGCAGAAGAGACAAGCTATTGTTGATGACATCTAGTTTTGTCTAATTGGAAGGTATTGGCACTCTCCCTTGCATGTTGTCTTAGCCAGCTTCTAAATGAATCAATCATTGTCCAACACAAAAAAATGATAACACGCCCCCCCCCCTTTTTTTTTAGAAAAAGAACCAAACCTTGGCTGACTCATAAAATTGATGGCATCTTCCTTGGTACTTCTACAAATAACCATTCCAAACAAATGGGACTTCAAAAGCCCGATGAAAAATTCTCATCCCAGACACATGATCGCAACCCTATAGCTGAACCTATGGAAGGTATTTTTCAACTACCAAAATACCACCAAAAAGAGACTGGCTAGCTCTCTTACATCTCAAAAGAGGACCAAGAACATACTTTGTCAGCAAAAATCATAGTTAGGACAAGCAGTAATTTCCAAACTTTGAAGAGCTTTAAAATATTCGCACAAAGCACAAAAGCATCAAGACACAAACCTATAATAAACAGATGATTATAAAGCAAAGCTGATTGGATGGGTGGTGGTTTCTGAGACATATTGGATTCGATTACCTTAGTACTGCCATTAAGGTGTGGAGAAAAGGGTTGCTCACGGATATACGAGTTTTTCTTTCTCTTGTCCTTGATGTAATAACTTAAAAGTTCATCTATTATGCCAATCTCTTTTGTCTAGGTCATCTTTTAGTAGCTGTTGGTTTGCTTCACTTATTTAACAAAAAAGGCTCTTCACAGAAAAATACAAACACAAACAGCATGGACTTGACACAATAAAAATAACTAGGGCTGATTCAAACATTACCTGCCTAAACTCTGATGCTGCTTTTCTGCAAGATCCCCTGTTTCTGCCACTTGTTTGACAAAATAGCCATCAATGTGCCTTTCAGTACCTGAGCTTTCCAATTTCCTTTTCTTTTCTCGCCCAGAAATTTGATCATTGACCTCTTCTTCAGCAGTTAAAGCATAATTTTGAGGCTGCTTTTTGTCAAAAATCCATTAGTCAACACATTTACTCAACAGCTGTGGCCATATGTTAATTTGATGGTTGCTCTACCAAAAACAGATTGATTTCCCTCTCATCACCATGGAAAAGCTTGTCATCTTTCATCCAAGCTCAATCCCCGACTCCCAAAGTAATAGAGGTATGCTTCTTGAAGAGAGTCCCACATAGAAACTCTCAGTGTTTTATGATGATGAACCTAGAGTAATGTCGCGCAATTTGTATATATACGCACAGCGATACCAACCGAGCAAGAAGCAGCTTGCCTAGCTATGCCAACTTTCGCTTGCATGAAAGTATGCTGCTGAGGTATCTCTTCATAATGCAAAACTGAACTAAATGATGCTTAAGGCACCCATTTCAGGAGGTAATATAGTTTTACTGGCAACATGAAAAGACCATGAGAAGGTTCTCGATATTGAACATTGTTAAGCCAAGTATACATTAAAAGGAAATAAGAACATGTTTGATCAAGATATCAAGGACTCACTGGAAGATGAAAACTGCGCCCTGCTCCCGTAAATTTGTGTCTTCGGTGTTAGGAGTGCCTCTCTCTCTCTCTCTCTCTCTCTCTCTCTCTCTCTCTCTCTCTCTCTCTCTGCGCCTGTACTTGCAAAAACGGTAGGCATGCTTACACCAGACAGAAGCACCTGAAGCCTCCCTCTCTCTATGTGTGTGTACAAGTCTGAATGGTTGTATATGTGAAGAAGAATCTCTACACTCCAGGAAAAAATGAAAGCCCCAGCTCTCCGAATTTCCTTGTGCAATCATGGCACCAATGTGAAGGAACCAAGAACTGTGCCACAGCTTGCAATGGAATTGTGACCGAAGTATGATATGATGATTAAAGGCGGAGCAGAAAATACGAGAAAAGACTGGCGATGTTGGGTGCAAAGAAAGAAATCCAAAACATACAGTGCACAAAGTGGAGGTAAGTGAAAAGGTAAGTGTGTCTGTGAGGGAGGGAAAGAGGGGGGGGGTTTGTTTTGTGTGCATTGTAGATAAAGTACACAGCCCTGGTCTAAAGACATTGGGCAGCTAGCCTAATGACATGCTCTGTGGTGACCATAAAGGAAGGGTAAGCTAGTGCACATATCAGTTGAGTGTGCTTGAATAAGAATTGCTAATGGCTGAAAATCGATATGAGGGTAGTGTCATACAAAAAGGGAACTTGCCCTGTACTTGTGCCGGGAGAGTTCATGAGTGAAAAAATCAAACCAAGAGGGTGAAAGGAGGTGGAATCACCACTGCAGTCTCGTCAAGTTCTCCATCCTCCAGATCCGGCTTGCTGCTCGGCACTAATCGAGGCCTACTCTCTGCAAGCTCTGTTTCAGAATGGTCACCACTGGCATCTATATGCATGCCGGGAGCTGTCCCAGAGGTGTCATTCGCATCTCTCCGAATCCCTGCGATCTCCATCTTCCTACTCCAGCAATCCGGCTGCCCTTGACATGAGCTCTCCGCATTTATGCTCTGGGCTACCACACCTGTTCTTCTTGAGCCGCAAGAAGCTACTCCAAAAACATTTTCTGGAATTGTGACTGCATGAATCAATCCTGCAGTGGTTGATACAATGGCTTCTTGATTCTGCAGAGCCCCATTAGCATCTTTCTCTGCAGGTTCAAGAGCCACCGCAGCTTCCACTTCTCTCTCCTTCGCTTCGTTTAGGATGTTCTCAGCTCTCAATGCACTAGGTTTGATGTAATCTAAACCTCCAGGCTCAGAGCTTTCTGTAAACCTCAAGCTTTGAACACCAGAACTTCTCGAAGTTGCTGAGGCGCCATTGCTGCCCGAATGTGAGATTCCTGCATCAGGGAAGTAATGGTACTTCCCTTGCGCTAGATCTGGAACCTGCTGAGGACCTGCTGCTTTTTCTTTTTCTTCATCCTCTTCTTCTTCTTCTTCAACCTCCTCATAATCTCCATCAATGTCGTAGTCTGAACCTTCAAAATCGACGAGCTCTTCATCTTTCAGCTCATCGTCGCTCGCCATTGCCTGAGCGCAGGGATCTCAGAGACACCATTTTATGTCAAGTACTATGGTTTGCGCCATGACTTTCTCCTGGACCAGCATCCCATCCCATGCAATGCGTCCTCTCATGTGCTGCCATTCTGCAAACAACTCATGACCTAGCCGCCATGGCAGCTCCAATGTACTGTTGCTGTCGAAAGGACGGAAAACGTCGCATCACATTTTGACTACTGAATAGGTTGGGAGTTCAAAACGCTCGTATGTGTGGTGAATTTTAAGTGGCCTGCTAAGATGGAAAAGTAGATGACAGTTGTGTTTGTAGGATTTATTTTTTCAGAACAAATATTTTGAAAAGTTGTAGAGAAAGTATATTACAAGGGAGTAATAGATATATGGCAAAAGGTGACTGGTAGGTGTAAGTCACGTTGTTTCATTGATAGACATGGAAAAGTTACTTGTTGACCAAATTTGGCCGAAGTTAAAAGTTTAGTTTGTTGTTTTTTGAGAGAGAGTGAAAGAGCTCGTCGGATGCAGAGTTGAGAGAGAGAGAGAGAGAGAGAAACAATTTTCCTTGAGTTTTCTCATGACGTCCGTATAGTATGACATCTCTACATGAGAGAAGTGTTATGACCTTGAAAGCAATGTTGCCAAGACGACCTAAAATAGTGCAAATTCAACGATATCATACACAAAATTAGCAATCATTATAGAAAACTTTAAATGTCATCGACAAGGCAGAGACATTCAATATTGCGACAATTATACATGCATGCATAAGAGACAATGGCAAAGATACCTACAACCCAAAAACCTCAAAATACAGAGATCAAAGTGTTCGAGCTACTAAACCAACATCATACGGAGATAAGGGATTTGCAATGCCTTGGAGTTTTAAGTTGCAATGGATGCTAGACACTATCCAAAGAAGTAAAAGAGAAAGAAGATGGGAATGATGATGATGACATGATAAAAAAAATGGCCACCATCCTAGGGCACCTCCTTGTCCCATTCCACATGGATATAAGGCAAAAGACCGGCGGTCTATGGCTCATTAATCATTAATTGAAAAGAATCATTAGCAATTGATGTGTAAAGCCTTCATTTATTGGATGTGTCCTACAAAGAGTTTATATGCACAACTAGGTGCCCCAACTCCCTAAGAACTCCAAGTAACATGGTAAGGCCTCGGCAATTTTGGGCAGCTGCCTTTGCATTTAGCCTTTCTGAATCTTGCTGCATAGGCTTCCAAGATGCAAGACAGAGCCATAAGGTAGGGAGACAAACACTCACTTCATATCAAGTCTAGGCTTTGTCTCTCTTGCATGCGCTTTTGCAAAACGTGAGCGCGCAAGCAGGCTGCCCCTCTGACGTGCCTTCACAACCAACTATTAACTTTTACCATGACAAAAAGCTTGTTGCCACTTTATCTTGGCTTTTGACTACGTGTCCCAGAGTGACAGGGTCCTTACTTTGGTTGGAATGAGAGCTAAGGTGCTCAATGTCATTACAAAGAAAATCATTAAATTCTTAAATGAAAAGACCCCTAGAAATTAAGAAGGTGAAGGGTCACATTGGTATACTAAAACAATTTAATGAAATGGACACACGTAAAGCTCTTAAATTAAAGGGTTTTTATCAAATTAAAATATAAAGAACAATTCAATCGATTGATATATTAATTTTTTTATGAAATGGAGCCCATTCTCTTAAATAGAATGATTTTTTTACAAACTAAAATAACAAAAAAAAGTGGAAGAGGACGAAAAAAAATTTGTGTGACCCAATTTTCAATGGTCCTCTTTAAAGAAAGAGGTACACAAATGTCAACACCTTTCCCAAAAACCTAGAAAAAATATTAAAAAACAAGCAATTGTATACGTGTCCTCCATCCAATCGACTTGCATCCACAGTCCACAATTTGCACCCAAAATCCACCCACCTCACTATGGCCTTCTGCAGGCCAAAAATGAGAGTTAGGGCTAGGTAGCGCGCAGACTCTCTCTTTTGTTTTGCCCAGTAGCCTTCACCGGCAGCTTGATGTTGTTTCAGAGTTAAAGGCTCACAAACCCTATAAAAAGATGTGCATGAATTGTCGTTTTGCGAGTAAAGCATGGCAGCCACTCAACTCTTAACGTTGCAGCCATTTCACAGTTTTTTTGGAGCTTTTGACACCGCCATCATGGTGTCAAGGCCACTGGTTGGTAACCGGCTTGCTCCGAAGGTTTGCGAGAGCGTAGTTTGCATGCGACCTAGCCCTTAGATTGAGTTTGAAGAAGATGGTCTCTCTCTCTCTCACGATCAATTTCCTACGACATTGAAATTCTCTTCTTCTTCTTCTTCTCCTTCTCTCTGCACATGATTTTCTCTCCGTCTGTCACCTCTTTGGCATGTCATCGCTCTCTCCCTCTCCATCGTGTAGCCGCCTTCACAAACCGACTCGTTCTTCTCTATTTCACACAGGCGCACTCGATCAGTGGATCTATTGAGCCTGTGGGGACTGCCCTACAAGAGAGGACGAGACAGACGTATCTCTCTCTCTCTCTCTCTCTCTCTCTCTCTCTCTCTCTCTCTCTCTCTCTCTCTCTCTCTCTCTCCAACTGAGTGGCGAGGTGTCTCCAGCTAGGGGAGGATGTGTGGCCAAGGCTACAACTGAGGAAGGGAGTGAGGAGGCAGGTGCAAGAGGGGGTGTGCGCAGAGCTCTCTCTCTCTCTCTCTCTCTCTCTCTCTCTCTCTCTCTCTCTCTCTCTCTCTCTCTCTCTCTCTCTGTGTGTGTGTGTGTGTGTGTGTGTGTGTGTGTGTGTGTGTGTGTGTCTACGTGAGGCCTCGTATACGTTTGTAGAGAGGGCGTTGCAGAGGGGACAGCATTAGCAGGCCGATGTGGACTTCACGAGAGGGAGGGGGGGGGGGGGGGGGGGGGGGATATTCGAGCAGCATCTGATAAAGAAACTTAATTTCTTTATTAGTACCAAAATACCATTTGTGGAAACTCCCCAAATTTTTTCCTTTTGACAATTGAGATCCATTTTTTACTGCTAAACACATAATTTATCATGAATTAGCTAGGAAAGAAAGGCAATTTTCTCAAAAAATAATGAAACAATTTATTGTCAAAGCCTACATAACTAGCTCAAATTCTAGTTTTAACATCTTACAATGATAGACAATCATTCTTCTTATGAAAAGGTACAAAAACAAGTGAAAGGGTCACAGTGGCTTTCTAAAATAACAAGAAAATGATAAAATCATTAGGTTGAGTTCAACTAGGTTTGTATAAGGTAAAGCATTGTTCAGGAATATCTCTTTTTATTAAGGGACTGAGTTTCCTCCTTGGAAAGAAGCAAACCGAAAATAATAGTCGAATTTTTGAATTTGCAAGATTTTTGAACTAAGTTCTCACATATTTCACCATTTTTTTCTCTCTTTACCATGGTTTGCTCATCTAGTATATAAATATGTGTGTGTGTGTATAAAATAAATAAATATATGTATGTGTGTATGTATGTATATGTATAGAATTTACTAGAATTATGGAAGGTGAAGGTTCACTTTAGCATTGTAAAAGAATAGAATACAATTGAAGTCAAGCCGTGTAAGGATGTGAAATGAAAGCCGAAAAAGGAAGATTCATTTAATATTTTAAAATGGAAATAACATTTAAGGTAAGTCTGCATCATGGCACTGAAAACAATGAAAGTTTGTCTGACCCAATAGAACACTAAGGCTCCATGAAAGTTCAGAGTTGTAAAGATTATATCAATTAATGTGCTTAGGTTAAAGATATAGTAAGTTGTGAAGTCCTAAAGGCCTTGGACGCTCGGACATTGCACATTTAAACCCTAGGTTGTAAGGCAGCGTGTAACGCATTCGTTGAGATCCTCATGGTGTGCCTAAAGCCTATAGGTTGGCCTCCCAAGGGATCCAATGATAAATTAGTTAATTTAATTAGTTGTTTTTGCATTTATCAAGTCCTCTCTCTCAAAGGGGAAAGGGGGACACTTGTCCCAGGGCCACCCTTGTTGCTTGATTTGCCTCTTGCATGTGATTGGCTAGGCTTGGAAGGGTCCAATGAGCTTCAAGCATGAGCTACAAGGGGGGGTCGACCAAAGCAAGAAGGGGGGCTTCTTGGGGGGTATACTCTCCCCCACACACTCACACACACTCTCATTGTGTGAAAGGGGGACACTTGTCCCAGGGCCACCCTTGTTGCTCGATTTGCCTCTCGCATGTGATTGGCTAGGCTTGGAAGGGTCCAATGAGCTTCAAGCATGAGCTACAAGGGGGGGTCGACCAAAACAAGAAGGGGGGCTTCTTGGGGGGTATACTCTCCCCCACACACACACACACTCTCATTGTGTGAAATGCAAGCTTCATCTCCTTCTCCAAGCTAGTAGAGAAGTTGAGAGCCTACACCAACACTCTTGGCTATGGAATGCAAATCCAACCAAGAGCCATGCTTCAATGCTTAAGCTTGCCATCTTCTCCATCTTCATTACTATGCTATTATGTATGCTAGCAAGAAGAGTGATGATAAGGGAGGAACTACTTCTTTCTCCTATGGAATGTTTCTTCTTCCTCTTCCCTACCCTCATTCCCCGCTAGCTCTATCCACCTTCGAAGGTGTTTGAGGCCTTGGGAGACTGAGGCTTGGGATAGTTAATGCTTTTTGCAAAATTTATGTTATGCTCGTGATGCATGAAGTTTTCCATCTTCATTGCATCATCTGGGTCACAAGGAACACAAAGATTATATTGTACCAAGTCTCTCTTGATGGGAGAATCTATAATACAAATGTCTATTGGAGGGGGGACCGCCGGCTCCACATAAATCCGGTCCTCAACTTTTTTCATGTTTGCTAAACTCTCTCTCTTGCAAAAGTATCGTTCATGCCAAGTTAACTAAGTACTATGATTATGTTGCTATCGTCAATTAAGTTCACCCTCTATGCTCTCAAAGTAGTATCACAAAAAAAATATCTCTAATTCTCTAAATTCCACTATTCTCAAAGTTCATAGGCCATTTCCATTACATTGGTATCACAGCATTTGGTTTCTCTCTTCTTGCTTAAGAAGAGAGGTCCTTAAGCAACCTATTAATGGTTGATTTTGTTAATCATATTAGGGTAAGTGGGACTGGGATCTATTATCGGTTTTGTTGAGCCCACTATGTGGGATATGGTGCACACCTCGGGAGCTTGGTCTTAATAATGGAGTCTTTTTAGACTTGCCTATGACTTTACCATTATTGAGCCATAAGAAATCCGAAAGGAGCTAGCCCTTGGCAATTCTGCAATATTAGACCCCCTCCACTACTCTCTATAATTAACCAATTCAAGCCATGGGTGTAGATACCTAAGTGCTGATTTTCAAAGGCTACAAGGAGTAGCAACTAAGGTTTTGAATTGCCAAAGAATACACTAAGCAAACACTCAAATTCTATTAACATGGCTGACAATAACCAAGCGAGTAGAATGAACATTGATAACTTTGATTTTGCACATGAAGGTGCTAATGATGATGCCCCATGTTTGTCAATTATCTTGTTACTAGGTTGCAGAAAGCTATGGGCAACCCTGCTTTGCAAGCTGAAGTTACTCAAAAACTTTGCACTTATGGGATTGCCCTTCCTCTTCGAGAGGAGAGAGAGCTTAGGAGGCCTCTTGAAGAGACCCCCAAAAGAAGACTCTCTCCCATACTGAGAGGAGGAATCCAAAGAGCGAGAAAACAATGAATCTTTAAGTTCCTCTGAAGATGTGGCTCCACGAAGACGGCGGTCTAGACGATCGCCAACTCCTCCTAAGAGGAAACGTTCAACCCACAGTCCTTCTGCTCATCACTTCGAAGGGAAGAGAGGAAACAAAGGAAGAAAAGGGCAAGAAAAAGGTCACCCTCTTCTCCTTCTTCTTCACCTTCCTCCTCTTTCAATGAAAGTTATGGCTATTCTCCTAGAGAATACAAGAGAGGAGGACATCGTAAATCTTACCCCGCATGGTGAAGGTCACAAAAGCTCAAGAAGTTCAAAGAGGGAGGAAAGAGTATCTCTTTTCTCACCTATGATGGCACCTTTGGTGCTACCGACAAAGTATTGGCCTTCATCCAGCAATTTGATGCGGCCTTCGGAGACGAGGTCTTCACGAAGTCCTCCAAGCTACGCCATGTAGTTATGCACTTCTAGAAATCAGCTCGTTAATGGTGGGCTAGCCTTCGTGGCAATGGCGAAGCCCCAAAGACATGGAAAACTCTACTAGTTTCCATCGTGAAGCAATTCCTTGCAAAAGCGATGCAAAGGACAAAGTGCTTACCAAATGGCGTAGTTTGAAGATTCTGTTTCATGAGTCTATCCACAAATATGTAGACAAGTTTTGGGATTTACATCTCAAGGCAAAAGATAGACTTTGCCGAGCAAAAGCAACAATTTTGTGCGGGATTACCTGAAGAGATGGCCCAATACATCAACTCTCAATGGCCTAGCTCTATCAATGAAGTAATCCACCACACCATGGTTTCTTCGCGCATCAATTTACAACAAGGGGCTAGATGGAATGTCAAGCCCATGGAAAACAAAGACAAGAGTGATGCAAAGTGGAAAAACAATGCCCAAAGTTCTTCCCAATGCAATTCCAACAAAAACAACAATTGGTCCAAGGAGAAGGGAGTTTACAAAGATAAAAACAAACTCTCTTCTAAAGATCTTGAAGCTTTTTACAAGGACCATAAATGATTTAAGTGTGGGGAGCAAGCACATGGCTATCGTTCTTGCCCCAAGAGAAATGCCCGCAATGAGACTCCTAGAGCTTCCACCATCGAAGCTCCAAAAGAGGATGCTCATTGCAAAGGATCACCTCTCTCCTATGCTTGAGAAAAGGTAAGGGAGCATGATGCCTTCATCTTGTTTAACCCTAGCTCTACTCACAACTTCATATCAACGGAGTTGGCCACCAAGTGGGGCATTCAATATTTCAAGATGGGAGATACTGTAATGGTTTACACAACTTTCAAGGGACAACAAGCCTTCGTTACTCCCTTGATTGGGAAGTTGAGGCTTCATGTCCAAAGCTATGTTGACAAAGAAGACTTTTTCATCTCTTCTCTCCAACATGAGGATGCTATCCTAGGGGACCATGGTTCAACATAGTTGCCAACATGAAGTTCCTTGAAAGGAGAATCTACTTCACCTACAGGGGAAAGAACATGTATATAGATGCTAGTAAGTCTGGTCATACTATACCACTTGTAAATCCTCCTGCTTTTGATAAATCAACGAAGAGCTCAGTTTTTGCGTATATGATTTTTGTCAAAGAGTCCCTAAAAGATCCTAATGTTTTATCAAATGTAAATGGTAGGAATCAAGAAGAGTTAGACTTGTCTAATTTTCTAAAAGGATTCCAAAATGTGTTCATTGATGATATCCCTATGGACCTACTTCCAAAACGAGGGGATGATGACCATCGAATTGAGCTCCTACCAGGAAGCTCACCGCCTAAAAAGCCTTCTTATCGAGTTTCCCAAGGTCAACAAGAGGAGATCATGAGGCAAGTAGTACAATAATTAGTAGACAAAGGGATGGTGAGGCCTAACTCCTCTCCCTTTTGTTATCCAATCCTTTTAGTGCAAAAGAAAGATGGTACGTACCGTATGTATGTGGATGTTAACCCTCACGGACACCCTATCACCTTTGAGGACGGACACCTTATTATTTATTTGATTGAATCATGGACCGGGCTTGTCAGTCCAATAGGTGTGTAGGTGATTTTCGATGAGAGGTGCACCACTTATCTTATTTTTATAGTAGTTTTGCGATGACCGGCCACTGTGGGCACCCATGTGTGAATGGGTCAAACTCTTATAAAAGGTCCATTTGACCTAAAAATCCTCATTCTTGGAGGTGTCGAGTGTGTATGTGTGTGTGTGTATGCTGGAGCGAGCGAGAGAGAGAGAGAGAGAGAGAGAGAGAGAGAGAGAGAGAGAGAGAGAGAGAGAGAGAGAGAGAGAGAGCATTGCGGCAGTGTTAGCGACGGTGAGGCGGTCTAGCGCGGCATCAGCGGCGGCTCCTTCTTCTTTGTAGTGCAAGATCCATCACGACGGAAGCATTGAGCAGTGAGTGGTATACCATTGTTTCTTTGAGCTTGCTAGGATTGTTTAGTTGTGTGCTTGCAACCTTTCAATGCTTGCACACAGTGCACAGACAATCTCCCAGCCTCCAACACGTGCGGCAAAGCACACATTTTTGGCACCGCTATGCCGAGGACTGCCTTGCACGAAGCTTGAGGAGCACTCAATGCTACCTCAAGAAACCTTCACTTCTACCATTTCTGTGTTTTTTTAATGAGTTGTGTAGATATGTTAAGTGGCTATAATACGCAGGTTTAGCAGGTTTGTTAGAATCTGTTAGTGTTGGAATTTGCAGGTTTTTTGTTAGATTTGCTAAGATAGGAGTGCAGGTGTTAATAGATCTGTTAGCTGGTGTAAATCTATAATGTGCTTTGTGAGTGAACAGTTTTGCTGTGTTAGTTAGTGTAGACAATGGCAGTAGAGTAGACAATGAGAAGGTTGACTGTCTGTGAGTGTGCAGTTCTGTGTTAGATAGCGTGTCAGCAGAGGTAATTAGTGTTAATTAACTGTGTTAACAGTGTGTTAGTTGTAAGGAGGTTAGACAAAGTTACACAGAGCTGCTGTGTGCACGTGTGAGCTTAACACGCGCAGCATTATCCACTGAAAAAAGATTTTTTGAAAAAAAATCTGGGTTAAACATGGAGTCGTTTCAGGACATATAATGTCCAAAAATGGGATTTTCGCAGATGAGAGCAAAATTAAGGCCATTGGTGATTTTCCACCCCCTACAAACTATAAAGGAGTTCAAAGGTTCATGGGCCATGTTGGTTATTACCGGTGGTTTATTTTAAACTTTGTCGAGGTTCCACTGGACCGCAGAGTGTGACCATGCTTATGAGTCATTTGAAAAGACCTTGACAAGCAAGGAGCTTTGTAAGGATATAGCTCGAAAACTGTTAAAAGAATGTGAACCTTGTTCTCTAATTGCAGGAACTCTCTACAAGCTAGGGAAGGACAATATTCTTAGACGTTGTGCTCATGAGGATGAGTATTTATACATACTGCAAGAAGTCCACATGGGTATAGCTGGAGGACATTTCTCAGGGGAGCTAACTGCTAGAAAGGTGTTGCAATTAGGCTATTGGTGGCCTACCTTATTCAAGGATGCATCACTTTTTGCAAAAGGGTGTGATGAATGCCAACGTTACAAGATCACACAACGAAAGGATAAGATGCACTTACATCCTATCAAGGTGACTCAACCATTTGAAAAATGGGGTTTAGACTTTGTAGACCCGATTAGTCCAGCAACTCATAACACTCAATCTCGATATATTATTGTTGCAACTGACTATGTGACAAAGTGGGTGAAAGACAGAGCAACACGCAAGGCTGATGCAAGGTCAACTGCTAAGTTTCTCTTTGAGAACATTATTACAAGATTTGGTTGTCCCTTTGAACTTGTGAGTGACAATGGTACTCATTTTATAAATGGAGTGATAAAGGAACTCACAACAAACTTCAATGATAGCTCACCATAAGTCTACACCGTATTACCCACAAGCAAATGGCCAACAAGCTGAGAGCACTAACAACACCTTAATTTCTATCTTGACCAAAATAGTGGAAACTCATCGCACAGATTGGGATTTGAAGCTAACATCAGCTCTATGGGCTTATCGTACTTCTTACAAAGTGGTTATTAATTGTACACCATTCAAAATGGTATATGGCCAAGAAGCAGTTATGCCATGGGAGTTTGTGATTCCTAGTCTACGGGTAGCTTCACAAGAAGGTTGGGATGGTAACCCTTTAGTTGAGCGTTTATACATCCTTGAGAGGTTAGACGAAAAAAGGCAATTGGCTGTGCAAAATGCACTTGTGGAGAAAGATACGAAATAGAAATGGTTTGACCGTCATCTAAAGAACAAAGATATCAATGTTGGTGATAAAGTCCTTATGTATGGAGTGCGTAATGAGAATAAATAGTTGAAATATGCGGGTAAAGGACCATATAGAGTATGCGAAATCACCCCACAAGGTACCATTTGTGTGGAAACTCTTGATGGAGTTGAAACCATTGGATTCCTCAATGGGAGCAAATTTAAAAGATATTATGATCCTTTAAGCCAAGAGAAGCTATGTGCCATCCATAAAAAAAGGCAGCCAAGGCATAGACATAATTTAAGAAGATACAAGCTCAAGCTAAAACTAAGGAGCAATAACATGATATTAAATCATGAAACAACGGCTATGAGGATAAACATGAAACTACGAAGAGGAAGCTCCATCGAGAAGTTATGCTTGTGCCTCCATGTAAGCAAGCATCGTCAAAGATGAGAAGACAAACATGGACGACATCTTCTGCCAAGGCATGGGCACTACTCTCTCGAGCTTCACATATGCCCACAAGAGTGAGAGCGATTGTGGAGTGAATAACCTTAGTTTTTGCGGGCCGACTTTCCTTGAGCATGAACTTGCTTCAAGATGTTGGAACATGTTATACGCAAACAAAGAAGACATGACATGTGAGGTAGCATCAACCTTAGTAGGCACAACTCCACCATGTGAATCCACTCAAACAATGTGCACGTGGCCTACACTTTTGTAAGAACCTTCCTCATTCTCTTCCAAATGGGATTAGGCATGGAAACCAACATTTCTTAAGTTAGCCATTTCAAGGAGCCCTCTGTCTCCATTGTGGTAGCCCTCATGTGCATAAGATGCCAACGAAAGACCAGCCTTGGAGTTACACATGTATTTCACGTTGAAACAAAGGATGATTGGCTGGACTCTGACAGACCTCTACGATACCCTATTCAGCTAAATAACGCCTATGGAAAAGTGTTATATAATGCCTTATTGGACACGGGTGATAAATATAACCTATTGTCATATAGAGTGTGGTGTCAGTTGGGAAAGCCATCTCTATCTGAGAGTACTATCCAAGTCAAGGGTGTTAACAATAAAAAAACTACGATTTTTGGAATTTGACACACTTCTATCAGTTATGACAATAGGGTTGTAGCTCAAGACTTTTTGGTCATGCCTGTTGGAACTATGGAAGGTAATATAAACCTAGGACGCACGTGGATGATAGAGACCAAATGCACTGTTGATTGGGGAACTGGGGGTGTCACAACGTAGAAACCAACTCTTAGCCCTGCCACTCAAGCCATAATCCCTGAGATATTACTTCCTGAGCATATAAAGCCCAAAACAATGCATGTCCAGGCGGTTGAACTATATGTCCCTATAGCCCAATTCTCTAGAGCTTCAACTTCTGTAGTTGAAACAAAGCTTGAGACACACAAGACCCATCCTAATATAACGAAGAAAACATACAAATGAATCCTTAAAGCTTCTTTAACGACAATTTTTTATGCTAAAAAATAAAAGCCTTGTAAGAAACGCCCCCTCGCTCCCAGAAATGTAAGAAAATGTTGTGTTGGATTCCTAAACAACTATTGGAAGCTCAAGGCTACTATAAAGGAAATGATCAAATCTAGGTGCCAAAACGTAAATTGTGTTCTTACCTATCACCTAACCCATGTGAGACAAACCCTATAACGATAAAGCCGATTGAAGATCGTGGGAAGGGAAAGATCATAAAACACTATACACCTGATCTGGAGCTAGTATGGGTACCCAAGCGAGAAAGGCTTGTCTCTCTTAGCTCAAAAATAGAAAAAAGAAATGATGCTTCTTGCTCTTCATGTAATTCATATACGAAAATAGAAGCTTCAACACAACCTCCACCTACCATTGTACATATCCATACAAACAATAAAGAATTTGCACCTCCCGTTGTAAGTTCACCACCTACAACAACGTTGCAAATAAAATCATGGGAGAGTACCTTACCACCTTGCAACTAGATGAAATGCCTAGGGCAGTCAAAAACTATTGGTCAAAGTCTTCACCCATAAGAGCTTGGAACAATTGGTTTCAAAGGGTGACGGCATCGTTCCAAAAGGTAGGATCTACCCAAGGAAGGGGGAGTGTTTGTTGACATCCATCATTCACTTGCTCCCCTCTTAACCTTCCTCCCTGGCCTCTCAATCTTCCAATCTTAGGGAATGTATACATATAGCCCTATACTCAAGAAAACAAAAATTAAAAAAGTTAAAGAGCGAGAGCCACCAAACAAAAAGCTGGAAACCTACAAGTTCTAGTACATGATCCAAATTCATAATAACACATTATGCACAAGGACACGACCTTTTAACATGACCCTTATAATATTTACACACTAACCATCATCTATATGTGTATATAGATATGGCTGGTACACTAGAGTCATCCACTCCTACCTTGGGTGAGCGGTACTCTCTTTACTTTTTGCAAGTGTTTCACATAGTCTATCATAAAATATAATATCTAACTTTACCAAATGATTTTCTCATATTAAACCAATCATTTAATGTGGGAGAATAAACGGGAACAAGAGTTAGAATAGAGACATGTGCTTCTAGACCTATCTCAAAACACGGGACCAAAAGGAGAGATGGTTGCATCTCAATAGGGGTCCAAAAGGAGATGGTCTATCAAAGAGCAATGTGCAATAAGTGCTTCTAGACTTACCTCAGCAGGGGACCAAGAGGAGAGATGGTTACATCTCAATAGGGGTCCAAAAGGAGGTAGTCTATCAAAGAGAACTGTGCATCTAATTGTTGGAATTAGGGTTGCAGAGAAACACACACAGCTTGGAGAAGACGAAGGAAGCTCAAGGCACACAATAGAGAGTGTGTTACTTAGTGTGCAATGGAAAGATAGATAGCCCTAGAGTGATGGGCGTATATACAATGCACGGGGGAAAAAACCTCCTAAAGAGGGAAAAAATGCCCCGGCGGTCCTAGTGTGTTCACACACATCACTACCACATGTATATGGTAACAAATCCCCCCTGGAGTGATGCGGTGGACGAGAGCTGGCACATGAGTAAAGGGAAGTGCCATGCCCTGAGGACAGGATCAGTCCACAAAGGGGAGTAAGCCCAAAGCTTTGCGGAAAGCTTCAAGCTTCTCACGAGACAATGCCTTTGTGAAAAGATCCGCAAGGTTGTCCTGTGTTGGCACATAAGCCAAGCTGATCTCTCCTGCTGAGAGCCTCTCCCTGACATAGTGGTAATGCACCTCAATGTGCTTTGTGCGAGCATGAAAAACTGGGTTCCTCGCAACTGCCAATGCGCTCTGACTGTCAGTGTAGATAGTGTTGGCAGTGTCCTGTCCAACACCCAAGTCAGCCATAAGGCGTTTGAGCCATACACACTCAACCGTAGCTGTGAAGACTGCCCTGTACTCAGCCTCACAACTCGAAGTGGCCACAGTAGGTTGCTTCTTGCTCAACCATGATATACATGAACTGCCAAGCATGAAACAAAAACCACTTGTGGACACTCGCGTGTCAAAACAACCAGCCCAATCTGAGTCCGAAAAAGCATGTAAGTCTGGCGGCAATGATCCCCCCTTGGGATAAAACAAGCCAAGATGTAAAGTGCCACTAAGGTAGCGGAAAATCCTCTTGACAGCCTGCCAATGCTTAGACCCTGGGCTATGCATAAATCTGCTGACCTGCGAGACTGCAAACTGAATATCTGGCCTCGTGTTGCATACATAAATGAGGCAGCCAACAGCAGTTTGGTAAAGAGTGACATCAGCAGGATCGCCAGCATCATGTAGACTCAACTTCAAACCTGTTTCCATGGGAGTGGCAATAGGTTTGCAATCCTCAAGTCCAAACTTACATAGCAATGTCTCTATGTAACTTTTCTGACACAAGGCAATACCACCATCACACTGCTTAAACTGTATACCCAAGTAATGATGCAACAGCCCCAAATCTTTCATCTTGAAAGTAGCATTCAAATCAGCCTTAAATTCAACAATATGTCTCTCATTTGGTCCAGTGATCAGCAAATCATCAACATAAAGAACCACAATGAGAAATACATCATCCTCACGCTTTACATACAATGTGCTTTCTGTTGGACTGTTACGAAAGCCTCGTTTAACCAAATGAGTGTCAGCTTTCTCATACCAAGCACGAGGAGATTGCTTCAACCCATACAAAGCCTTCTTACATTTGCACACTTTGTCCTCTTGTCCTTTTATGACAAAACCGCGAGGCTGCGTTACATAAACTTCCTCAAATATGTCACCATTCAAGAAAGCAGTAACAATGTCTGATTGATGTACATCCCAACCAAAATGAGCTGCCAATGCACATAGAAAACGCACAGTAGTCATACGACAAGTGGGAGCAAAAGTCTCTTCATAATCTATGCCTTTTTGTTGTGCATAACCCTTTGTAACAAGTCGAGCCTTATGGCGATCGATCTCACCATCCGGCTTGCGTTTCAACTTGTAAACCCACTTCGTACCAATGGCCTTTTTGCCAGGAGGCAAATCACATAAAGTCCATGTGTCATTCTCTATAAGTGCATCATATTCTGATTTCATGGCAGCAATCCAATTTTCTGAATTCTGTGCTTCGTCAAAAGACAGAGGCTCCTCAACATCATGTAAACTAGACACAGCCAAAGCATAACAATGTGATGCATAAGATGCATGGCGAGAGCCTGAACGAGTACGACTAGATAAAGGTGCATCCAATTTACTGTCACGCAAAGTGTGCACCAGCCATTTTGGCATACCTCTAGCCTGCTCATTTTCAGCCCTTTCCTCATCAAGTACATCATGTACATTTGCATCAGTAATAGCCTGTTCTAAAACATTTTCAGAAACCCCCATAGGCTGTACATTTGCCTCATTGGAACTTACATTCGTATTTCCACCACTGAAAAGAGGCAACAAAGTGTCATAAATGTCCTGTGAGCTTACATTACTGTCTCTAGTACATGACAGCAAGGGTTGAACAGAATCTTCCACAAACACTACATCCCGTGAAACCAAAATACGTTTTGTTTGCGGATGATACAACCTGTAACCTTTGCTTTCAGCACTATAACCAACAAAAATACATTTGACAGCCTTATCATCCAATTTTCTGCGCTGCACTTGTGGCACCAAAGCATATGCCAAACAGCCAAAAACACGCATGTGCTCAATAGAAGGTTTTCTATCATGCCATGCTTCATATGGAGTAATAGACTGCAAAGCTTTCGTAGGACACCTGTTAAGTACATAAGTGGCACACATGATGGCCTCAAGCCAAAAAGAATGCGGCAAAGCTTGACTTTTGACCATACATCGTGCCATTTCCGTTAGTGACCTGTTTTTCCTCTCAGCAACACCATTTTGCTGAGGTGTATAAGGCACTGTACATTGGTGTTTTATCCCACGACTAGCCAGAAATGCATTAAATTCATGAGACATATACTCCCCCCCTCGATCGGAACGGAGGGTGCCCATAGTACATTTTGAAACATTTTCAGCCATAGCCAAAAATTGTTTGAAGCACATAAAAACTTCGGACTTTGCTTTAAGTGGAAATACCCATGCATGCCTGGAGTAATCATCAATGAAAGTCACGAAGTACAGGTAATTGCCCAAGGACGGAGTTTGCATGGGCCCACAAACATCACTATGCACAAGCTGCAACCTGCATGTGGCCCTAACTGAACCATCCTTTGGAAACTTAGAACGCTGCATTTTACCCAGAATACAGCCTTCACAAACATGTTTGATAGGTGCTTCAAGAGGCGGCAAAGAAGCAACCATATCAGATTTCTGCAAACGCAGCAAACTGGCAAAATTCAGATGACCAAAACGTGCATGCCAAAGTTTTGCATCTGAAATAGCCCTTGAATCTGCAACAGCATTTGCAAAATTTTGTCCACACTTGTCATACAAAGTGAGCTTATACAGCCCACGACACAAAAGCCCAGATGCAACAATTTCATCACCAAAACTGAGATCATGAACTGTACATCTGTCATCCACAAATTTGACTACAAGTCCAAGTCTAGCAAGTGCGGATACAGACAATAGATTCTTCTTGATCCCGGGTACATAAAGTGCATCAACAAGTGTGAAGGAACTGCCATTAGCAGCAGTGAGCACAATCTTTCCAACTCCCTGAACTGGATAAGAGGCGTTGTTGGCACAAGTGACTGAATTCCCATGAGGGACAGACTCGAGAGAGGTAAACAATTCATGATGTGAGGTAATGTGCTTTGTAGCACCACTGTCGAAATACCACACATGTGAATCTGCAGCAACTGACAAGCATGCATCATGGACAGCAGGATTGTAAGTGCACTCTGCGCTAAAAGCCCATTCTGCATCAACATCAGCATCACAATCTCCTTTCACAGAAGACTCAACAATGGCTGCATTTGTAGTGGAACCAGCATTTGCAGTGGAACCACCCTCTTTCTTCTTAGCCTCTTTGGCCTTCAACTTAGGACACGACTTGATCAAGTGATCATTGGCTTTACAATAATGGCAACGCATCTTCTTTTTGCCCTTATCACCAGAATTGCCAGACGAAGTGCTGCCAGCAGAAGCATTAGGAACAGAATTTTTGCCACTCGCAGCAGAACCATAAGAAGTGGCTGCATTACTGTTACCACCCTTTCTTTGAGAAGCAATAAAAGCCTGTTCAACTGCACGCTGCCTAGTCCTGTTTTTTCTAGAAAGTGACTCTTGCAACAGCAATGTGCATAATGCATCAAACTTGACAACTTCAGGATTTCCTTGGGTCATCAGTCTCCAAGTACTAGCAAAAGTCTGGTAGGAATCTGGTAAGGCATCAAGAACAGTCTGCACAAGGGAACTGTCAGAAATGACTTCACCTGCAGAAATTAGTTGCTCATTGATATCCTTGACACTAGCAAGGAAAGTGTCCATATCATCTTCCTCATGCATAATCTTCGACTCTAGCTCTTTACGCAGCAAAGCAATTTTAGCCTCATTGCGGCTTGCATAAAGACCTGCTAGAATATCCCAAGCCTGTTTTGCAGATTTTGCTGAACGGATGTGAGGAATAATGGTGCGCTTCACAGACAACGCAATCAATGCATGAGCCTGCGCATCCTTAACATCCCAACGAGCTTGTTCTGCTGTAGGCAAAACAACTCTAACAGCTGCAATCCTTGCAGCAAGACCTACTAGGGTAGTTGTCCCCATCCAACCTGTCCTCAGCAGCAAACATCTTGAACACATCTGTGTTGTTGTTGTCAGCCATGGTAAATGCTGCACCTGATGTGAAAACTGCCCGAAAATAGGAGAAATGGAGCGGGAACAACTTGTGCTATATAGCACAAACCGTAGAAGACTATAAGGCACCTGTTATGCAGAAAACGGCACTGACAGAAAATCTGCACAAAATGACGAAATAACCTGTGCAGTACTGCCCGTAGTGGAAACGGAGGCCGAAATGAGCCCAAATCAAAATTCTGAGCAGACCAAGCTCTTCGAGCGCTCCCAAAATATTTGTCGACCTGCGAACGCTTGCCAAAGCTCACTAAAATCGGAGAAAGTGAGCAGGCGTGTGCTGGAGTAGCTGGCGACTAAGCCCGGGAGGACGTGACCTGCTCTGATACCAATTGTTGGAATTAGGGTTGCAGAGAAACACACATAGCTTGGAGAAGACGAAGGAAGCTCAAGGCACACAATAGAGAGTGTGTTACTTAGTGTGCAATGGAAAGATAGATAGCCCTAGAGTGATGGGCGTATATACAATGCACGGGGGAAAAAACCTCCTAAAGAGGGAAAAAATGCCCCGGCGGTCCTAGTGTGTTCACACACATCACTACCACATGTATATGGTAACACTAATGGAGCTTAAAAGACCTTAGGGTTAGCTTCATTAAAGACCTCCAATGGTTAGTGTTAAAAGTCCTTTGACCTTAGGCAAGCTAGGGCTGACCTTGTTTATGTTGCTACCATCAATTAAGTTCACCCGCTATGCTCTCAAAGTAATCTCACAAAAGTGCTTTATCTAATTTCCTAATTCCTCTACTCTCAAAGTTCATAGGCCAGTTCCATTACATAGTCTACCTAGTGCTTGCATGTGAATGGGATTTGGTAGATATGCTAGCGTGTGAGAGGAATTTCAAGGAGTTAGAATGGTTGATACGTCTCTTGACCACGACTGATCCATACTTAGTAGAGGGCATCTCTCCGATTGCACAAACTTACCCTATTGATCAAGATGAATATAGACGTCTAGTGACGTTCTTAATGAACATTTGTGCCTCTAATGATGAGGAAGAGTTACATGATTACATGGATGGCACATATGGTCTCACAGATGATGACTTTGTTTTACTCGATGATGACAGGGATAGGGGTTTAGAGCTAGGGCTACCCGCCCATCTATTCAATATCCTGTTTCCTTGACTCTAAAGGAGGGTGAAAATAATTAGGTTAGGATTCCTTATGTTGTTTGATTGTGTTCAATAAAGGTTGGTGCCTCTTTCAACTGATGCGCCTCCTAAAGGTATTCCTTGTGTTTTCTAGTGTGTACATGAACGCATTGCCATTGTTAGGATTTTGAAATTCATGGAATCTTTCTCACGTTCACTCTTTGAATCGAGCGCGATCATCAACACGAACAGGTGTTTCTTGTCCATTAGCATTGCCTCTTGTCTTCTTTTTAGCATCAATGTTTGTTTGCTTTAAATGTGATTGGTAGCATAATATTCATCACATTTTCTTAGATTAAACATTAGATTATATATAATTTTCTATCATAATCCCTTGTCTAGGTTTAAGAATCAAGCAGTCTCTTAACCCTCACGGACACCCTATCACCTTCGATGGACGCATATTATTTATTTGATTGAGTCATGGACCGGGCTTGTCGGTCCAATAGGTGTGTAGGTGATCGCCGATAAGAGGCGCACCACTTATCTTATTTTACAGTAGTTTTGTAACGAACGACCACTATGGGCGCCCATGTGTGAATGGACCAAACTCTTATAAAAGATCCATTTGACCTAAAAATCCTTATTCTCTAAGGTGTAAGCTAAGAAGTACTCTTGCTCCATCTTTGTCTCCTTCTCCTTCGTGTGCTCACAGGGGTGTGTGTGTGTGTGTGTGCATGCTTGAGAGAGAGAGAGAGAGAGAGAGAGAGAGAGAGAGAGAGAGAGAGAGAGAGAGAGAGAGAGAGAGAGAGAGAGTGTCTGTATGATTGAGCATTGTGGCGGCGAGGCGGTTGAGCGCGGCATCGACGAAGGCTCCTTCTTCTTTGCAGCGCAGGATCTTTCACGACGGAAGCATTGAACGGAGAGTGACACACCCCTGCCCCTTTGAGCTTGCTAGGTTCTTTTAGTTGTGTGTTTGCAGCCTTTCGAGGCTCGTACATAGTGCATAGGCAAGTTCCCAACTTCGACACGTATGGCAAAGCGTACATTTTTGGAACCACTATCGGGGAAAGCCTTGGAATAAGCTTGACGAGCAGTCAATGCTACCTCTGGAAGCCTTTCTTCCATCTGTTTTTTGTTTTTTGTTGAGTTTTGTGAGAAGTGTTAAGTGGCTACAATGGGCAGATTAGCAGGTTTCTGTTAGATTCTGTTAAGTAATTATAATGCGCAATTTTAGTAGGTTTTTGTCAGATTCTGTTAGTGGTTGTAAGCTCTATTAGTGGTGCATTGTACTGGTTTTTGTTAGTTTTGCAAGATCTGTAATGTGCAGGTGTTAGTAGATCTGTTAAGTGAGTGTAGATAGTGAGTAGTAGAGTTGACTGTCTGTGAGTGTGCAATTCTGTGTTAGACAGCTAATTAGCTGCAAGGAGGTTAGACAGAGCTCTTAGGAGCTACTATGTGCATGTGGGAGTTCGGCGTCCATGCGGCCACATTATGCTCAAAAATAGAATTTTTTTTGAAAAGAAAAAAGGAAAAAATTAAATTAAAAAATTGGCTGGGAATATTGAGACCAAAAAGAAATTTGGAAATTAAATTTTAAAAAACTTATCCTAAAAGGAAAGATCGGGATCATTTCCCAAGCCCAAGCCCAAGCCTAGGCCCAGGCCTCAGTCCTCAGTGTTATGATATACTATACACACCACTTTATATATAAAAACTAGGACCTCAAGTGAAGGGAGGGCATGTGGAACAAGTTCCTCAAGTCCTCCACCATCCCCTTTATACTCACCCTTTGGACTTACTAATTCTAACTCTCTCCTCACCTAGGAAAAGACTAGTTTTAGGATTTCAAGGGCTGTACGTAACCGAATCGGGGGCTGTAAAGCACGGCACGTCCCCCTAACAAAGACGCTCGTTTTGAGCTATCACACGCCGTACCCCGTGGCTTGGTTTAAAAAAAAGGACCAAAATAAAAAATAAAAAATCGGGTTGTAAAAACCTAAAAAACTAGGTGAGCGGCCTTAACGAGCACTCACCAACACCTCTAGAGTGTCGAGGTCACATGCACCTACACTCTGGTCATGTGCTAGAGGACTAGTGCATCGAGAGTGTCCGTTTACATGGGCACTCATTATTCCTCTACCTTAGGCTCTAGGCCCTTAGTGGGAACCCAAGGTCACTTAGGACCCACATATTGCATCCAGTGACTCTTCCTTTGACTACGACATCATGGAGGTTACTCGATGCCTAATCTTGATAGCTCAAGCCAAGACATGCATGTCATGGGCCCACGGTCCGGGACGAGCGTGCTTAGCCGCTTGAAGAAAACCTTTAGTAGAGCCACTCACTCCGAACATGAAGCTAACGATGTAAATAAGGGGGGTGGGGAAGTAAATTTGCCATTAATGACCAACATACACCCCATGCTCCTGTCTCCATTCACTGCACCCCGTGACTCTTCAGAGCTATTCCCCTCCGAGGTTTTTTTACCTGATGGTAGAAGCCTTGCCGAAGTGCAAGAGGTTGGCATTATATCATTGCGGCTAGGGAAAATAAAATCGAGAGCTTACGCAAGGCAGAGCAACGAAGAGAGTTAAAAGCGAAATCCCCTATGTCAACATCCATGCCAGGCGAGCAATCGAGTGCTCCAGAATTAGCGACCACTAAGGGTCAACCCATAGAGAGCCACATTGCATCTAGTTCAAAGGACACCCCTAGCACCTTAATCCTAGATGGAGCATTCCTAAATGAGAACTAGGAGTACAAACTACAAACGAAAACTCTAACCGACCTATACACAAGTTGCACCTATCACGTGGGTTGGTTAGATGTCCTACAATCCACAACGGGTGCTACTAGTGTAGAGGATCAACAACAAAGAGTTTGTGAGGTCATCCATAGGGTCATTGAGCTAGAGAGACAGAACAAGGGGATCCACATGCCTTCAACGGGTCTCATGAGATTCTTGGATATAGGGAAGGCTAAACAACCATCCTTATCGCAAATAAAGACTCTCTTGGTAAGTCCGATGGATCCTCCATATGCTGTTTTGCCAGGGGTCTTAGTGCAATCTAAGCCCACATGCTACAAACGGAGGCACGAAAGGCTCTACAAATACGAAGAATACTATACTGCAAACCATAAAACACACTACTCGACATACCTGGCAAATATCGTGAGCACATAATCCAAGCTATACACGAACAGAGGGAGACAGAGAGCGGGAGAGAGTAGAAGAGCACGTGTAGACGCACCTTCTAGAGCAGAGTGCTACGTCGGCATGGCGAGAGAGAAGGGAAGAGAGGAGAGAAGAACAATGCAAGCATTGGTTGCAATCTCCCCCCGTGCAAGAGTGACCATTTTCCTCTTGCACGTATTTGATTTATAGATTTCTTGAATGGTCAAATTGAGTACAAACTGGCCGGCTACGCATAAATGGCCAAAGCTCATAAAGAGCACTTGAATAATCAAATATACATAAAATATAATATTCTTTTGCAATAACCTAACTCGGTCAAGCCTTTTCCATCTGTCAGATGTAATAAATAGTAAAATATCAATTCCATAACATACCTCTTCTTTGGAAAGCAACTATCCTTAGTTGCAAAGATAAGACATTTGCAAATGATACTTGTCAAAGCAATGATTAAAAATCTGTGTTAAAAAAAAAAGCATATAGTAAAAACAATGAAACTAAACAACATTGCTTATGCCTGCCGTCATCCACATACTACCTATTCTAGTGTCCCATACCACGAGAATAAGCAGTATATGTCATACCCTGATGAATCAGGAATCATTGGTCATATTCATCATTGAATAAATCAATTCTCATCAATCTCAAGTTCACTTTCATAAATATTGTGGTGACAGAAAAGCATCATATACCAATTCCCAATCCAAGTCCAAATCCAAATCCAAATATTTGCCAACATATATCCATTTCAAATCTAAAATCCAAATATCCTTCATTTTATATACCCGGGTAACAAAATCATACAAATTACAGTGGTGGCCAGCCACTGCAAAATGATTTTATGATTGGTGTTGCCTAAATCGACAAATCTACACCAATCAAATGTGTTGCCTAAATCGGCAAATTTGCACTAATGCTGCCTAAATCGGCGAATCTGCATTTGATATTGTTTAAAAATCATGAATGTGCAATTTATCAATGTGCTTCCTAAATCAGCGGATCTGCAGCAAGATGAGTATCTACACACTGCATAAATTGGTGAGTCTGTGTGCATGTGACCAATGGACTAGACAACGCATAATAAAACATTTGCCATCTGTTTGATACAATATTAGAGTACATTCGAGTGCAAAAGTACTTACAAATTATTTTTATGATTCCAAAGTACCTTAGCTGATGTAAATAGTTTTATAGATCATTTAAAAAAAAATTCATCACAGAATTGATGCCATTTAATGTAAGTTCAAGCGATGTTAAATTTCACAATTCATAAGATAATATAGGTAAACAAAATATGAAACATGAGTGAGGTTGATGTATAGTACGTACCGTTTGCTAGCACAACGCTTGACAAGTAATGATATTTTCACAAATCAAATTAACATTGCAATGCACATCTATAATTGAAAGGAATCACTACCGGGATTGTCACTTGGTCTCTAAAATGATATCGTTGCATAAGAAATTCAATATAAACATTGAATTTGATTGAACATCGAGGACTTGCCTCTCTTAAAGCTATATACGATGCAATTTAAAAAGGATTATAGATACAGACAAGCATGTATGTTGAGAGTAGGCATGACTTGTGAATAATTAAAAGAAAAATATACGGGTAAGTGCATCAAATATCATCATGATGAGAAGAGAAACTTCACGACGTGGTAGTGTGCAAAATTACCCAAGCTATTTATCAGAGAGCAAAATTGTGGGTATCAGAGGCTCAACTATGTGGTAAAAGAATCAATCAAAAAAGATGATCATTTGCTGTGAGCTGGCGATGTCGAGATGAAAATGGAAATTTTATGTCTGTTATACTATAGTCATAGACAAAAATCTAGAAAAATGGCATGTTGAAAAAAGTAAAAATCTAGATGGGCTCTAGGAGGGTCCTCCACGCCTCCTCAGTGAGAAGATGAGTGCAGGAGAGCTTGAGATGATCATGGCATGGTAGCTGATAGATTTTTAATATGCATATAGCCATGAAATAAAAGAAGAAAGGCTTCTTATTTTCACAATAGTAACGTGAGGCATCTGCATAGTGTGAGATCGAGGGGCGCACTATCGTAGAATGTGATCGACAACAATTTCAACAAGTTCCATGTCAGCAGTAGCTATGGTAGCAGCAAGCCAGCAAGCATACACCAACTCCCCCCTCACGCAACCCGGCATGTGGACAACAACCAATGGATGCAACGGTGATGCTCACCAATAGTGTGAAGATGTTTATCATCAACATCAAACGGCCATAATAATGACACGAACGAGTTCACAAACTATCGTCCGACAGTAGCGCAAGAGTATACACACAATCTGGAAACGACTATTGTCTGAACTCATATCTAACCAATCCTAATTGCATATACCTGACCACAAAGAAAGCAATATTGACCCTTACCTACAACCTTTGCATTGCAATTTCAAATTTATGGCACCTCAAAATTGGCCAATACATAGACCCCTTCAAAAATCTCTACCATGCACCACTCCCTCTCGCACACTTATAACGACAAACAACTAGACTTAGGAGCAAGAGGAAATATTGACATAAGTCAGAGGGTATAAATCTGTCAAATATGGATGTACAGTGATAAAGTCCATGGAAAAACGACCCTCCTTTGGCATAGGATCTAGAGAATCCTTGACGGATAAGCACAAGCAAGATAATGCAGTTGGCTATCTTCCACTTTGGACCTTGGATCAAAATTTTGATATGCAGCCTTGGACCAAATGTACTCTTTATGTTGACTCGAGGATGCCCACAATGATCTACACTCAGCCTTTTTTTTAAATATGAAAACGGTCGCTCTGCATGCAACCCATGAAAGTGAGTCCCTTCCTCCTCTTCTCTTCCTATAGCTTGCAGCCTTCCATAGCATGTTGCCCTACATAGTCATCTCAGACTCCCCCTTTTGCTGCCCATAGGTTCCCTCATTTCTTTGCAACTCTGGTTCCCCCTGACACCCTCCAACACTCATCTCATCGCCCTCCTTCATACCCTCGACATCATCATCCCCTTTTCCTCATACATGGCCTTGCTCAACATGCCGTTCTCCAGCTCTCCCCATAGCAGGCGGACCCTCGACTTGTTGCTAAGTGGGGGTTGGTGGGTCTCATCTTTCCTCCTCCTTGCTAACCACGGGCCACCCCTTTGCTCGCTGCAATCGTATACACATGTGACAACTTCGCGCTTGTCTGCAGTCGTGTTCCTAAATTGTCCTCCCTGCTTTGCGGAACCTGCATGCCACCCCTCTATAACTGGCAGCACAGTTGGAGTCGTGGGTTAAGTGAGAGGAGAGGGCGAGAGAGAGAGAGAGAGAGAGAGAGAGAGAGAGAGAGAGAGAGAGTTAGGTGGCACCAGTTCGACCACTGCAGTAGCAGAGAGCGGAGAGTTTGCATGCCGTCTCTTGTGTGGTAGGCGCCCCTAGCTACGAGAGAGAGAGAGAGAGTCGGAATTGCAAAGTGGAAAGGCCTACGATTGTGCGTGTGTGTGTGTGTGTGTGTGTGTGTGTGTGAGAGAGAGAGAGAGAGAGAGAGAGAGAGAGAGAGAGAGAGAGAGAGAGAGAGAGAGAGAGAGAGAGAGAGAGAGAGAGAGAGATTAAAAAGTAGGTGCCCACAATATTGTGTACCCTGTCCATGCAATCGAGTGCAGTTTGCTACACACTAAACGGTTGGCATGCGAGGGGTAGAGGGGACCGAGGTTGGGCAAGGGGTGGAAGCCAAACGGCTCAGGCAAGTGCTCCTACGCCTTGCTAGACTGTAGCTGCATCCTGCCGCTATTAGTGTTGCCTATCGTCTTGCACTCTGCACTGCCGTAATTGTGTGCTGCCATAATGTCTGCGCTGCCATGATCTCGACGACCATACTGTATAGTCAGCGCTGCTCTTCTGTGCAGATTGTATAAATTTTGTTTTTTTTTTAACGTTGGTTGAGGATAATAAGTGCCGTAGGATTTTTGCTACTTTATGCACGGATCCCACCTTTCCTTCTGCTGCTAATTCACCAATTGTGGTGGAAATCCTAACGTCTCAAGCCTCCCCTCCTCCTACAAGGTTCCTTTCATGAGCGATTAAAGTGTGGCAAGTCCTTGGTGATCCTCTTTCTCACTGACTTCCACCATATATGCGCTCTTGGGGTTAATGCTAGAACAAGCGGACTTTCCTAAATTCCCCCATCCTTGTGCGCCCAATCCGAGAGGTCTATAAGGGCATGTTCCATGATGCCAAAATCCACTACTCGTATCTTTTACTAATAAGCTCGCTTCTTACTTTGGTTCCTATTTTAGTATTAATCATCTGACTAAGCACGTTATCAAGCATTAATGATAATAACAATTGTAATTCCTCCTAATCAATTTATAAATGCTATTCAATACACTCTCAACTATGGAATATTTGATAATAATGCCTTAAGTGATGAATCACTTCATCCACGTCCCTTAGAAATGTGATAAATGGTAACGTCAAGATAGAGAATGAGGATAAGAAAAAAATAATAAAAAATACAACAATTCTAAGACAACAAAACTACACTTATTTGTCTATGTAGTCGCAAATTTGATCATCAAACCCGTTGGCTGATGTGCAATTTTAATTATGCATGTCTATGATGGCTTGCATCACCAAGAGCGTAGCCATGAGCTCTGATACCACTCCTACAAACGAAGGCGCGGAAGGCCCTGCAAATACCAAGAATGCTATACTACAAACCATAAAACAAACTAATCGACATACCTGGCAAATAATGTGAGCACATATTCCAAGATATACGCGAATAGAGGGAGACAGAGAGCGGGAGAGAGTAGAAGAGCACGTGCAAACGCACCCCCTAGAGAGGAGTGCTACGTAGGCATGGCAAGAGAGAAGGGAAGAGAGGAGAGAAGAACAACGTAAGCATTGGGTGCAATCTCCCCCCGTGCAAGAGTGACCATTTCCCTCTTGACGTATCTGATTTATAGATTTCTTGAATGGTCAAATTGAGTACAAACTGGCCGGCCAGGCATAAATGACCAAAGCTCATAAAGAGCACTTGAATAATCAAATATGCATAAAATATAATATTCTTTTGCAATAGCCTAGCTCGATCAAGCCTTTTCCATATGTCAGTTGCAATTATTAGTAAAACATCAATCCATAACACCACAAGTGATAGCTTTACCTTTCCAAGTCTAGCGCGTCTTTCCCTTGATGACACCACGGCTACCATGCCTACCCTAGTGATGGGCATGCCAAGAAACACTCCATGGACCTCTTTTGTTAGTAAAGCACCGCTACATGGTAGCTCAATGCCTGCAACAGTACCTACAAGTGTGCACCAATCATATACACCTATGGGTCCTCGTACTCATGTAGCTCCTACCCCTCCCATTGTTTCAACAACCTATGCTCCACAACCACAACATCCAAGCTCTTATTTCAATGGGACCATACCGGCTAGCATTAGCATGTCACATCCTATGTCTGCTATGCCTAGGGCCACACATATGAACTTTGTGCCACCACATGGCACAACACCGTACCAAACTTGGAACCCAAGGGCTTCCTATGCGCCAAGCCCAATGCCAATACCTACTCCACATGTAGTCTCTGGAGCACCTTCACCCACGATGCCTACTCACTTAGGTGACTTGGTAGCATTTGCTCAAGCTATTAGTCAATCTATTGTTGAGAATATGCGTAACACGCCTAATAGAGAGCTTAGGAGTAAGGCAGTACAAATAGTCAAGCTCACACGGAAAATTTAGTGGAGATGGGGATGTGAGAAATCATATAGAAGTGTTTGAACAAATATGGGATTCCCTAGGAGAACACAATGACCTACATAAGAGTAATGGTTTAAGCCCGACCTTAAGTGGAAAGGCTCGGGATTGGTATAGAACCCTAAGGGTGGAAGAAAAAACGATTTACCCTAGAATACATACGAGAGGGAGTGCTTTGGGGTGTAGCATCTCAGCTCCAAAAAGCCCAATGAGAGGAAGGAGAGTTCGTGAGAGACTTTATTACTCACTTGAAGCATTTGAATTCTCGTTGTAATCCAAATGAACACTTCAATAATAACCAATTACTTGATAGATTCATCAGGGGATTAGGACATGAGGATATCTACGATGGCCTAGTCATTAGAGGTATCACCACTTGGGAAGCAGTCCACCACCAATGCGATCCAATTGAGGATAATATAATGATTCAAGGAGAAAGAGTGTCTGCTGAGTCTAAATCTACTAGCTCGCAAGCATTGAGACATCAACCAATGACCCTAAAGCCTAATGCTAAGGAGCCAAAGATGTCTGTGATGACTTTAGTAGATCTCACCAAGGCCATTCAAGAGAGTCTTAGAGACAATCGTGCTCTGCAAAACAATCATATGTATCAAAGAAGGGAGCAACAATGGTGCTCGGTTTGCTATGGTCCGCATAGTACCAGTGAATGCCCTACGTTTAGAGTAAAATTTAATGGGAATTGCAATGCCTGTGGGAGGTAAGGTCATCAAGCTAAGGATTGCAAAGTATTTAAGCGCGTGATGGCCAATAGACCAACCTTAGCATAGACGGACACACCTCGAGTGCCTGCCTTGATGCCGGCCCCACCTCTTGAACAAACATCACAACACATGGTCCCTAGGGCCCAAAATGTTGTTCAAACAACACCCTTACCACCTCCAGTGCTAGGACTTCTGTGAATCAAGTGGGTTGTGAGTCATCTATTGTTGGTTTGGAAGGTTGTGAGGACGATATAGACCCTAATACTGCCTATGGGATTGGTTCACTTGAAGAAAGTCCACAATACTACATGGAGGACTTTGGGGACAAGTCAAACCTGTCTATCAAGTACCTGCTCTTGCTGCAAGAGGCCAAAATATCAATTACACTGCCAAGAGACCACCTCTTCAATGCTACGAGTGTGGAGGTCCACATCGTATAGTTGAGTGTCCTATTAGGCTACAAAAGAATGCTACACTAATGCAAACCAATCAAGCAAGCACGTCTACAATGCCGATACTCAATGGATGTGGCATAGATCATTTGATTGCCCAATGTCCCAATAATCCAAATGCGTCAAAGATCACGCCATTAAACTTGATTAAGGTTATCGAGGAGCCATCACAAAGTACACATGTGGTACCAGTAAATGTACTCACACGATCGATGCTCCAAAAACAAAATTATATTCTTGAAGAAAGAGACATGACATCAATTGCCCAATCTCAGAAGAAGAAGAAAACACGAAGGAAGAGATCGCAAAAAGCAGCGAAGTCAGATCCCCGTTCAAAGACCAACATAGGACTGGTGACGAATCCGTATATATGAACGAGGCTGAAGAGGATTCTGATTCAGGTGAAGCCATGGAGACCAAAACGACCACTAGGAAAGAAACCAACAAGGAAGATCGTCATGAGCAATAATGGACAGGACCCAAGAAGAAGATAGGAACTTACCCAAACTGTGATAGGAATGGCCTATGAACTTTGAGTATAGCGGAATTAAGAGAATTAAGGTGAGCATTTTTGTGAGATCAATTTGACAACATAGAGGGTGAACTTAATTGATGGTAGCAACATAAACATAGTACTTAATTAAGTTGGCATGAACAATACTTTTGCAAGAGAGAGAATATTAGAGAACATGACAATAGTTGAGGACCGGATTTACTTGGATCCGATCCCCCCTCCAAAAGGCGTTTGTATTATAGATTCTCCCATCAAGAGAGACTTTGTTACAATACAATCTTTGTGTTCCTTGTGACCTTGGTGATGCTATGAAGATGGAAAGCTTCATGCATCACGAGCTTAACATAAACTTTGCAAAAAGCATTAACTATCCCAAGCCTCAGTCCCAAGGCCTCAAACACCTTCGAAGGTGGAGAGAGGTAGCGGGGAATGAGGGTAGGGAAGAGGAAGAAGAAACATTCCATAGGAGAAAGAAATAGTTCCTCACTTATCATCACTCTTCTTGCTTAGCATAGCATAATAGCATAGTAATGAAGATGAAGAAGATGGCAATCTTAAGCATTGAAGCATGGCTCTTGGTTGGATTTGCATTCCATAGACAAGAGTGTTGGTGTAGGCTCTCCACTTCTCAACAAGCTTGGAGAAGGAGATGGATCTCTTGCACTTTGCACTCCACACAATGAGAGAATGTGTGTGTGTGTGTGTGTGTGTGGGAGAGTATACCCCCTCTCTCATGCTTGGTCCACACCTCTCTCTCTCTCTCTTGTATTATTTTATTATTTCATTTGGACACGTGTCCTCTTTTCCTCCTTGAGACACAGAACTTAATTATTTATTTTTATGTATCTAAATTTTCATTGGACCCCTTTAAAACCTAACCAATAGCATTCAAGCACATCATGCGGGCCACATATGGAGGATCATTTGAACATGTGTCTTTTATGCTTATTAAGTCATTTGGTTGAATTGAATACTTTAAGGACTTAGTCAATCAAGCAAACATGTGTCTTTTATGCTTCTTAAGTCATTTGTTTTGAATTGAATACTTCAAGCCTTGGTCAATCAAGCATGGACTTTCATGCCTCTTGAGAATTTATCTTTGAATTTAACATTTCAAAAACCTTAGTCATTTGAGCATAAAAATCACCTCAAGCTTTGGGCAAGGTTCCCACAACCACTTTAAGCATCTTAGCAACTCATGCTTGGATACGATTCCCACCTCGAGGTTAGCCCTAGCTTGCGTAAGATCAAAGGACTTTTTAACACTAACTTTTGGAGGTCTTTAATGAAGCTAACCCTAAGGTCTTTTAAGCTCCATTAGATGCATGTTGCTCTTTGATAGACTATCTCCGTTTGGACCCCTTTTGAGATGTAACCATCTCTCCTCTTGGTCCCTTACTGAGGTAAATCTAGAAGCACTTATTGCACATTGCTCTTTGGTAGACCGTCTCCTTTTGGACCCCTATTGAGATGCAACCATTTCTCCTTTCGGTCCCCTATTGAGATAGGTCTAGAAGCACACATATATATAGTAACCCTTATTCCCCTTTTATCTTTCCATATTAAGTGATCAATTTAATATGAGAAAATCATTTGGTAAAGTTAGATATTATATTTTGTGACATTACCTCTCTCTTGAAGTCATAGTCGTCCTCGACTATGAGGTAGAGAAGATAAAGCCTAGTCATTAGTCCATGTTTTTTAGCGGGTAGAGGATCCCTTTTTACCCTATGACATCATTCTAGAATGGATGACTAATCCATTTGGTGCTCGAGAGACTTAGCTACCGCAAGCATGTTTGCTCTTTAGTCCATATCATACTTCCAAAGTAGAGTGACAAGTTCTACTTGGTGTTTGGAAGACATCGTCACCACAAACATGATCCTAAGCATGCATACTTCTTAAATTTTGTGCACAATAAAGGAAAGAGAATTAGTCTCATAAGACAAAAACATTGTTTATTTAAAATGCATTTTCATTTGCTTACTCTAGTGTAGCATTAATATTGTAAGCATTGACAAGGTTTATATTATCCTTAAGCTAGGTTCCTTATACATCTAGCATCTTTAAAAGGATAATTCTTAAACTTAACAAGATATCATTGGATAATCTTACCGTTTCTTAGTACCTTGTCTTCATGTGTCAGAATCGATTCAGACTGCAACACCTCTTCTTGATCTTCGATCTCAGCAGGTCCTCCATTATTCATTCTTTTTGCGGCTCTTCTTTGTAAGGCTTGAGTAGGCTCACATGGTTACCATTGTGAATGAGCCAATGGTTGGGCAACTTTAATTGATAAGCCATCTCATTGATTGGCTTAATAATTTGAAAAGGACCATAGTATCTTTTTGCTAGTCTAGCCTAATACTCTTCGTGGCTTGTAAGAATCTTACCCGTAGTATGCCTTAGATGAGCCTTCAGAAACTTTAGCAAGACCCAATCATTTTTCTTAAAGGCTAAGGCTCTTCTGTGTTTATTAGCAGCATCCCTTTTTGCCTTTGCTGTAAGATGGATATAACCCTTTTTAATCTTTAGAAAAGATTCTTATAAGTCTCGACTATATTCATCAGCAGCGAAGATCTTCCCATATACTGTAAGTAGTAGGGGACTTTTGGATTTTCCCTCTTTAACCTCGAAAGGTGCTTTTTCCATAGAAGTATGTACAATGTCATTGTACGGATACTCTATAAGAGGTAGGTACATCTCTAATTGAGAACGTTGATCTACTTCTATGACAGAGGCTTTTAGTAGATTCAAGAATCGTTAGTTAGTTCACTTTGGTCATCCCTTTGTGGATGATAGGACGAAAGATAAATTTAATCTGCTTCCTAGATTCTCAAAGAGACCCTTCTAGAAATTACTGGCCATTCTAGGATCTTTGTTCGACACTATGGATGTTGGCAAGCCATGATACTTTAAAATTTGAGATCTAGAGAGGGTTACCGTTTGATGCGCCTTAATAATCTTTATGACAGGCATAGAGTGTGTTTTCTTGCTAAGCCTACCGGCTGAAACAATCCAATTTGCTTCTCTCGATCAAATTTCAATTTTTGGTATACCACGCATTTTGAAACATAGTCTTGTATGTTTACTTTTCATGGTAGACCAACGGAAATACATTTCCACTCCTTGAAGAGTAGATTATTGAATCCCTCTTTGCCCCGCATAAGGAGAAGCATGGGATTCATACATGAATTTCTTATTGTATGGGTGAGTAACACATAGGCTATTGCCGTTTGGAAGATAACCATCCTTCAAGGTGAATGGTTCTTTGTTTCTTCCCTAATGCAAAGGCTGTAATTACGTAAAAGTTTTGGTTAGTAGCATACTCATCTATCATAAAAGATAGATCATGGTGAGTTGCTATAGACGCCACATTTACCTTAGCCGTTGTGAAACTGCATCGACCACTTGATTGTGCTTGCCAACAATGTGAGCAATATGAAATTTAAATTGCAAAAGAAAAATTGCCCACCTCATTTGTTTGTCGGAAAGCTTGGTTTGCGTCATGAAGTTCTTGAGGCTTTGTGATCCATTTGTAGGATGAATGGAGCTCCCAAGAGATAGTGCTTTCATGTGTCTAGGGCATGTAGAATAGCTAAAAGCTCTTTTTCGTATATGCCCAAGACCCGTTCATCGGCATTGAGTCTTCGACTCTCATATGCTATGGCACGCCCTTCTTGAAGCAAGACTGCTCCAAGGCAATCACCACAAGCATCACATTGGACCCCAAATGGCTTTGAGAGATCCAAAAGCATGAGGACTGGTTGAGAGATAAGCTTCTCTTTGAGCTTGTCAAAAGTATTTTGTTCTTTAGCAGTCCATGAGTACTTAATGTTCTTCTTTGTCAAGTCATGCAATGGTCCTGCTATTTGAGAGAATTTTGCTATGAAGCATCTATAATATGCACACATACCAATAAAGATTCTTAGCTTATGTAGATTCCTTGGATTAGGCCATGCTTTTATTACCTCCAACTTTGATGGATCCATATGGATACCATCTTGAGAGATAACGTGACCTAAATATTGAATCTCTTAAAGAAAAAATCCACTTTTCTTTTGATTAATGAAAAGCTTATTCTCTCTCACAACTTGAAAGCTTACCCGGAGGTGTCCTTGTACTCCTTAAGAGAATTTGAGTGGCTTGAAGATTTTTGCCCATCGTGAGTTTGAATGCGGTTAGAGCATTTGTCAGGCCAAAACTTGTAACTTATGAAATAGATCTTCTATCCGCGGCACGGGAAATCTTTTTTTTTTTGTGATCCTATTTAGTGCTCTATAGTCGACACACATGTGATATGTGCCACCTTTCTTTTGCACTAAAAGTACTGTTGAACATAATGGAGAGGAGCTAGGCCTCACCATTCCTTTTTCTACCAATTCATGCACTTGCCTCATGATCTCCTCTTGTTGAGCTTCTGAAACTCAAGAAGAAGGTTTATTAGGCGGTGAGCTTTCTAGTAGAAGCTCTATTGCATGGTCATCATCCCCTCATTTTGGAGGTAGCTCACTAGGGATGTTATCAATGAAAACATCTTGGAATCCATTTAGGAAATTAGACAACTCTAAGTCCTTTGATTCCCTTTGCTACTTGTGAAAACTTGGAATCATTTACAGATTCTCTAACAAAAATCATACAAGCAAAAATAGAGCTTTTCATTGACTTATCAAAAGCAAGCGTATTTACCAGGGATATGGCGTTCCCTGAGTCATTAGCATCTATGTACATGCTCTTTTCCCTGTAGGTGAAATAGATTCTCCTTTCAGGGGACTTCATGTTGGCAGCCATGCGATTGAACCATGGCACCCCTAGGATAACATCCTCATGTTGGAGAGGAGAAAAAAAAAAAACTTCTTTGTTGACGTAGCTTTGGACATGAAACCTCAACTTCCCAATCAAGGGAGTAACGGAGGCTTGCTATCCCTTGAAAGTTGTGTCAACAGTTATAGTATCTCCCATCTCAAAAGCTTGAATGCCCAACTTGGTGGCCAACTCCATTGATATGAAGTTGTGAGTAGAGCCAGGGTCAAACAAGATGAAGGCATCATGCTCCCTTACTTTCCCCCAAGCACAGGAGAGGAATGAGCCTTTGCAATGAGTATCCTCTTTTGGAGCTTCAACCATGGAAGCTCTAGGAGTGTCATTGCAAACATTTCTTTTGGGGCAAGAATGATAACCGTGTCATTGCTCCCCACACTTAAAGCATTTATGGTCTTTATGAAAGGCCTCTAATTCTTCAGGAGAGAGTTTATTTTTTTACCTTTGTAAGATCCTTTCTCCTTGGCCTTGTTGTTGTTGGTGTTGGTGTTGCCTTGGGAAGAGTTTTGAGCATTGCTCTTCCCTTTAGATTCATTTCGATCCTTGTTTTCCATGGGCTTGAAATTTCTTCTTACCCCTTGTTGGAAATTGATCCTTGAAGCAACCGTAGTGTGGTGGATGACTTCATAGATAGTGCTAGGCCATTGTGAGTTTACATACTCGGCCAATTCTTTAGGTAATACCACACAAAATTGTTTCTTTTGTTTGGCGAAGTCTATCCTTTGAAAGACTGTACCTTTGAGATGTAAATCCCAAAACTTTTTTACATATTTGTGGATAGACTCGTTGAAGAGTAGCTTCAAACTTTGCCATTCGGTGAGCACTTTGTCCTTTGCATTGCTTGCAAGGAATTGCTTCATGATGGAAACTCATAGAGTTTTCCATGTCTTTGGGGCCTCGCCGTTGCCATGAAGGCTAGCCCACCATTGACAAGTAGATTTCTGGGAGTGCATAGGTAACTTGGAGGACTCCGTGAAGCCCTCGTCTCCAAAGGTCTTATCAAATTGTTGGATGAAGGCCAATACTTTGTTGGTGGTGCCAAAGGTGCCATCATAGGTGAGAAAACAGATACTCTTTCCTCCCCCTTTGAATTTCTTAAGCTTTTGGGACCTTCGCCATGCAGGGTAAGTTTTGCAATGTCCTCTCCTCTGGTATTCTCTAGGAGAATAACTATTGCTTTTGTTGGAAGAGGAGGAAGGTGAAGAAGAAGGAGAAGAGGGTGACCTCTTTCTTGCCTTTTTCTTCCTTTGTTTCCTCTCTTCCCTTTCGGAGTGACAAGGAGAAGTACTATGGGTTGAATGTTCCTCATGGGAGGAATTGGCGATAGTCTAGACCGCCGTCTTCATGGATCCACATGTTTAGAGGAACTTAGGGATTCACTTCTTTCTCGTTCTTTGGATTCCTCCTCTCTTATGGGAGAGAGTCTTCTTTTGGGAGTCTCATCAAGAGGCCTCCTAAACTCTCTCTCCTCTTGGAGAGGAAGGGAGATTCCATAAGCACAAAGTTGTTGGGTAATTTTGGCTTGCAAAGTAGGGTTGCTCATAGCTTAATGCAACCTAGTAATAAGATAATTGATAAACATGGGGGCATCATCATTAGCGCCTTCATGTGCAAAATCAAAGTTTTCAATGTTCATTCTACTCTCTTGGTTATTCTCAGCCATGCTAATTATACTTATGTGTTTACTTAGTGTATTCTTTGGCAATTCAAAACCTTAGTTGCTACTCCTCTTAGCCTTTGAAAATAAGCACTTAAGTATCTACACCCACGGCTCGAATTGGTTAATTATAGAGAGTAGTGGGGTGGGTCTAATATAGAAAAATTGCCAAGGGATGGCTCCTTTTGGACTTATTATGGCTCAATAATGGTAAAGCCATAGGCAAGTCTAAAAAGACCCCATTATTAAGACCAAAGCTCTCGAGGTGTGCACCATATCCCACATAGTGAGCTCAACAAAACCGATAATAGATCCCAGTCCCACTTACCCTAATATAGTTAACAAAATCAACCATTAATAAGCTACTTAAGGACCTCTCTTCTTAAGCAAGGAGAGAGAAACCAAATGCTCTGATACCAATGTAATGGGAATGGCATGTGAACTTTGAGAATAGCGGAATTAAGAGAATTAAGGTGAGCATTTTTGTGAAATCATTTTGAGAACATAGAGGGTGAACTTAATTGATGGTAGCAACATACACATAGTACTTAATTAACTTGGCATGAACAATACTTTTGTAAGAGAGAGAGTATTAGAGAACATGACAATAGTTGAGGACCGGATTTACTTTGAGCCGATCCCCCATCCAAAAGGTGTTTGTATTATAGATTCTCCCATCAAGAGAGACTTTGGTCCAATGAAAATTTAGATACATAAAAATAAATAATTAAGGTATGTCTCTCAAAGAGGAAAAAGAGGACACGTGTCCAAATGAAATAATAAAATAATACGAGAGAGAGAGAGAGAGAGGTGTGGACCAAGCATGAGAGGGGGGGTTATACTCTCCCATACACACACACACACACATTATCTCATTGTGTGGAGTGCAAAGTGCAAGAGCTCCATCTCCTTCTCCAAGCTTGTTGAGAAGTGGAGAGCCTACACCAACACTCTTAGATATGAAATGCAAATCCAACCAAGAGCCATGCTTCAATGTTTAAGCTTGCCATCTTCTTCATCTTCATTACTATGCTATTATGCTATGCTAAGCAAGAAGAGTGATGATAAGTGAGGAACTATTTCTTTCTCCTATGGAATGTTTCTTCTTCCTCTTCCCTACCCTCATTCCTCGCTAGCTCTCTCCACCTTCGAAGGTGTTTGAGGCCTTGGGACTGAGGCTTGGGATAGTTAATGGTTTTTGCAAAGTTTATGTTAAGCTCGTGATGCATGAAGCTTTCCATCTTCGTAGCATCACCAAGGTCACAAGGAACACAAAAAAAACCTAACCAATAGCATTCAAGCACATCATGCAGGCCACATGTGGAGGATCATTTGAACATGTGTCTTTTATGCTTATTACGTCATTTGGTTGAATTGAATACTTCAAGGACTTGGTCAATCAAGTAAGCATGTGTCTTTTATGCTTCTTAAGTCATTTGTTTTGAATTGAATACTTCAAGCCTTGGTCAATCAAGCATGGACGTTCATGCCTCTTGAGAATTTATCTTTGAATTTAACATTTCAAAAACCTTAAGTCATTTAAGCATAAAAATCACCTCAAGCTTTGAGCAAGGTTCCTACAACCACTTTAAGCATCTTAACACCTCATTATAGCGTCAAGTGTTGACAGCTATAAAGGGAGATGCGTTGCTAGTCATCAAGCAACTGCTAAGCCAATGGCATGTAAAGTGAGATTCTTTGAAGCATTGGTTCTTTCCCATCAAGAAGATGCTAAAGTCTTTTGAGGAGGTTCAATTCAAGCATGTGAGAAGAGAGCAGAACCAAGAGACATACTAGTTAGCAAGTAGCAAAGTGCAAGTGCATGTTGCAGGTCTATATGTGAGCCCAACCACTTATGCAGGTAGGCAAACTATAAAAGAGATTGAAGGGTTTTTGAGTACAGGGTAGTGTCCAGAAGATTTGTCCAAGTTACAGAAGAGAAGAGTGGTGCAGAAGGCTGGAAAATTTACACTCGTAGGTGAAGATCTCATGAACTATGGGAGTGATGGAGTGCTTAGAAGGGTGCTGTACAAAGAAGAGATAGGTATGGTGCTGGAGCAATGCCATGAAGAAAGTGGGCATCAGGGCAAAGACCAGATTCTATTTTGAATGCTTAGCGCAGGCTTTTGGTGGCCTTCCATAGTGAAGGACGTGCATTACTGGTGCAAGACGTGCCATGATTGTCAGACTATAGGTGAAAGACCACTGGTAGTGGAGTCACAAGGTACCATCATCGCACAGAGTGCTTTCAAGAAGTGGATTCTGGATGCCATAGGCCCTCTCCCAAAGTCTACAAGCAGTAAGAAGTACGTGGTGGTAGCCATTGACTACCTTACGAGGTGGGTCGAGGCCAAGGCTGTGAAGGAAGTAAATGCTAATGTGGTGGCTCAGTTTGTGTTGAATAACATCTGTTGCCATTTTGGTGTTCCATGGGTGTTAGTTTCTGATAGGGGTCAGGGATTTAGAAGCAAGCTCATGAGTGCATTAGTAGAAAATCTAAAGATTCAGCATCGATTTTCCTCGCCCTATCACCCCCAATGCAATGGTCTAATCGAGAGTGCTAATGGGCAAATCGTCAAAATGTTAACAAAGTACGTGTACAAGCAAGAACTGAGTGGGAAACCAATCTAGAGAAGTGTCTGTGGGCGTATAGGACGTCCTATAAGGTAGCTACAAATTTCACTCCATTCAAGCTAGTCTATGGTGAGGAGGCTGTGTTGCCGGTGCATGCACAATTAGGTGCTTTGAAGGGTATGTGGAGTGTCAATGCCACTCAACAAGAAGTTTTATAGGATCGGATAGCCAATTTGGAGGCTTTGCAGATGGACAGAGAGGTAAGCGCTGACTACTATGTGAAGTAGTGAGAGAAGCGGGTTGCCAAGTTCAATCAGAACCTGCCAGACAAGAAGATAGAGGAAGGAGACCTGGTCATGAAGTACGAAAGCTACCTGGATTTCACATTCTAGAAGAAGTTCAAGAAGAAGTGGGTAGGTCCGTATAAAGTGCAAAAGGCCTTTCCAAATGGGACCTATCAGCTGGTAAGAGCAAATGGAAAGCTTCTTAGGAACATGGTGAATGGTGTGCGGCTCAAGCTGTATTTCAAGAGGGATCTAGTGCCTGAGGTGCATCAAACTGGGGGTGGGAAACCCACCTAAAGCATGCGGTGTGTGAGAGAGAAAAAATAGAGCTTTTGTACATAGCCTGTACATAGAGTTATGGTTTGACGAGTGCTTTCAATTCTCAGTTTGGTGTGCCAGTTTTAAAGTTATGTACATATGATTTTGGTCAAACATAAATGTTTAACGAAGGGGCTAGGCAATGATGGTGCAGCCAAAGTCGGGTCCGAGCTGGAAAATGGTCTATGCCAAGCAAAGGCGGCAGGCAGGTGCAGTGCAAAAGGCTAGGGCAGGTACCAAGGTCCTAGGTAGCCAAAGGGTAGCGGAAATGTATATCTAAAGCGGTTTTGAAGGCCAAAGAGCCAAAAGACGAGCCCATATGGGATAACAAGTGAAGGTGTCCGAAGTGCCGAGTCGGTGGCCCGGGATGTAATGTTTGTTGTGCTCTAGAAGCTGGTCTAGACGACTCGTCAAACAGATCCCCGGTGCTCAAGATATTGAAGTTTAAAGATAGAAGGTGTAGCAAATTCCCGACGGACAGGGCAGCTGATGTTAGTGGATGCATGTGTAGAGCTTGAATTATGGAGTGTGCTTGTTTTCTCAAGTTGCCAATCAGAGCTCTGGTTAGCAAGTTATGGTTAGTTGAAATTTTTTTGGGGCAAGTTGTGGGCCAAGTCGACCGCATCTGGAAATGCACCATCTGGCATCTTTGGGGTCTTGGTGAGATTCTAGATGATGGTATGCATCAATTGAAGTCAACATAAATTTATAGCTTGACAATCAAAGCTACGATGAGACGGAGATATCGCGTTAGGAAGTTTGGCAGTGGTTGTTGACAAAGCAATCTCGGATATTTTTTTCCTAGTTTTGCGGCATTGATTTGCAGCCTTGGGGACCTGGGAATGCGGTGGGAATCGGCAAGTTCGGAGTCTGAGTCTTCCGCTTCTGATAGTGCTTCGCGGCTCGAAAATCCGGTCACCAGGTAGGGAATGGGGGAAGGTTAAAACTGGGATTCGGAAGGAGTCTTGAAGTTTTTTAAAGATTTTCAAAGCCTTTGGAGGCTCAATAGACCAGCTATTGCCACGTGGCACCGGGGGTGTCCCACATGCACTGTTTTGAGCAAGGGATGCGGGCTATATGGCCTAGCCAAAGACCTCACCAAAGCATGAAGCAAGGGGAGAGAGAGCTCCCCCTCTGGTTGGCTATGGCATCTGCAGTGCAGGGCGCTGTGCTTGGCGCGAGGCGGCTCGTGGACGGAAATGGGGCGGTTTTGAGAGTTGTATGCACCTAGCTCAGCTGATGGTGGGTGAAGGTCGTAGCTGATGACATGTCAACGCTCGTTTTCGGCCAGATTCACACGTGCCCAACCTTTTTGAGGGCAAGGTGCCCCCCCCCCCCCCCAATAGCGACGTCGCTATTGCTTAGGGGAGGGGTCCCGCAGTGAGAGAGAGGCAGTTCAAAAGCTTTCCAAAGAGGCCAGTCCTGTGGGCAGAGAGAGAGAGAGAGAGAGAGAGAGAGAGAGAGAGAGAGAGAGAGAGAGAGAGAGAGAGAGAGAGAGAGAGAGAGAGAGAGAGAGAGAGGCCCACCATGTGTACAAGGCAAGGGCAAGGACCATTCCAAGGCCGGCCGAGCAAGGGCCAACGAGCAAGGGCCAACAGAGGTGAAGGCAAGGCCGAGCCGGGGCAAGTGCAAAGCAAAGGACCCATTTCAAAGCAAGACCAGATAAAGGTGGTCAAGGGTGAGGCCAAAGGGACCAGTGTAACGTTTGGGTAGCCCAAAGGGGTAAAAAATGAAGGAAAAAAATAAAAAATAATGAAAAATGCCTAGGGGGCAATAGTGACATCGCTAATCCCCCCCCCCCCCCCCCCCCCAAGTGCAAAGAGAGAAGATAAAAAATGAAGCGGCTACCTCCTCCAAAGATGCCAAATAAATGCCAGATGGGCCAATGAAAAGGTAGCTTCCAAAGTTGAAGGACTCCCCCTATAAAAGTCAAATTTTAATAAAATTGGGGGCTTTTTTTGTGTCGTTGGAAGCTGCAAAGTGGAGTTCTCTGACAAACCTATCCCTTTGTACTTTTTTCTTGAAAATGGCCATGGTGATGGCAGTGCAAGCCTGTGTACATGCCTTTTGAAGTGTAATCAAGCCACTGTTGCCCCGTCTTGTTGTTGTTTCCCCTTCCCCCCTTCTCTTTCTCCTCTTCTGGTGTTTTCCCTTGGTGCCGACAGCGTGGAAGTGTGTGCCCCCTCGGACCGACGATGTTTTGTGTGAGAGAGTGAGATTGAGCGGCTGTGTGCGTGTGTAAGGGTGGAGACAGATTGTGATAGTAGGTGTGCTTTGTGTGGTGGATTTGGGGAGTGTGTGAGCAGTGGGAATTGAGCAGGTGGTGGTCTGTTAGTGTGAAGTGTGTTTTTGAAGGTGTTTTTTGAGAGGATAGGGGTGCTGTGGATACCCTGAGCTATAGAGAGGCCCTTGTGTTTGTGCCGGGCCCCCATTCCCCCTCTCCAACGTCTTTGTTCCATCAATTGGACTGTGGAATCTCCTCGTCCTTCTCCCCTCACAGGGTCTTGTCCAGGTCTCAATCTTTCGTCCACTGCTCCCCCCATCCCATATCCTCTATATGACCTTTCAACAGGTGGTTCCATTGCAAACCCTCTTTCCATTTTAATTCTCTTCATATAGGGAATCCTACCGTGGTCGGTACCGTTGTTGGTCCTTTGCTCTCCTTGGGATAAGAATAAGAGTACATGGACATGGGTGAGACTATAGGGGTCACATATGATCCATTTGTAATAGGAACTTCTCCCCTGTAGAACTCTTGTTACTTTGTCACTGTGGGTCGCAACCATGCAAAGTTTCAAGATTTGTGTTGAGATATGAAGGAAAAAGTGGTGTTTCTACCGTTCTAGCTTGCTTGGCTGGGATTCTAGTCACGTCCTCCATTTCCTCAAAGGTATTGGTAGATTTACTGGGGGTAGGGTTTAGTCCTTGAGTGGCAATGAGGTCTGTTGGAATTACTCTACCGGCTATCAATCTTGCTACCTCTGCTTTTTCTATCGGCATATACTCTCGTCCATATTTGTCAACATATAGTATGAGACTCCCTTCACCTGATTCATAAGAGAACAAATACAAATTCGTTTTTGTGCCTAGCTCAAAGGAAAATGGTGCTAGACATCGAAAATATGTCTTGACTCTCCCATTCAGGTATTCATAGATTTCTACCACTCCTTGTTTATTCGTAACTTTAGGCACCTTCTTGTCAAACTCTAGGGTGGCATTAGGAAGGTCTATTAGAGGAGGTATTTTGGTGATTTCAGAAACCATCTTCCCCTTTACCACATTATCCCCGTACTTGTTGTAGTTCTCTAGATCCTTCACAATAAGGTAATGTGTTCCCTCCTCATCACGGAATCTATCCCCATCATCGTACGCTAGAAGGCATCCTCTCCTTCTGTTTCTTTTTCCTCAATACATATGCTTTTTTGTCCCCTTTCATTAGCATACACTAGAGCCCCATGGGAATTTGGTCCTTCTAAGTAAAGGGTTGTAAAACTCAATGTCTGAGGAGGGTTCTTAGAGGTGCTCCCTCCTTCCCCTTGGATTGGTCGGTTAACCGCAATGTTCTGGTCTACCATGAGATAAAAAGATTGTCCAGAGGAGGTGTCGGCTCCACAACTGTTTCTATGATTGGTGCTAGTGGATCTATTCTAGCTTGGGTCACACTCTCCTCTATAGACACTATGCTGACCTGATCTCCTTGCGATTTTTGGTCTCTTTGGAGGTTTCTTCCTGGTCTTAAATACATCAATCCCTTAACACACCACTACAAATCCAAATCTTTTACCTTTAGAGTTCCGAGTGGTCTGGACTTGCTGGACTTTGTTATCGGCTATCCGTACAAAACTTTAGACTCTGCAAATATTTGTGAGTGTTGATTGTCACTTTAGTAATAACCAGTATTGATTAGTAAGAACATATGAGTATTCATCGTCCAAATTTTGCTTTGAAAGGGTTGGTTCCCTGTGTAGCTTCTTCTCACTAAATTGACTAGTGAAATGTGTTATTAGAGTTATGTGGAACACTTTGGCAGGCTTAATTTACTCAATATGCTCTAAATCTGGCCCTTGGCTTTATACGTGTATAAAGTCTATTTGACAAAAATGGCAATATTTCTTCACCAGATGTTCTCTACCATGCACGTAACTCTCAGAAACTTTCAAAATGACAATTGGACCACTTTTGTGCGAGTTACAATTTGATGCAGACTAATTTTGTATCTTTTTTTGTTCTTTGGCACTTACTGGCTTCTAAAGTCCCTTAGAATGCAAGGATATGCCCCAGTTTAGCTTTCGAAGTCAATAGGGTTAAAAAGATATTATACGCGTATAAAGTCTTTTTAACCAGAATGAAGAGGTTTCTACAAGTTTATGTTGAGAGTAGTGTTCTCTTACCCCATGTATGGTCTGAAGTTCAAATAATGGTCAATAACATCATAAACACATTATATGCTACTTGCTCCAGAGGTAGCCCAACACTCAGGGACTTCACATATATTCTCTGACTTGAGTTTGGAATCAAGTTTGTTCAAGTTGTGGCCAAAAGGGATGTGTAGAATGTTTGGATTGTTTCCTCGTCTTTTTAAGCTCAAATTTTGGTCCAAATGCAATAAAATTTAAGCTATGGACTCCCTCAATGCTCTGGGCTACTTTGGATTACTCATTTTCACACTTTGAGTCTAATCTAGGCCAAAACACATCATACACGTATAAAGTCTTTTTGACCAGATTGAAGATATTTCTCTGTTTAAGGTTCTCCTTTATGTGTACACAAAGCATATCTGCTCAAAGTCAAATTTTTATGCCAATGATTCACCAATTCAACTCTTTTCTTTGTTTTTGGCTAGAGTTTGCAAAATTCTCTCCAGATGTAAAGTTGGCTGACCAAATGGTGTAGAATCTTGTAGTCAAGCTTATAGACACCTCCCAAATGGCTTGGTGATGACAAACATGCAAGATAATGCCCAAATCTATGTTGGAGACATTATTCCCCAAACCAATACAATTCTAAACTAAAACCATCAACACAGGTGTCCGAGGCAAGATACACGCTTCCTAGCACCACTCTATAGGTCCTAACTAAACTAAAATAGAAAAGAATACTCTGGCACATCGGAGGAACTCTCGCCTCATAGGATTAGTCTAAGGTCACCTACCTAGGGCTTCGGTCCCCGACAACGGTGCCAATGTTGGCGGATATGCCACGAGCGGATGCTAGCATAGTGAGAACAGAACCAACAACTCTATGTTGGCCGAGGGCAAAGCTTAATCTGTAGGCGCATGGAAACAAGAAGATGGGTGTCAACCACCTTCTTGACCTTCTAAGACAATCTCTAATTGAGGAAATCAAATCTAAGTGTTCTTATGCACTAGTGAAAGCAATCCAACCTACGATGCTCATGCTATCCGAATCTAGGCCAAATGCATTTGAAATGTCACAAAACTCACAAGATATACTCTCATTATCATGAAATCAATACTTTATGGACTGTGACTTGATATCCAACCTCCAACTACCTCTTGCAACAATCACGTATAAAGCTAGGCAACAAAATACATGTTACCATTTTTCGTGGCATATGGTCCTAATGTGTAGTCCTACTCTCCATGAATCCATATGTGTAAAGAACTCACCCAACGGACCTGGTTTGCAAGAAAACTCACCCAAAAGCTTGTAGGAGTTCCCTTTGCGTCATAGTCAGAATCACACAATCTTAGTGTTGAATGGAAGCCCTCGCCGTTGCTAACATGATGGTGGTGTTGCTTTAGCAATGGACCTTCCGTAGCAAGCGTAGGGAAGAGAAGAAGTCACACTCTCTCTCTCAGACACCACGCAATGAAAACTGTATCTGATTAATTCAAAAGTTGGGTTTAGGGTTACAAAAACTGACTTTTATACATTCCTCCTTACAGGCTTGCTCCCACAAAGTCCAATGGATGCTCAAATATTAGAAAAAGTTATCATTCTGGTTTAAAAAATAATGATACAACATATTGGGGAAACTTCTTCTATGTTCTGCCTTCAACAATTCTCATAAAAATTCTCAATACAATTTTCTTTATTCCGCTATTCTCAATGTTCGTAGTCCATTTCCATTACAAAAGCACTTTAGCAAGGCTTTTGTATGGTGGAAGCAAACCATACAAGTCACACACAATGCAGAGGAGAAACCACATTTTACTTGTACTGTCCGACACTTGCTATACAGTTATTGAACTATACAATATTAAAATTGTGTGTTATGAATGGTGGAGTTATTCGTCTTGTTTTTTTAAGATGGTGGTTGGGTGCCCTTAAAATAGGTCTTTGTAGTCCGTACCCCGAGCATCCTAGCAATGCATGGGTGGAATCTGAGAGAGAGGAGAGCGATCTCATCCTGACAATAGGATAGAAAAGCTCCATGGTAAGGAAACATGGAGAGACTGTCCATGGTTTTGGGACTATGCGAATGGCAAATTTCCCAAAGACGAAGCTGAAGCATACAACCGTAAGTAATGTTTTTCTTGTTCAACTAATGTGTTTAGTTTGCTATAGTGTCCTCATTTTTTTAGACTTGAAGGATTGCACAAGAAGGTTAAGGGTAAGGGCAAAAGCAAAAGTGTCATAATCAATCAGCCTCCCAACGATGCCATTTTCCCTAGTATGACCAAGGGACGTCGAAGCCCAAAACCCGTAGTGGCAAACCTAAAAAAGGTAAGAAGAGAGGATGGCCAATCATCACCATTTTTTAGAGTTCTCGGAGGAGTTTCAGAGTGAAAGGAGCGAGCATTAAGGTGGCGGGTCAAATTATGAGCAAGGTGATTCCGAACGTCACTTGGAGCCATGGAGATCTAGTCCTTACCAAGCTTCAATTTCCCAAGGTCCCGAGCAAACCATATCCATTGCTATTGGGTGGACAAAGCGAGGGCAGCCACCTAGTTTCTATTTAGCCACTCAAACCACTTTCCTTTTCACTAGGTAAGAAATACCACCACATATAAATGCTTTTTTTGACAACAACAAAATTATGGTACCTAACATTTCATTAAATTTTGCGTTTGACACACTTTTGGCTCACTCTGACGCACAAATGGCAGAAATTATAAGTGTTGGGGTAATCCCACTATATCTTATAGTACTTGATGATCTATGCCATCTACGACAGGCTATAATGGATCCAAAGATTTCTTTTAGTGAGTTTATGACACTTTGGCATCCACTCTGAACTTGATAAGCACTCACTCAATCTTCTTTTGCATGGTATTTATGTATTTAATGAGCTTTTTAGTGATCCAATGTTTGATTGAGTCTCTCTCACACTCTGACAAAATGGAGCCTGATCAACGGCTTGGAGGGGTGTGACTTGTGTGGATAGACCTTCCCACACATTGCAAACTTGATGCCGGCATTGGTGGCATACCCCAATGGAATGCATTCTTTGTCGATCTCGTTGCTAGTGTGTTCACCTGGATGTAGATTTTTTACTATCAAATGGCACAGTAGTCATGGCATGTCGAGCAGATTACTTGGCACTCAAAACCGAGGAGGCCCACTTGGACAATGTTTTCCATCTTTGTACTATTTTTCTCCGGATGGTGTCACACACATATGCTGTGATATATGACTTCACAGATCTAGTAAGTTTTCAACCATTTCTCCACGAATTTCATGGCTAGTATATATTGGTGTGTTTTTTTTGTTTGAAAAAGTACCCATATTTCAGGTCACGACCTTATTGCTGGTCATGTTCACACGTAAAATTGAAGGCCTTCCAGTGATTCCACTATATGATCGTCACGAAGGAGATTTGGCAGCTGGCAATGATGGGTCTGAGTTTGATTATGACATGATCTGCAAGCCACTATGGGACTTGCCATGGATGCTAGATGCCCTTGGAGTACCATTTTAGCTTAGAGTGGAGAAGAGAGAGTTCTTTGCTTGGTAAGTCGAGGCGGGTACTTTTATGCTCGATTCTTGCCATTGAACTAGTCTAATAATGTGCCATTGAAATGTCTACTAATGTTTGTGCTTTTTAACAGGTGGTTGTTTGGTACCTTCACAAAGGTTGGGGATGCAATTTTTAGATAGTCTTACAGGTTGTGGTGGCTTGGCAAAGGAGTACGAGTGTCAACAATGACATTGCATCAGCATTGATCGGGACAAAAAATTGTTTTTGGCACGTATTCAATTGTAGTAGCGGCTTCTTGCTGGTCTAGGATTGGAGCACAATCACAACCACCCTCATCTCCTTTACGACATTGCCAAGAGTTGATTGTGCCATCTACTCCTCCTTCGAGTAGACCTTCAACCATAGTTCCAGGTTGGCCAAGCTATGGTCAACCGCTCTATCGGCCACTATTTTGCACAATGCTCATGGTCCCCCCACTTGCACATGCCCCAGTAGCGCAACCCCCACAGGATTAGCGGCCATCGGGAACGTAAATCCTGACTTGTATTGGTTACTCCATATTAACCTACTCTCTATGTAATGGCACAATAAAACTTACTGGTTGGTCATACTATATTTTAATTTTTGCACAATCTGCTATGTGTTTGCCAATTTGTAACTATGTTTTAGTTTTGAAGGCAAGTCAATCGATGGTGGTTAATCTTTTAGTGAGTTTTTTTCTTTGTAATATTTTAAGTGAAAATAGTGTAGAGGACAACTGAAAATATTGTAGAGCACATGGTACAAATGACCTTTGAAGTAAAGATGCTTGGGGTTTTTTTATAAATAGCCAAAATAACACTAGTTTCATTCATTCATTCATGCGCAAGTCACGCTAATTAAGTATCTTTTTTCTAAATTTATTCCTTTAGTTTTCTTTCATTCATATATTTACCGTGGCAAGGAAATTACGAACAACGCAATGTTCAACCCCCTCCCCGTGTTGACCCCATCAACAATGTGCACGTTAATTACACCGTGCCAAAGAGAAATTACGAAATGTTGTATGCACAACATAGAGTGCACACAACTACATGGACGTTCTCCGTGCATTCAATGAGGCCAAAAGCTCAATATTCAATTCCATGCAAAACCTTGATTTCAATTCACATCCAACCGAAGGGGATATCGATCAAGTTGCCGCACTAGCCAATAATGCAAATATGATTTGGGGCAACATGGTTTTTGCACCCACAGAAGTGTGCATCCTTTGAGCAACATGTGGAGGCTTGGACAGAAGTGTGGATGGCATACATTGTTGTGCAAAGAATAGCCAATGGCACCAACAACAACAACAACAACAACTAGATCTCACCTTTCCTCGCTAATGTTAGAGAAATAAGGCCTTGACACCATATTAACATATTGTATTGTTCACCTTCCTCAAAGTCCGTGCTGATTGTAGTGACTCCTTTAGCTTCCTCCTTTCTTTTATATGTGATTCAACCCATTTGAACTTTTGATTCTTTCTTAACAACTGGTAAAGAGGTTCAACTACATGGGCATAGTGTGGAATCCAAATAAGAGAAAAGACACACGCTCCTAGAAACCTTCTGTCCTCAGTGATGATAGTGCATGTTTCTTTCATTCTTTGGATGATACCTACCTTTTCTTGATAAGGTTTCCTACCATATGGCCCGCACAGGTGCCCCACATGAGTAGTTCATTGACATTAAACATAGAATTTTTCCCTGACAAAGTAGGATTCACTTCCTCCAACTTAGAATTTTTTTTATCACAATCATTTATGTGATTCACCACAAAAATGTAGTACCTCCTGAAATCCAAAGCTTCATATTTCTGATCTTCTTCACATACTTTGATAGGCCATAAAAAAAACCATAAGCCACACTGGCTTCTACCATAAAATCAGAACCATAATCCATGAGGGAATCTCAACACTTAACCATAAATCATAACCACACTGAACCAACTCCCACACTTGGAGTTTGAATTATCCCTTGCAACCAATTGGAGTCCATACACATGTGACTCTTAAGACGTGATTCTTTCATGCATAAAAAGAGTCCGAGTAGCAACTAATCATGATATAAAAACCCAATTCCAACAACATCCAACCATGCAAAGTTGATGCATCACATCTGCATTTCACCTCTCTAGCACAGACCTAGTTTTGACCCAAAAAGATGGAAAGCAATCATAACCATGCATATGAGGCATCCACATGAATCCATAAGTTCCCATACATCATATGATAACATTCCAACACCATAAACACGATGCAAAACAGCTCCAACCATAACCCATAACTTCACACATATGCAATTTAAAAAAAAAAAACATTTTCAAGAGCATACAAAACATGAAAGTGAAAGTATTTGACCTCAAAGCAATGCATCAAGTTCAGCTCCATAATATAGACTATCACTCTATCACATCACTTTACCCATATGGTACTTACACAACAAACGATAAACAAAAAAGAAAGCTACATAAATCATATTTGCCTATGCGGTTCGGAATGTCTAGCCATTACTCTCATATAAGTTTATGGGCATCTAATAGCTGAAATAAACTCACCAAAATAAACCATAAATCATACATAAACAACTTGGTTAACTCACGATGTCATATGGTACCCCCCTTGGTAGCACCCCTATATGTGTAGGTCAAACCGATTATAGAATGATTAATAACTCTCATTCTTGAGTTGATAACGGGACCTAAATTCATTTATAATCAAGTTTCATCAAGATTTACAATTGGTTAAGAGGGTTTGCCCATCCGGTGAATCTACATAGTGGTTCTCCAAGGAGCCCGGAGTAAAAAAATTTGGTTGTGCAGTGAACAACAAGTTGTTTTTTTGACCATATTTCTTACCTCATGCGTGATTTTCACATGACAACAAAGAAAGAAAATGTTCTAAATGATGTGTTTTATCTCTGGTGTAAGGGTTTGGGCTGATTCATAACAATTTGTGAATTATAGCCAAAACAATGTACCTACAGTCTCTATGACGTGAAACAAAAAGCGTTTTTTATGCACGCACATGATCATAAATGCATCATGTGCATAAATCAGCGTGTTAAACATGATGAAATAATCATGGGGCAACCTCATACGTACTCGGTTAATCCATACATGCACTCGTATACGAAACAACAATCATCGAGAGGGTGAATTCTCAAGAAAATGAGAGAGAGAGAGAGAGAGAGAGAGAGAGAGAGAGAGAGATGATGGCTATGGATTTTAGAGCTTCTCACCGTGCTTTAGAATCGATTAGGGGCTGTCTAAAGGCTTTTTGCTTTGCTGCAAGAGAATGGTGATGAAAGCTACGTAGAGGTATCCGCTGTCAAGGATAATATTGTGCGTTTAGTACTGATCCGGGATCACCACCGGGTTCCTTGTTGTGGGTTCAAGTGAGAGAAACAACACAAAATGATATCTCAGAGTTGTAATGACACTTTAGAACTCAGTTTTTTATTACTATCAACTGAAAATCTGGCTAGAATCAATCTACAATAAAGTCCAAAGAATCTAACAGACTGCTTAAACACAAGCAATAAGCGTAAAAGCAATGCCCTTTGTTGATAGAGCACAAAAACTGTATCTCGCCTTGCTCCTCTTTCAATGTGGCACTAACTCCCTCTTCGACTTCCCTTGCTTCTTTGTATTTAAGCTTCCTCTTGGCTGTGAAAAAAAAACCCTTTGGAACTCTTCAACTACTAACTGCCTTTTGCTAAAAACTTTAATTGCTTCTGAGTTGTTTTGTAAAGCCAAGAACCGGTGCGGGAATGACCCTGGCGATCACGGCATGGTAACAACTTCAATTCAATTTTAAAGAACTAGGAGCTTTAGGAACTGAAAAAAACTTTGCTTGTTTTCTATCTACATTTCATTTCCTTAGCCTCCTCTTCACTTACTGCCCCTCTGTTGGAAGCATCAATTTGAGATATACACTTTCTCACTCCCTCGAGTAGTTCTTGGTTGGCTTGATCGTACTTAAGACCAGCCTAGTAAGATGGACTTGGTTGGTCTCTCCTTTAGCTCGTTCTCTATGGTGCTCCTTGCCACAGTTGACCTTCTTTATGCTCGTCCCCGGCTTCCAAACCACCAGCGCTGCCTCTAATTCTTGCTCGCTGCCCTCACACACTTCCTTAAAAGCATGCGGCTACTCTCGGACCACTTCAGCTCTGTGCTCCTCCTCGAGTGCTTCTGCAGCTCCTGCTATTCTTCTCAACAGCGTCTGCTTGATTACCTCTCCAACGCGCGCTCTCGCTGTCGCCTTTGATAACGCTACCAACAAGTACATATAAAGCTGCCGAACTCGAACATGTTCACAATATCCTTGGCTTTTCGTAATTGCTTTATTAATAGCTTTGTTCCCCAAGCGGCCATTCACACGCTCTCATGGCCTATGTGGATTGAGAAACAAGTTACTACACAGCCTTATGACTGTTGAGGCGGAAGGAACGACATAATCTTTTGCTTGAAAACCTCGGGAGTCATTAGAAGCTTCACTCTAGCCACCCCTTTGCCTTTTATGACAAACACTATGGTAGATACAATACGCATTGCCATCATCTTTGTATTCTCCTTGACTTTGTCAATGTCTAGTTTGCAAAACACCACCATAGCCTTGATCTAGCTTAGCTCTCAAAGCACACGATATTCGGCACAAATATCGACCAAAGCTTCGCCAAGCACAACCTTATCGTTCATGAGTGCTTCAACCGCTCTTGCATCGGCATGAGTGATACTGTCATTCGAGGTCAAAGCCCATATCATAGTCTTCACTCTATTTCTTATATTGACAACTTCAGATTCCAAGTTATGATATAAAAAACCACTCCAATGCCAGATGACGGTCATTGCAAGCTTGCCATCGTGCAAAAATGCTATGCTCCCAACCATAATCCGAGCACTCATAAAACTAATGAATATGTGACTCCTGCATGAAATTCTCCACACAAACGTACGACACCGCCACGAAAGCTTCCGGAGAGCTCGTACACCGTGAAATGAGAGAAAAGATAATAAGCAAGTAGAGAGAGAGAGAGAGAGAGAGAGAGAGAGAGAGAGAGAGAGAGAGAGAGAGAGAGAGTATCCTTCTTCTTCTTCTTCTTCTCGAGAGAAGAGCTTATGGAGATGGTGATGAAGAGCTTACACCACTCTGTATAATAGATACGTATAGCCTTGTGGTAGTAGATGCAACAGACGGCACTGAAAACTGAGCACTCTATGCCAATTTATAGGTTCTTCAACTACTCGGAGTGTGTCCCAAGCTACAGGTAGCGCTAGTTCTCAGCTTGGAATAGCCTCCTACAAAAGACTCCAGTCTTTTCTAAAAACATGACACAACATTTGGTGGTCAACTCTCCCACTTACCATTCAATTTTTACAATAAAATTGGCTAACTAAATAGTATCCGGCCAACTAATGGAAATCGTAATTAGACTATGCCGCACTGAAATGTCCCGACATAATTATGACTTTCCCATACTGCCTCGGCGTATTTACGATACCGCTTTTTCATAAAAACAATTGTTGTAAAAATCTCGTTTTTGTTTTTGCTATGGGTGATCATTTTTAAATCCGACCGAGACTAAAATTAATATTTTTATGTTTACGTCATCATAAAAAGTACATTGTTTTTCAAAAACGCCGAAAAGCACGAAAAGCTAAAATAGCGTTAAAAAAAGTAAAAATTCTAAAATTGAACCACGGGTTTCCCTTGTCCACTGGAACAAGGAAGCGAACTTGCTTTTCACTAAAAAGCACTAAAAACTTTGAAAAGCTATAAATAGTGTGAAAAGCACTCAAAAAGCAGATTTTTACAGAATTGGACCATAGCTTCCTCGGAACACGTAGATCAAGGATCCGACTTTGCTTTTTGTAAAAAAACACCTAAAAGCATAAAAAGCATGAATTTGCTTATCCTCGAGCATTTCCCTGATGAAATGATACTTCACATTCACATGCTTTGTCTTTGAGTGATAAACTGGATTGCGAGCCAATTGTATAACACTCTGACTATCACAATATAACACATGCATCTCTTCTTTGATTCCCAAATCTGTTACTAGTCGATTAAGCCAAATTGATTCTTTGCATGCCTCTGATGCTGCAACATATTAAGCCTCTGTAGTAGACTGAGTAACACAATCTTGTAATCTAGAACGCCATGATACTGCTCCACCAGCCAATGTAAAGACATACCCTGACGTAGACCTTCGGTTGATTAAGTCACCTGCATAATCTGAGTCTATAAAACCCTTTACACTTAGCTCCTGACTCCCATAGCATATACGCATACTCTTTGTAGCTTTCAGGTATCTCAAAAGATGAGTAGAGTTTCAATTTTTGTGTCCATCATTGTATTTGTGGATTTTTGGAAAAGGTAGATGTGAAAGTGTCTAGACCAATGATATCAATTAAGTGCTTAGACAACAAAGATGTATTAGAATTTTTGGATGAAGGTTGGGCTCAAAAAACAATAAATGGATTCATTTACAAAGTGTAATCTGGTTCTATCTCCTACAAATACATGATACATACCCAAAACTTCATTATATCATTTTTTAGTAGTAGGTGGCATTTTGTGGAGGGTGACATGGTCCCTTTTGATCAAAAAATAGATGATTTTCATGAGAATCCCATACAGAACATTGATGTATGGATGAACAATGAGCACTTAGCAATTTCAAAGATAAGATCCATGTGCACATTGCACAAAGTGAGGCAAGACCTATACAATGAGGTGATAGTTTTTTCTTTTTAGATAGTTGGAAAGAAGGTGTGTAGAAAATGATTTATTTCTTTCTATCATTCTTTCCTTTTGTGAGTCACAATCTTAATTTTATTTTTTAAAATTATTCTTGTAGATCTCAAGGAGGAGTGAATAGAAACTTCTATGGCAAGAAGTGTCAGAAGGGATTGTGTACCTTCTTCCAAACTAAAGCTTGCTCAGTATTTAGAGTCCTATTATACTACCATTTTTTTTGTGGAAAATTGTATAAATTATTTTTTACAACCAAAATTTTGTACAAAATATTCTCTTATCAATGACAAGTACTTGTTTGGTGCAAATATTGTTGGTTTCTATTTTTATAGTTGAATGCAACCTGGTTTAGAGTTGGCACCCTTACAATGAGCAATAAGTCAAGAGGTATGGGTAAGCATATTGGTTCCTCGTCCTCACTTCTTGTGAGGAAGAAAAAGGAGAATAAAAAACAAATAAAAGTAGATGAATAGAAGCCCATAGAGGAGAAGGTAGAAGAGGAAGTGAAAGAGAAGATAGAGGTAGACTCTAAGCCAATTTTCACTATCTCCACTTACTTATAAAAACTCCCCCCATGATTGGTAGATTATTTGAGCCCTTCAAGTGTAGGGTTGGAAGATGGCATGGATTATGCTCTAGGTCTTGACATGCTACTTTCAACATGATTAGATTAAAAGAAACATGTAGAGACATATGCAATGGCTGCCACAATTACAACAAAAATTTTAAAGACTATGATGGGAGCTACATGAGACAATAAAAGGGATGTAATATGTGCTCTTTACACAAATATTGGTTCTTTATAAAATCTTCTCAAGAAGATTTTTGTGTAATTTACAAGGGATGTAATGTTTGCTCTTCACAAAAATATTGGTTCTCTATAAAATATTCTCAAGAAGAGAATATGTAATATGTTGTCTACAAAATGTTGATTCACTGTAATATGTAATGTGCTATTTGTCGGAATTAGGGTTGCAGGAAAACACACACAGCTTGGAGAAGATGAAGGAAGCTCAAGCTGGCACACAACAGAGAGTGTATTACTTAGTGTGCAATGGAAAAGATATATAGCCCTAGAATGAATGGGTGTATATACAATGCACCGGGAAAAAACCTCCTAAAGAGGGGAAAAATGCCTCAGCGGTCCTAAGTGTGTTCACACACATCATTGCCACATGTATATGGTAACAAATTCCCCCCTAGAGTGATACGGTGAACAAGAGCTGGCACATGAGTAAAGGGAAGTGCCATGCTCTAAGGACATGATTAGTCCACAAAGGGGAGTAAGCCCAAAGCTTTTTGGAAAGCTTTGAACTTCTCATGAGATAATGCCTTTGTGAAAAGATCTCCAAGGTTGTTTTGTGTTGGCATCAAGATGATCTCTCCTGCTAAGAGCCTCTCCCTGACATAGTGGTAATGCACCTCAATTTTCTTTGTGCGAGCATGAAAAATTGGGTTCCTCGCAACTGCCAATGCACTCTGACTGTCAGTGTAGATAGTGTTGGCAGTGTCTTGTCCAACACCCAAATCAGCCATAAGGAGTCTGAGCCATACGCACTCAACCGTAGCTGTGAAGACTGCCTTGTACTTAGTTTCACAACTCAAAGTGGCCACAATAGGTTGCTTCTTGCTCAACCATGATATACATGAACTGCCAAGCATGAAACCAAAACCACTCGTGGATACTCGTGTGTCAAAACAACCAGCCCAGTTTGAGATTAAAATCGCATGTAGGTCTGACGGAAATGATCCCCCTTGGGATAAAACAAGCCAAGATGTAAAGTGCCACTCAAGGAGCAAAAAATCCTCTTGACAGCCTGCCAATGCTTGGACCTTGGGCTATGCATAAGTTTGCTGACCTGTGAGACTACAAACTGAATAGCCTGCCTCGTGTTGCATACAAATATGAGGTAACCAGCAACAGTTTGGTAAAGAGTGACATCAGCAGGATCACCAGCATCATGTAGACTCAACTTCAAACTTGTTTCCATGAGAGTGGCAATAGGTTTGAAATCCTCAAGTCCAAACTTACATAGCATTGTCTCTATGTAACTTTCTGACACAAGGCAATATCACCATTACACTGCTTAAATTGTATCCTCAAGTAATGATGCAACAACCCCAAATCTTTCATCTTGAAAGTAGCATTCAAATCATCCTTAAACTCAGCAGTGTGTGCCTCATTGGAACCAATGATCAGCAAATCATCCACATAAAGTACAACAATGAGAAGTACATCGCCCTCACACTTGACATATAATGTGCTTTCTGTTGGATTGTTATGAAAGCCTCGTTTGACCAAAATGTCCAGATGTAGAAAATGCCTAGTCAATAGTCAGGAGTGTGTGTACAAGAGAGATATGTGACAAGGTCGGAATGGAGCATACTGACTGACTGGAGAGGCCGCACCGCGTGATGAAGCACAAGCAGAGTGATATACAAGAGATGAAACATCCCGCGAATGTGGGGAAAATAAAGCTGAGGAGAATAGAGAATGGACTCAAAGATCGAGACAGTAGTGCACACTTTTATTGATGATGATGATACTTACAAACGGTGGTCTTGAATGTTACCAACCTTGCTCTTGGCACTGGGGATGCGTGATGGAATGCGAGTGCCATATGGTGCATGGCAAAGTTTGGAGTTAGCAGGAAGTTAGCACGGTAGTGGGAGGTTAGTGGAGGGAAACATCAAGATGATGCAACCACCAACGACATCAATCACCAGCATCGAGAGTGGCTCGCGGTAGCATGGTGTCGGTGCATTCAATCCTAGCATGCTCATGTTGCCGTTGTGGGGGTGATAGTGAGTTCCTTATATGCATGGGGTGGTCATGACTAGTAACTCAACCATGGTGTGGTGGAGAATGGGATAATGATGATGTTGCCGATGCTAAAATACCCATGCTTGCAACAAAACATGATGCCATGAGCTCCCTAGCTTGGGAGGTGCATTATGTGCTTAGTGGTGCATGAAATGTAGAGTGCATGGAGCTAGTGTGTTCTTCCTTCACTTGTGTCCCATGAGCTCCCTAGCTGAGGCCTCTTTATATAGGCTTGTCAGGTGGTCCTTACCTAACGGTCCTTGCAAATATCCGCCCGGTCGCTGTAGAGAGTCTAGATGCCTCTCTATTAAGAGAGATAGAGAGGGAGAGAAGGTAGAGATAGAGAGAGAGAGGAAAGAGTGGGGTGGGGAGAGCTTTTTTACAATCCACTAGCCACTGGCTAGGTTATTTTGGTAGAGTGGAGTTTGGGGCATTTACAAGGGGTTTTGTTGATGGTTTGGGTGGTCGGTGTGAGGTTTAATGCTGCCAAAATTGGTATTTTGTTGCATGAAGCCGAGATGCTACCTGTCACTTCCTTTCGGTGCTGGCCGGGGTGCGTCTTAGACTCCTTTACTTGATTTGGAGTCGGCTTTGCATGAGTTGGCCGTCTTTGTCGACGGTGCCGATGTCGTATTTCTTTTTCTTCTTCTTCTTCTTGTTGTGCGTAGGATGTGCAAATGATTGTTTGAATGTGTGCGTGCATGTATGCATGTGTGCTTGTATATATATATGGGTGCGTATGTTCGGGTGCGTAAATGCGTGTGTGTGCTATTTGTAATTGTGTGAGGGTGTGAGTGTTGTGAGTGTATATATATATATATATATATTTAACGTGCTGGCGATGGTGACACAGAACATGAGGGGGGGGGGGGGGGGGGGAGAGTGTGTGCGAGAGGGATTGAGAGGGATGGGGTGTGTGTGGGTGTTTTACCCTGCTACACATTCGAGCCTGCTCGTACGAAGAGAGAGAGAGAGAGAGAGAGAGAGAGGAGAGAGAGAGAGAGAGAGAGAGAGAGAGAGAGAGAGAGAGAGAGAGAGAGAGAGAGAGAGAGAGAGAGAGAGAGAGAGAGAGAGAGAGAGAGAGAGAGAGAGAGAGAGAGAGGGCTTGGTGATGGGGGGGGGGGGGGTGAGTGGGTGAGGGGTGGGAGTGTGTGTGTGTGTGTGTTGGTGTGTGGTGTGAATGAGCATGTTGTGTGTATGAAAGAGGGAGAGAGAGTCTTATTACTGTGCCCTTGCGGGCTGCTTGACACAGAGAGAGAACTCGAATGTGAGCCTGTCGACAGGGACGTGAAGGGGGGGGAAGGAAGTCAATGGGAGGGGGGATAGTGGGCTAGGGAGGGTGAGGGTGAGAGAAGGAGGAGAACGAGGGGGTGTGTGTGTGTGAGAGAGAGAGAGACTTATTGTATTGCACCCTTGCGGGGCCGTTTACATAGAGAGTGGGAGAGTGTTAAAACGAGGGAGGGAGAGAGAGACTTGTGTGTGTGTGTGTGTGTGTGTGAGAGAGAGAGAGAGAGAGAGAGAGAGAGAGAGAGAGAGAGAGAGAGAGAGAGAGAGAGAGAGAGAAGATTGAGCTAATATGAATAATGGAAGGGAGAGAGGGAGAATTTTGTAAAGCATGGCGGCCCGCCAGAGGGAGAGAGAGAGAGAGAGTGTGTGATATTTTATGCACCCTGCGGGGCTTGGTGGAAGAGAGAGTGGGAAAATAAAAGATGAGAGGGAGTGTGTGGTGCCAAAAGAAGGTGCGGTGGACTACTTCACGCGCGCGAGTTGGTGGCGGCAAAAATAATACAATTTTTTTTGTTGTTTTTACCTCCAGCTCCCCGAATGGGTTGATTCTTGCGGCCTTGGTTTCAAACAAAAAGCCGGCCAGCTTCAGTTTCTTTGGCCGCGGTAGGCTAGAGGGCGGTGCGGCTAATCTGGCATCATTAGCCCTCCCCCTAAGGTTAAGGAATTTATGCCTCTAACTCATTTGTTTGATCATTGTCATCGGAGGTGGAGGTTGATGGTGTATCCTCATCAGGAATGCCAATAGGTGGAGTCTGATCAAATCGTAGAAAATAAGGTTTGAGCCGCCAACCATTTACTCTCATTTTATGAAGCTTACCATCAGCTTCCATAAGCTGGTAACTCCCATTGGCATACTTCTTTATGATGGGCAAATGGCCTTCCCATCGGAGTAGGATCTTCTTATCTTTGCGTGTGTTGAAGCGATTGTCATAGCGTAGCACCAACATGCCCTTCTTTAAATCTTTGCGTCGAAGGCGTTGATTGAAACTAAGCCGTCTGTGTTCTGCCTGTGCCTCATAATAATTGATTGCTTCTTCTCTGTCCAACTGTAGTCGTTCCAAGTGAAGGATGTAATCTCTCAAATGCATGTTGGGCCGTTGAAGCTGGCTTGCCATCACTCTCAGACTTGCTAGTTGCACCTCAACAGGTAAGATTGCCTCCTTGCCAAATACCAAATGATACGGGGTGAACCCCAAAGATGTACGGAATGAGGTTTTGTAGGCCCACAAAGTTGGAAGTAGATATTTATCCCAATCCCCAAGATGACTGTTAACCTGCTTGGTGATAATTTTACAAACCATTCCATTCACTTTTTCAACTAGGCCATTACATTGAGGGTAATATGGTGAGCAATGTCTCCTTGTAATGCCTAGTTTTTGCATCAACTCTCCTACCAAGTCTGCTCTGAAACCTGGCCCTCTATCAGAGATGATTTCTAATGGTGTGCCAAACCTGCAACATATGTGCTCATAGACAAATTTAGCTACCTCCACAGCTGTGATCCTAGTTGTGGCTGTAGCTTTTGCCCACCTAGTCATATAGTCCACTCCCATGATAATGTAGAACTTTCCTGAGTTGGCCCTAGGCAATGGTCATATGGCATCTATACCCCATTTTTCAAATGGTCCATATGAAAGGATAGTTGTCTGTGGTTTAGGCATGAGTGACCTGGTGGCGGTCTTTTGAAACACATGTCTTACACTAGTGGTGTACATCACGATTGAGGCTAGGCCATACAACACCAGCCCGCAAAATTTTCCTACTTGTTATATCTAGGGCAAAGTGACCATCACAAACACCATCATGACAACTGACAATTACCCTCATAATTTCATTAGAGAGAGGGACCTTCCTGAGTATTTGGTCCTTACCCTTACAATACAAACCGTCATTGATAAGCCGATGCCTTGTGGCCTTCCGGGTAAGCCATTGCTTCTGTCCTTTTGTTAAATCCGGTGGACATTCCTCTATTTCCAAAAAATGCATGATGTCGGGTAAGGCGTCACTACCTTGAAATAGAGGGAGCTTTAGCTTTATAGCCCCAACCACCACTTCTTGCATCTTTCGCTTGCTAAGGCATCAGCTTCATGGTTTTGAGCCCTTGGGATGTGATGTAGTTGAACTGCTTCAAACTTACCCAACAAGGTTTTTACACAGCTTAAGTGAGTCCTCAAGCTAGGATTCTTACATGTCTATACTCCATTTACTTGCCTTACCAAAAGTAGAGCACCCCCAAATACATTAAGGCGCCTTACCCCTTGTGAAATGCACCATTGTAACCCCTTGGTTACTACTGCATACTCAGCTTCATTGTTAGAATGTGATTCTAACAAATGGCCAAGCGAAAATACCTTGATACCTTTGTCATCAAAGACCACTATGCTTGTAGCTGCTTTGTCGGATGCTCTCTTGTAGGCTCCAGCTTAAGTAGAGAGAGTGTGCTCTTTCTACCGCCGGTGGCTCTGAAAGTGGTTGAACTCCTTCCCCTTTAGATTGCTTTACCTTCTTCTCAAAGTTTTGGTAGGTCATGAGCCCCCCCAATCTTGCCCTTGTCGTGCTTTCTACCTGTACCGTGTAGTCAAACTCTTGCATACAAACTAGCCATTTAGTAATCCTAGCAAAAACATCCATGTGTTGTACAACATAGGGAAACATCTCATCCATGGTTAGAATCACAAATTGATTAGGCAGCAAATATGGACTAAACTTTGTAGTTGCAAATCTAAGAGCTAGGACTAGGTGTTCCACATGGGTGAAACCTTTCTCTGCTGCTATCGTCGTTCGACTGGCGAAGTAGATTGGCCTCATGAAAGAAGATGTTGTATCCTTCTAGAGTAGCACAGCCCCCAAGGAGTCATCACCCACACTTGAGGTGACATAGAATTTTTCATCCCACTTAGGTAGTGAGATAGTTGGTAGGGTGGCTAAGACCTCCTTTACCTTGTTGTAGTGATGTTCGCTCTCCTCGTCCCCCATGTGAAAGTTGATCGTTGAGTGAGCTGTTGCAGTGGTAGAACAAGTTGTGATAGTAGATGTATGAATCTACTCAAGTATCTCACCTTTTGTAGAAAAGAGACCAGTTGGCGTGCGGTTGTTGGTGAAGGTAGGGCTATGAGTACGGACACCTTACTTGGATCAACGTTGATACCTTTTGCTGAAATTTCATGGCCTAAAAGAATGACTCTACGTTCCCCAACGTGGCACATGTCTACATTTAATTGCCCACCTAGGCTTTGCAACCTTGCCAAACCCTCAGTTACCTTTTCTAAGTGTGAAATGCAAGGGATATATATACAAAAATAATAAATGAACACTCTTATGGATGTTCCAAAGAATGGTTGAAATCCATATGTGACATATCTTTGGAATGTGGTAGGTGCATTTGTGAGACCAAATGGCATAACTCTGTATGCAAAACAACCCCATGGCGTAATAAAAGTGGTTTCTAGCTGATCTTCTAAGGCTATGCGCATTTGAAAACACCCGGAATAACCATCACACACGGTGTAGCATTCAAAACCAACCATTTCATTCAGAATTTCATCCAAGAAAGGGAGAGGGAAGTGGTCTCTCTTTGTAGCTGCATTTAATGGTTTGTAGTCAACTCAAACCCTCCACTTACCATTATTCTTGGGTGTCACTACTACGGGTGACACCCATTCTGAGTTTTCCACAGGATAGATAAACCCTGCTTCTAGTAGCTTCCTTACCTCGGCAAAAGGAGTGCCTTTTCTTGTATGACCCCAACCGTCGTAGCTTTTGCACAACTAGTTTACCCCTTCCTTCAGCTTGATATGATGTTCCACTACTATAATACCTGTGACTCTTTCATAGTTATCAATGAAAAGGTCAAGAAATTCCATCAACCTTTGCAAAAAATTATCTTTCTCTTCAATTGTTAGCTCCATAGACAGCATACTCTTCAACCTACTTTCTCCCAGGCTAGGTGATTTGCTTTTTTCTTCGTTGCTTTGCCCTTCTGGTGACAGGTCGCCAGTTGTGCTTACCCTTTGTAGATCCTTCATGATGATACCCATCACATCAATGGAATTGTCTCTTTCATCGGTGGAAGTGGTCTCCTCCTCAGAAGTGGAAGACTCACTAGTGGTTTCATCTGCTGATGTCTATAGATCCATTTGCTTCTGCTTGCAGGTCTTCATGTCGTAGTAGATTGTTTCCCCTTTCTTACCGGTCATGCGTAGAAGGTCAGTGCCCCAGTCCTGTTTTGCCTTTAGGGCCATCAACCATGTCCTTCCCAAGATTAATGGATAGCCCTCCCCCTTAGTTGGCATCACAAAAACATCTACTTTTACCTTAGTATTGAAGGCTTTTACCTTCATAGCACTTACCACACCTGCACATTTTACTTTTGCGTTGTTTGCCATCTTTGCTTTGCATGGAGAAGGCCGTTCAACCTCGAGCCCTAGCCGAAGCATCTCTAATTATAATCTACCCCTTTTTTTTATATTAAAAAAAATCACATTGTATCTACTTGTAATTTTTACTCTCATTGTTTGCAAAAGTAACTGTAAAACCTGAGAGAGAGAGAGAGAGAGAGAGAGAGAGAGAGAGAGAGAGAGAGAGAGAGAGAGAGAGAGAGAGAGAGGTGAACATCGAGTAGCATAGCATTGAATTCCATAGCACATTGTTATCAAACTGAGCAAAAGCTGCATGGCTTAAGTCATAGATCTTTATCGACATCAAACACACCAACCATATCATCTACTGCATCCATATCAGAGCATTTTGAACATAACTCCCATTCCATATCATTGTCAACTTTTGGAGCAATAGCTTCATGGGTTTGGAAGACACCATAGTGCTTTTGTGTTTCTCTTGTTGCAATGTTCATTGGCTTATGGATAAGTCTCATTTTGCAAAAAACATACACCAAATCAGCAACCCGTTTAGAGTGAAGCCAGTTTCAACTTTTGGTATGCATAAAGTCAAATGCCGACCAATTTCTCTCATAGCTTCCATTGATGCTGCAACTGATAAAACCCTTACTGCAATGTGCTACAACTCCATCTTCTTCCCACCATACTCCTTCCACCCCATAAAGGTGTACTTGTTTTGGCAATGGCATCTATAGTCCATGGATCCTAAAATATACCAGTTCTATTAGCAGAATCAACTTGTTGATGAAAAGCAACTTTCCCATCCTCTGGTCCCAGCAGTTGAGGGCACACTATTTTGAGGTTGATCATGAAATTTTTGTTGGCTAATTATTGATGCATTTAGAATTTAGGATCCAATACAAATGCCGCACCATGCAACGGTGTATGCAACCGCACCCATCGCTTGTTGGCAGCTACAATTATGGAAGGTTTGTCCTTTGCACCAAATCCAACATTCTCTCTTACTTTTCATAAGGCCTCTCACTATAGCAATAAATTTGACCAAAGAGGAAAGAGTCTTTGTCAATTGTTCGCAAAAGGTCTACAAAGCAGGAACTTCAGATCAGCCACAGATAGATATCCCCTCAGTTTCTTTCTCTAAGGTGGAGACACAGCCAGCAGAAGGGCTAGGTAGCAAGGATGAATTTCAGGTACAAATAACAGAAACTGATACAGTGCCAATGGTCCAACTATCAAAAACTGAGGAAGATGCACTGAAAGAAAAGATTACACAAGAGGTAGATGAGCACTGGAAGGCAGCAATGGATTGGGAGTTGAGAGTTCTTCATTCTATCAATGTTACACAACTCACTCCTGATAAAGTCAATACGCAATGGCATCAACAATCCCTGCCATATCCTTTGATAAAGGTGGAGTTGCTCCAAGTCAAAGAGAGGCTGTACAAAGACATGCAAGTAGAAGGCGCAGATCAAGACCACCCAAAGTGGAGGCTGAGATGGTTGAACAAGAATCTAAGATATTTGATTCTGTTCACAAGAGCACTTGTGGCCCTATAAAAGGATCCTACTTTTTGTCCGGTACCAAGAGTAAGGACCTGGCAAGCACATGAGGCAATAACGAAGAAGCAGCCAACCTGGCTGAACTACCCAAGGTTGCCTGCTCCAGAAAAGGGACCACCGACATAAGAATACATGGTGAAAACCCTAACGGGCACCATGTCCTTTTTCAAAAGTCTTCCGGATCTATCATGTGCAATGCTTTATAAAATCTTCCAAATGCTGCTCAGCTGTATCAAAGTTTTCCATGAGCCAGAGCAAGTAGGCACCCCGTGGATGTCATTCCTTGAGGGTAATAAAGGTTTATGCTATGATCTCAGTGGCCAACCTTCAGAAGAAGTCCTCTATGGCTTCTACACCAAATGTATGTTCTTACCTTCTCACAATATGTTGGCGTTTGAGGAAGCGTTCTACACAGGGTTCTTCACTTCGCGAACAAAGATATTTGGGCCAGTGATCAGCAACCTGACATCAACATTTGTAGGCTACTCAATTGTGGAGCTTAAAAACAGAGTCACTATGCAGTTTTTGCAGGTGCCAGATAAAGAAAGAAAGATGATCAGATACGAAAAGGCCCTAAATGCGCTTAAAGACTGCCTCGCCAGCCGTCAACTTGATGACTACTTCAGTCCATAAAGCTGTGTCAAGGGACGACACAAGCGAGGAGGGGGGAAATGTTAGCAGCAAGCTAACTCAGATACCATTTTCCGGAGCTCTTATTGTAAAAACACTTATTATTTTTGATAAATCGGGAATACTGTAACTCCTATTTTATGGATAAATCTTTGTAATTGATGAGCCGAGGCCACAAGCTTCCAAATTGTATCAACCTATCATTACCTATCTTTAGTTAGAGCTCCCAGATTATTGGCTAAGGTATAAAAGCCAATTTTTGTAAGCTATTATGAAGTTTTGGATAATGAAATACACAACGTGAGCTAATGGTGCTCACTTCTCTCCTTCTCATGCTTCCTACTCCCTCCCCGGTTGTCACATTGCAGTTGTGTTTGTTGGATTGCAACCGCAGGTAAGAGCTCTACGCATTGACATAAACACATCACAGTATTTTGTAGCTTTTGGCATCCCGACCTGCGGCCTAATTTCATCATATGTAGGAATTTACACTCCAAAATCAAAAAGTAACCATAGGCGCGATATTGGGGCATCATTGCTAAGCATTTAGGTGCATTTGTGGTCGAAAACGACTAGGTCAAAAATCCATTGCTGTTAATAATCGCGAGGAGGAGCTGCCTTGCTCTAACGAGGCACCCAAAGACAAGCTGTACCATTTTCTCTATAGAATTGGGCTTCAACAACGGGAGTAGAAATTCAAGCCTATTTTTAACTCTGCCTTCTCATTGCAAGAATTTTTGGCTTCTCCGTCACATTTTCTTGCAATGTTTCATCATACGAACGAGCAACAGATGATCAGCGGTACATTTGAGTTTGAGGGTTGTCGATATGTTCATATGAAGGATATCAGTTTTGATCGTTTAAAGAAAGATATTTTCTACAGGAGCAGCCTCAAGTTGCCACTGCAATCTCACAAGAATGACATTAGATGTTCCGTACATAACCAAAAGTGTCGAGTTGCAGAATACTATACTAGGTTCATACTCTTTTTGAATGTTAATATGGACGATCATCGGGACACAGCAGAGGAGGCCGAGAGCAGTCATCATTCAGTCATTGGTGACGAGGTGGTGCAACTACCAAGTGGTGCTTTGTGTGTTTCAGAAGGTGTTCAGTTGCCAAAGGGAGCTTTGCCAACACATGTGCTCCCTACTGTCCCCATCGGTGATCATCATCATGTAATGCTTAATGACATCATGGAACTGTTTGACTTGAGAGAGGACTACTGCCTTACTATAGTTGCTCAAAATCTACAAGAGGATGGAAGTATAATCATCCATGCCAATGACAAGTATTCTATCACGGATGCTCATGTAACAGCGGGTGAGTTTATCAAACAAACAGAGGCACTAGCAATGATATACAAGGATGCAGCAGCATGTGCTATGACGCTTTCAACGGAGTCGAAGTTCGGGGCGGTACAGGAAAGTCTTGGAATCATAAAGATGGGGAGAATTGCTCCATCAAACAACATTGACGCCTTCCTCATCCTCTGCAAACGAGAGTACATTTAACTTATGGAATGTTGCATTACTTGAAGAAGATGATAATCAGAATGTATACTACTGTGTAAATATTTTTTTGCTTCCATATATGAGAGTTTCATGTGTATATGCCAACACTTGGATTTTATTTCTCGTAGCTTGGAGTCTATGATGATAAGTTCATTCCTTGTCCCTATGGACGAGGTAAAGGAGACTTGGGAAAGAATTCCTTGGTTAGTACTTGGAGAATTTGAACGCTCCAAACTTCCTTTGCTTCCATTCCAGCTTCTCCAAGGACAAGGCTGAATTCCCTCTTTTTATATTGAAGACACTCTCAAGATATCTTGGAGGCGCAACCATTAGATGGAATGCACACAAGGTGATGCTGCTAGACAAGCAAGCAACGGTCTCACATTTTGGTGTAGGGCCTCGCATGTATGGCTTGCACAATCGCTACTTTTTGTCACATGCTACATATGGTCTAGCTTGTGGAATCACAGACCCATATATGAGAGTTTCATGTGTATATACCAACACTTGGCTTTTATTTCTCGTAGCTTGTAGTCTATGATGATAAGTTCATTCCTTGTCCCTGTGGACGAGGCAAAGGAGACTTGGGAAAGAATTCCTCCCTTGGTTAGTACTTGGAGAATTTGAACGCTCCAAACTTCCTTTGCTTCCGTTCCAGCTTCTCCAAGGACAAGGCTGAATTCCCTCTTTTTATATTGAAGACACTCTCAAGATATCTTGGAGGCGCATCCATCAGATGGAATGCAGACAAGGTGATGCTGCTAGACAAGCAAGCAGCGGTCTCAATTTTTGGTGTAGGGCTGGCATGTATGGTTTGCACAATCGCTACTTTTTTGTCACATGCTACATATGGTCTATCTTGTGGAATCACAGACCCATGCCAGTTTGCCACAATATGGAAAACATGATCTGTTGGAACAAAAGTAGCCAATCATTCAACTTATAGAAGAGGCCCCGCAGGTTGATGCATCTGAGGAGATCCAATTGCTCGACCTCAACGTGCTTGCGATGGATGTTGATGACGCAATGTGTCATTCAAAGAGACTAAGGCATGAGGAAGAGGGTCCTTCAAATAATGGCAAGAGTCCATAATATTTTGTATCATTTCCAGATGACTAGAAATAAATAGAATGTGTTTGTTTTATGCATAGAAGTTAGATTGATTATGTAAAAGTGTCTTGCAATGTACTTTTTTTATTGCAACCATCATTCACATTATGAAAAGTTGAAATGATAGAGTATCAATGTCTTGCCGCATTTTTTATTTTGTTGCAACCATCATTCACAATATGAAAAGTTGAAATTATATCGATTCTTCTAGATACATTAAGTTTGGTGCTTGCTATGGCTAAGAGTTATGGCATAACTTGCAACGGTGTTGTCCAAACCCTTCCCATGTGATGTTTTTGTAGCCACCAATCTGCAAGTTGTCTAGCCACAGACGAGCCACAGACGATAACTCCCATATCTCCTTTCTTCGCCGTTTTTTGGCTAATCTCACCACATGGCCAATCTGACTTTGTTTAACTTATCCTTGCGATGTGACCTATGCATTAGTTTTTGATACGTCCATTGGTGTAGCTCCTCTAAGCTATTTGCTTGGTCCGCACCACCTCCCTGTCGAGTGTGACTAAAATAACCAGTACGAGCTTGGTAGTGGGTTTTTTCCATGCCCTGTGTAGACCAAACACCCAAGCTGCCATATTGCCTTGCAAACCAAAGTATGTGATTACAGATAATGTGTTGCACACAAAGCATGTAGACATTATAAGGATGAGTATTTGTAATTCAAAAGATTATCATGTCATCAAACCAATTACAATACCATGTAGTGAGTAATATGTTGATTTGTCCATGCACTTATGAATGTCTCCTGGAAGGTCTCCACAGTTTCTTGGAATTTTGTATAGTCGCCATCAGTCCATGAGTTCAATTTGCAAAACTTGAATATTGCGTCCAAGGTTTTCCATACCTTTGCTTTACGCATCCTTGCTCCACCATTGTTTGCATAGTCAACTACAACATTGTGAAAATTTTTCCACCTATTGTATCGTAATGCTTGTCTTTCTTGTGCACTTTGGCTTTTGCGTTGTCATCCAATTGTGGGCACTGAAAGGAAGAGTCGGGCTTTCACACCACCAATGGGTAGCGTCTTTGGAACATCCCGACCATTTTTTGATCTCTTCTCATCCTGATCTATCTTAGCATGTCCTCCGTGCAAACCCATTTCTGAGAAGGCCGTCTCTAAGGCTGAGATTGCCCTTTGCTTTGCAGAGAGAGGTTGAGTGGTCCAGGCAAAACAGATGTAGAGAAACATTAGTTTCTCTATTATTCTACAAAGTGCATGCATTGTGCATAAGTGTACTCTAGATAGTGTAATATCCAAAATGGGTCAACTGTTAGGGTCGCATAGATGCCTATCCGGAGCTCTTCTCCAAAATGGTTTTTGAAGGATGTGAACCCCTCCCATGCAATACAAGCAAGGGATTTTGATTGTTGCTCCTTTGGAAATGTTGTACATGCATTTAAAGGTTTTTAGGTCTCCAGCCATGTGCCACTCTACATTGTAGGATCACATGCCCTCCACATCCAATTTCTTTCCATTTCTCTGTTCGCTTATTGTTTCTGGCATGTTCGTTTGATGAAAAACCTAATTCAATATATCAAAGTTCTCAGGGGACACCTGAAAGGATAATTTTGAACTTATTATAATGCACATCTGAAAGCACTCAACTGAAACATAACAGTAAATTACCTTAAACATAACCTCTATGCACCTTAAACATTGCAAGAAGGAAAATGTTGTGCTCAGATTGCACACTAGAGTTTTGAGGATCATCTGGTCCAATGCTTGCATACGGAGCTCTATTCATAAGTGTGATTGTGACTCGCTCAACCTTTGTGTCCTTTACAAGCTCGCACTCATCTAGCTTGTGAAGGAGTACGAGTGGAAGTGCGACGCGAGAGAGAGTGCGAGAAGAAGAGCACGACGATATGGTGAACTCGCTCTACTGTAATGTGTAGAGCATAGTGAGTTCTTATTAGGTTTTTACAAAGGAATATGTGTACATACCTGGCGGCCCGCCCACTTACCTGGGCGACCACATTGGGCTTTATACCCCAACAACCTCCCACTTAAAGTCCAATGTGGTACTTTAAGTGTGAGAGAAGCTACTATACAAGCTAATATACAAGAAATGTAGAGAAGTGATGTACTACCCTACACCTAACTGCTTGCGAAAATGCGCAAAGCTCTTTGAGGGAAGTCCTTTTGTAAGTAGATCAACAGGATTTTCTGTGGTGTGAACTTTGACAAGCTGAAGTTGCTTATCCTCGAGAATTTCCCTGATGAAATGATACTTCACATCCACATGCTTTGTCTTTGAGTGATAAACTGGATTGCGAGCCAATTGTATAGCACTTTGACTATCACAATATAACACAGGCATCTCTTCTTTGATTCCCAAATCTGTTACTAGTCGATTAAGCCAAATTGATTCTTTGCATGTCTCTGATGCTGCAACATATTCAGCCTCTGTAGTAGACTGAGTAACACAATCTTGTAATCTAGAACGCCATGATACTGCTCCACTAGTCAATGTAAAGACATACCCTGACGTAGACCTTCGGTTGTCTAAGTCACCTGCATAATCTGAGTCTGTAAAACCCTTTACACTTAGCTCCTCACTCCCATAGCATATACGCATACTCTTTGTAGCTTTCAGGTATCTCAATATTCCTTTCACTGCCTCCCAATGTTTCTGGCCCGGGTTTGACATGTATCGACTTACTACTCCCACTGCAAATGCAATGTCTGGGCGAGTAGCAATCATTGCATACATCAAACTACCCACTGCAGACGCATATGGAATCTTATCCCTTTCAGCCTGTTCTTCCTCAGACACAGGACAATCTTGTTTTCTAAGTTTCACATATGGTGGCAATGGAACACTCAGTGCCTTTCCCTTCTCCATATTGAAACGTTGCAAAACCTTGTCAATATACTCTGTTTGAGATAACCAAATCAACTTCTTTGATCTGTCTCTCTCAATGCGCATACCAAGTATATGACTTACCTCACCCATGTCTTTCATGTCAAACGATTTTGCCATCTTTGACTTCAAAGCTGAAATTTCTTCCAAGTGCTTGCCAGCAATCAACATGTCATCCACATACAAAAAGAAGATCAGCCAACTACCATCCTTAGCCTTCTTTGTATATAGACAGTGATCGAACTCACTACGTTTGTAGCCTTGAGAAAGCATAAACTTGTGGAATTTATGGTACCATGCCCTCGGTGATTGTTTTAAGCCATAAAGACTCTTTAACAACTGGCATACCCAATCTTCCTTGCCTTTCTCAACAAACCCTTCTGGCTGCTGCATGTAAATTTCCACATCTAAATCACCATGCAAGAACGCTGTCTTGACATCCATTTGGTGCAACACCAAATCTAATATGGCAACCAATGCAAGAAAGCATCTCAATGTAGTCATCTTGACCACCGGAGAGAAGACTTCATCAAAGTCAATGCCTTGTTCTTGCTTAAAGCCCTTGGCAACAAGCCTTGCTTTGTACTTTGGCTGACTATCATGAGCGGTGATCTTATACCTGTAAACCCATTTACAAGGTAGAGCCTTTTTGCCCTGTGGTAATTTAACTAGCTTCCATGTCTTAATTTTATGCAGAGCTGTCATCTCTGATTGCATGGCCAATTGCCAATTCCCGGAGTCCTTCATTTGCATTGCTTCCTTGTAACATGAAGGCTCATTGCAATCAGTCAACATGACATAGTTCATAGATGGAACAAACCTATCAGGAGGTCGCGTGACACGTCCAGATCTACGCACAATAGGTGGCTCAGGCTTAGCCACAACCTGTGGTTCCACTCTATCCTGTCGGACAACTCTTCTAATCTCCTCAACCCTCTCTGGTTTAGAATGATATTTGGATTCATTAAAGTGAACATCATTGCTGCGGACAACCTTTCTGGATTCGGGATCCCAAAGTCTGTACCCCATCTCACTAGAATTACCATAGCCTAGAAAGATGCACTTTCTACTCTTTGGCTCAAGTTTGTTCCTAAATTCCTTTGGAACGTGAGTATATGCCTCACAACCAAAGACTCTGAGATGCTTGTATGAGGGCATTTTGCCTGACCATACCATCTCTGGCACTGAATTCTTCTGCAAAACCTTGCTAGGAGATCTATTTACAAGATGAACAGCTGTTGATACAGCTTCAGCCCAAAACCCATTTGGCAGCTGTGCATTAGACAACATACTTCTGATCTTCTCTTGTATGGTCCTATTCATCCTCTCAGCAACACCATTTTGAGGAGGATTGTAAGGAGCAGTAAGTTCACGTTTTATACCTTTTGACTCACAAAAGTCCTGAAAGGCCTTTGAAACATACTCTCCACCATTGTCAGTGCGTAAGCATTTAAGCTTCTTGCCACTCTGATTCTCCACAAGTGTCACAAACGTTTTGAAAACACTAAACGCTTCATCCTTGTGCTTGAGAAAGTAAACCCATACTTTCCTCGAGTAATCATCTATAAATGTCATAAAGTAAGAAGCTCCCCCTAGAGATAGGTTAGGCATAGGTCCACACAAATCACTATGAACAAGTGCCAACTGTGTATCTCTTCTACTGCTTCTATGCTTATGTGGCTGCTGTGTTTGCTTGCCATACAGACAATGTTCATAGAATTCAAAATCATTAAATGAAAAGCCAGGCAAATAACCAGAACGAGACAAGATTTCCATTCCCTTCTTGGACATATGTCCTAACCGGCTATGCCACAAAGAAACGTTCGGCTGCTCGGTTACATTGATTACATTTTTAGAGACATTTGATACATAAATCATGTAAAGTCCTCCAGACTTTACTCCATGTGCTACTGTCATAGAACCCTTGGATATCTTCCACATGTTCTGTCCAAAAGTGGTGACGTAGCCAGCATCATCAAGTAAACCTGTGCTGATCAAGCTCTTTGTAATTGCGGGAACATGTCTCACATTCTTCAGCGTGAAAGAAGAGCCATTCTGAAACTTCAATTGAACATCTCCAACACCTAAGATCTCACATGTCTGCCCATTGCCTAGCCGAACATGATCTTTAGTGGTCACATAAGAGGTAAACCACTCCTTGTTTGGAGACACATGAAGTGATGCCCCTGAGTCTATAATCCAGTCACTCAGTGCATTTCCATCAGATGATGTAAGAAGAGCTGAGTCCATTGTATTCTTCAAGAAGTAGATGTCTCCTGACACTAGACTGTCATCCTCTGCAACAGTGTTTGTCACATTTATTTCTTGAATCTTGACTGAGGATTTGTTCTTCTCACCATGGTCTTCAGCTTTCTCTTTGCCTTTTTCTGCTTTCCATTCTCTGCAGTCTCTTTTCATGTGACCCTTCTTGCCACAATGGTATCATTCTATGTCACTCTTGCCTTTAGCACTGCGAGACTTGCTACGAGACTGATTCCTCTTTCCACCTTTGTACTTTTCTTTGGTCCTTCCCCTGACAACTAAGGCTGTTCCTTTGCCTTTGTCCATTGTCTTTCTATTGGTTTCTTCAGTAAGCAGACTTCCTTCTACACCTGCTATGTTCAAACCATCTGGAGGTGCATAATTACTCAAAGCTGTGCGAAAAGTGTCCCAACTTTCCGGCAATGTGATCAACAGGAACATAGCTCTAACAGGTTCATCAAACTTGAAACCTGGAGCTGACAACTGACTATAGATTGTGTTGAATTCATTCAGATGATTGGACATAGGTGTCCCTTCTTTCATCTTCAAGTCAACAAGCTTCTTAAGCCAGTATACCTGTGAAGCTGCACTCTACTTCTCATAAAGATCACTCAGCTTTAACCATGCTTGATAAGCCGACATCTCGTCTGCTACATTGAAGTAAACGCTTTCTGCCAAAGTCAGCATAATGGTAGAAAGTGCCAATTCATTCATTTCACTCCATTCATCTTCGTCCATATCTTCTGGTTTTATCCCCTTGAGCTTTATAGGTTTTATCTGCTTCTTTTGTACCAACACGTGCCAAATCTGCTTCTTCCACAATGGGAAATTGGTTCCATCCAGCTTCTTGATATTGTAAAGAGCAGTGTCCTGTGATCCAACAGCCATAGCTACGCTTCACAGTGGTTTACTTTCCTGGGAAAAATTTGGCAGAGTTTCCCCTGTAAACTGACCTCTGAACCAATATCAACCTGTCAAATGAACCAAGAAAGCTTCAGATTTTGCATAAATTTCGGCAGAGTCTCCTTTGAAAAATGGCTATGGTGTACTAAAAACAGCTCAAAAAACACCGTCTCTCTGACACTGTAAGCTGCGGGTAAACCTGTCCTGCACCTGTACTGTCTCTTACTGTCCTGTCACTGTCCTGTAAGCATAGACTGCGACAATGCCTCAATGGCAGTAAATCAAAGATGCAATCCCAACTGTCTAACTCACAGTCAATACATCCTAGCTGCCTATCTAAGGGTGCTCGAGGGATCGCTCCAAAACCTGTATCACCGAAAGGATCTCAACATTCGAGAATCCCCCAGCTCAATAAAACCTCACTCGACCCTCAACAAAGGCTGCAGTAAATCTGACAGTACATAGACTTCCCACAAAGTCATACATCCACAAATTTCCCACTGTATGCTGTAATCGCTGCGGCGGTTGTTTGCTGCGTGACTCACAGCCAGCAAACCCTCAACAGACATACATCATCTCTGACAATACATCCCATGTGGAAGTACCTACAATGTCAGGATGAAATCTGGAATATCAAGCAGCAAACACAAGCTACCTGATGGACTAGTGGATGTCGCCTACAGTCTGTGTGTAGATGCGCCCGTGTCGTATGTGACAGGCCTCCAAGAACTATGAGCCGTCCTTCGATGTGTAGAAAACCACAAATCAACACTCTGGGAGTGTCGATATCCTCAGCACCTGCAGTCGTAGGCCGAAAACCCCAAATTTGCAGAGTCGGATCTGCACCCACTGAGACCACGTAGTCGAAAATGGCCTGCGCAGACCTTTGTCGAAGCCGAACGGTGGCCGAGATGACCTCAGAATGAAATTCTGATCACACCAAACCCTACGGGCTCTCCCACAAGAATTAGGGCCATGTCTTTGCCTGTCGAATTTCACTCCAATTTGAGCTGGTGACTGTAGCCTCCTGCAGTGCTGCCCCGAGCCTCGATCTGAGCTCTGATACCAGTTGAAGGAGTACGAGCGGAAGTGCGACGCGAGAGAGAGTGCGAGAAGAAGAGCACGACGATATGGTGAACTCGCTCTACTGTAATGTGTAGAGCATAGTGAGTTCTTATTAGGTTTTTACAAAGGAATATGTGTACATACCTGGCGGCCCGCCCACTTACCTGGGCGACCACATTGGGCTTTATACCCCAACAGCTTGATGACAAACTTCAGGACATCGTTGTACTCTTCAGAAGTAACATCAAACAACTGCACAATGTATGACTATAGCACGATCATATCATAAAAAAATATTATTATAATTGTCATAGACCATTTCTTCGCCTTTTGGCGATTTGTATGTCAATTCAGTGTGGAAAGGACTTCCTAAATTTTGAAGCACCTCCTTGTTGACTTCCCATCTTGTTTTTTGAATAGAGAAAGGGTTTGAAAGTAGCGTATGCTTGATGCATAACTTTTTGACTTGTCTTTCACTGACCTGAGTAAGAGGAATTAGGAATCAAAACCCTTTTCTAGTGGAACAACACTACAAATGATGCAAAACCCTTTTCTAGTGGAACAACATTGCAAATGATGCTACATAATTAAAAAATGGCAGCATATCCCTTATTGGATATACCAGCTTCATAAAAAATGATTGAACGTCCCCTACAGAGAGTTGGTTCTCTTGTAAAAGGCTGCCAAGCTGTTTAGCAACAATCTTACCACAATGCTTATCATCCAAGAGACTAGCTACGTTTTTGCACTTCAATATGAGCCCGTAATGGGCCGAGGAGGTGGTTGTGTTGCACTCCTATTCCTTGTCAAGGTGAAGCAAAGATCTGTGCAAGCATGTTAGCAGTAAGAGATGTGAGAGTTTATGAATAAAAACTTAAGAAGGATAGATGCACTCACTTGATGGCTTGCACTCTTTTCTTGATTCCTCCTGAGCCAACTTTCAAGTCCTCAATGTCTCTTAGTTTTCTTTCTCTTTGGTGAAGACCTAGTGCTGTTTTTTTTTCTCTGAGTTGTTGTGTAAGCTCCTTGATGGTCTCCTTGCTGCCTTCAACCTGTTTAGCACATTGCACGACTTTCTGGTGTAAGTGAACATTCTCGCTGTATACAATATCTCTCTCTTGTTACAGAACGTCATTTCTTCAACTGCTTAGTGTAGCCATACAAGCCATGGTGGCCATCCCTGACATAGTTCACTAAGGATGTAATATCCTTAAAAGGTGGAGTGGAGTTTGTGATGGGATGTTTTTGATACATTCTGCCGTCCAGCCAAAGGTCCACATTTTGCATGCCCTGTGATCTTAAGTTCTCCTTCGAAGCTTCAAAAAGCATCTGTTGTTTGTTTTTCTTGCAGAGGGGTTCATCCTCTCATGAGATCTCTATGTGCATGTGATACACATCTCTCCTATTCCTTGTAGAAGTTTTTTGTGGACAAGCTACAAGTGTTGACTGAGACATGACTGATCGAAACTATGTGAGAAGGAGGTGGGGGTGATAGAAGAATGGAAATTTGAATATCGCGCGCATGTGAGAGAATGTAGGAGGGAATGGGGGGGAAGAAGGAGGCGAGGAAACAGAGCTGAGGTTTCAAAAACGTAGAAGATTGAGATATTCATCATTGAATTTAGTAGCCACCACGCACAGTGAAGTGTTATCATGTAATACTTTTTGGGTTTTTTAATAAATGTACCTTGCATGAATAAGGTATCCAGATTTTAGAAAACATGTATGAAAAAGGGTTAAAACAAATTTTCTATTATCTCTCTCTACGTTGACATGGCATTTCTTACAAGGCCCAAATTTGAGTCCAAACTTTTCCTAATGCTTACCTTGCTTTGGTTATAGAGAGCTTGCCCTACTTCTTGAGCCCTTGTTAGCTCTTGGCTAGCAACGTTTGAAAACGCTTCTCTTTTTTTCTGGGCAAATTCTATGGAAAAATTTTCAGAAGAGTTGCTAAATTGAAAATAGAACCTCAAAAGAATGTCTTCTAGAGTGCTTCTTTCCCTTGAGTTTACTTGACCCCCTTTTTTGAGGGGTTTACTTGAATTTTCACTCTAAGGCTTGGTCAATTCTTACATGATTTTCTCATTGCTCTATGACCTTGAAAAGATCCACACTTTGATTCTTTTTCCAAAAATAGGAACCTTCAAATCTATCCCATCTAGCTCACACAAGGTGTAAGTAGCAACTTTGTTCACATGATTTACTACATATGGTCCAAACCATCTTTTTGAGAGCTTTCACATGAAAATATACTCGTTGTCAAGACATATCAAAACCCAGTCATCCTTTTCAATTGCCTTTGTCCTAAGCCTGTGTGTCTTATTAGAGTATTCTTTGTTCTTTATTGTTGCATTCTTCAAGTGCAATTTTGAAGCCTCAATGTCTTTAGGCCTCCTTTCTAGTTGCCTTATACATAAGGCAAGAAGCTCTTCCTTGTTAAGCCCATCCTACCAAGAGAGCACATTCCATGTGGGAATTGCTTCTTCAATTGGCATAACAGGTTTTTGACCATACACCAACTCTGCAAGCATATAACTAGTTACAGAGCTATGTGTTGTACAATTAGCCTACATAAATCATATGGAAACAATCTTGGCCACTCACCAAGTTTTTCCTCGCAAGCCTCCAAAGCTTTGATGATTGGAGGATGCCATCATTCACTCTTCCCATTATCTTTTGGATTGTAAGCAATAGTAAGGGAAAGCTTGATTCCAATGTGGGAGAAGAATTTTCTTGCTTCTTTAGCATCTTGTTCACCCCTATTTGTATTTATCTTTCCCACACAGCCACAATGGAAAATCACATAATCAAGGAGGAATTTAGATATAGCTTTTGTGCTTTTTTTTCTCAATCCTCGCCCTTCAACCTAGATAGTCAAGTCTTCTTGTGCAAGGACGGAGTACCTCATCTACCGAATTCCTAAAGGCATTGTGACTAAATCTACAACCCATTTGTAGTGCATAGCTAGTGGATAAGTAGGATGCAACTCATTGTGATACTTGAATGTTTGACATGTCTCACAAGTTTCCACAAATTGTGTTACATCTTTATACTTAGCATTCCATCATTATTTTCCCTTCAATATGGAAAATGGTGACTAGCCCAAAGACTATTTTGAAATGCCTCAATGACAAACCCAAAGACTTTGCCCAAATGCCTCGATGGCCAGCCCAAAGACTATAATGAAATTCTTGCAAAAAACTCAATTTGGGTTTTTCTATCACATATAAGCCTTTGTGGTGTAGCATCCCTTTTGTTTGGATGTTTCCACAAGTATCCATCTTTTAAAAAGTAATCATAAGCTTTTTTGCATACCCTCTTGAACTCATGTTCATACCAACCATCTTGTCTTGTCAATATGCTCAAGTAGCATCCAATAAGCAGCCATTCACCTTCATATAGCCTCTCTCAAAATGACTCAAGTGCATTAGACATGCAAACATAATCACCCTTCACGACATGAGAAATGGAATAAGACTTCGTGCCTATATTATCACCCTCATCAATCATCTCCTCATCATCTTCATATCTTTCCTTGGATAACAAATGTGCCACTATCCTATTTTCATCTACAATATACTTGAACTTAAGATTTAAGGACTTAATGTTGACAATCCATCACAACATAGTAATATCTTGTGTTGAACAACGTGTGATCATCCCAACTAGTGAAAGACAATCTGTTTCCACAACTACACATGCACCAATTAGATATTGTTTCTCATTCATCGATGTGGTAGGCACACCTCACATCTCTCTCTTTATTTGAGAAAAGTTCCTTTGGTAAGGACTTAGTACCTTAGCCCCAAACCTCACCGCATACCTATGATCTTCTTCATTATTTTGGCCTATTGCCTATCCAATCCCTATAGAATTGGAATCCTTAGTCACAACATCTAGCCCTCCATATTCATAGTTCACCTTTCTCAAAGTTGGTGCTGACTATAGTGGCTCCTTTACCTTCCTCAAAGTTGGTACTGATTGTAGCAACTAATTTAGCTTCCCCATTTCTTTTATATGTGATTCACCCCATTTGAAATTTTGATTCTTCCTTAACAACTCATAAAGAGATTCAGAAACATGGTCTTAGTATGGATTCCAAATAACATACAAGACACATGCACCCAAAAATTGTCTAGCCTCTGTGATACTTGTGCAACTCTCTTTCATTCTTTGGATTGCATCCACTTTTATTGACATGGTTTTCTATCATATGGCCCACAAATGTGTCCAACAATAAGCGCCTTGTCAACACCAAACGTAGAAGTTTTACCTACAAATGTATAATTTTTATCTCCAAAAACCTGGAAAAAATCCTATCACAAATTGTCTATGTGAGTTGCTACAAACTTACAATACCCTTTCAAATCCAATGTTTCATTTTTCTCATCTTCTTCACATCCTTTGATGCGAAAATCATCAATGAAAGGCATTGTGATTTGAGGAATAAAGTCTTGTAAGACCTTGTTCATACCATTCATCATTTGTGCAACCAAGTTGGTTTCTCCCAAAGGTAAGGTACACATCCTTACCAAGTCCAAAGGTGTCCTGATGGTTGTTAAGTCCATGCTTTCAATAGCTAGTTGGAATTGATAATAAGTAAGTAGAGATCCCCCATTGAATATATGGCCTTTCCCACAAATGCTGTAATGGAAATGGCCTATTAACTTAGGGAATAGCGGAATTAAAATAATTAGAGTAAGCAACTTTGAGAGCATAGAGGGTGAACTTAATTGGTAGTAGTAACTTAATCATAACACTTAATTAACTAGGTATGATCAATACTTTTGCAAGAGAGAGAGTTTAGAGAATATGACAACAGTTGAGGACCGGATTTATGTGGAGCCGGTCCCCCCTCCAAAAGGCATTTGTATTATAGATTCTCTCATTAAGAGAGACTTGGTACAATACAATCTTTGTGTTCCTTGAGACCTCTTTGGCGGTATGAAGATGTAAGTTTCATACTCCAAGCTTTTGCTTAATAGCAACAATTAATCTTAGCTTGAAAACAATCAAGAACTTGTGAGCATTATCAATCCTTGTGTTCCCTAAATCATTTGGGTGCATGAAGATGTAAAATTTTTATGCATAAACTTGTGTTTAAAGCAACAATTAATCTACCTTGCAATACAATTAATCTACTTGCATGAAGTAATTCATCTACTTGCAATAAACCATTAGTCTTGTTGCAATAAGCATAACATCAACTTGTAAAAAGCATTGAATATGCCAAGCCTCAGTCCCAAGGCCTCAAACACCTTCGAAGGTGGAGAGAGCTAGCAGGGAATGAGGGTAGGGAAGAGGAAGAAGAAGTATTCCATAGGAGAAAGAAATAGTTCCTCACTTATCATCACTCTTTTTGCTTAGAATACATAATAGCACATTAATGAAGATGGAGAAGATGGAAAGCTTAAGCATTGAAGCATAGCTCTTGGTTGGATTTTCATTCCATAGTCATGACTATTGGTGTAGGCTCTCAACTTCTCAAGGAGCTTGGAGAAGGAGATGGAGCTCTTGCACCTTGCATAGCACACCATGAGAGTGTTTGTGTGTGTGTGTGGGTGAGTATATTCCCTAAGCAACCCCCTAGCTTGATTGGGTCGAACCCCCCTTGTAGCTCATGCTTGAAGCTCATTGGACCCCTCCAGGCTTAGCAAATCACAAGCAGGAGGCATTACAAGCAGCAAGGGTAGCCTTGGGACAAGTGTCCCCTTTTCCCCTTTGAGAGAGAGGACTTGATAAATGAAAAATCAATTAATTAAATCCCCTAAATTATCATTGGACCACTTGTGTGGCCAACCAATAGGCTTCAAGCACACCATGAGGGCAACATGAGGAGGAACTTGACAAGTGTCCCTTTTGCTATCTTTGTACCATGCATGCCTTGTGTGAGTGTGTGGGTGTTCTCTCTCATCCCCCCTCATGTAGGGCTCGCCCCCTCCTTGTAGGGATTGAATATTTGACCTTTTGACACCTCAAGACCCTCATGCATAGGCCTAGTTCCCACCACAAGCTTGCCCCTTAAGCACTTTAAGCTTGGGCTGGGTTCTCACCTCAAGTACAACCTTAGCATCTCAAGCATGACAAGCACCTCAAGCATCTCAATCATCAAGCACCTCAAGCATCTCAAGCACCTCAATCATCAAGCACCTCAAGCACCTTAGTCATCAAGCATGACAAGCAGGACAAGTGCCTTGAGCTGGGTCGGGTTCCCACCTCAAGCTCTCAGCCCTAGCTTACCTAAGGTCAAAGGACTTTTACACATGTTATTGGAGGTCTTCAATGAAGCTAACCCTAAGGTCTTATGCTCCATTGGTTAGCCTTGCTCTTTGATAGACCATATCTCATTTGGGCCCCTTTTTTATTGTCCTCGTGTTGAGATAGATCTATAAGCACATCTCAATATCTTAACCCTTGTTCCCGTTTATTCTCCCACATTAAGTGATCAGTTTAATATGAGAAAATCATTTGGGTTGGTTAGATATTAGTTTTTATGACAAATGCTTTTGCAAACTCATGTCTTGTACCCACATTCGTGGTCGTGACCTTGTTTGTAGGAGGTTGCATGTCTTGGATGAATAGGAAAGCACCATTCTTCTTTAAGATTGTGAACCACCTATTTGAGTATGGAGCACAAGAAGGCTCCAAAATCCCATTTTATGATTTTCAGGCAAATGAGCCTTTGGAATTAGAATAGACCGTAGATTCTAAAGTACTGTAAAAATCACTATAAGAGCAACAACAGAAGGATTGTAATGGAAATGACCTATGAACTTTGAGAATAGCGGAATTAAGAGAATTAGAGTGAGCTTTTTTGTGAGATTACTTTGAGAACATAGAGGGTGAACTTAATTGATGCTAGCAACATAAACATAGTACTTAATTAACTTGGCATGAACAATACTTTTGCAAGAGAGAGTATTAGAGAACATGAAAATAGTTGAGGACCATATTTACTTGGAGCCAGTCCCCCCTCCAAAAGACGTTTGTATTATAGATTCTCCCATCACGAGAGACTTGGTACAATACAATCTTTGTGTTCCTTGTGACCTAGGTGATGCCATGAAGATGGAAATCTTCATGTCTCACGAGCATAACATATGTTGAGATAGGCATGTCCTTCTTCAGCGACTATGGGAAACACCTCTACATGTGCATACTATTTGCTATTGGCATTTGTCCTATGAGTTATAAGCTTCTAAGAAGGGCTACATGGAGAGTTATCATCCGGATAGACAATCCATCTTTATGCATAAATAAAGCCCAAGCCTATGCTATACATAAAGTATGCAAAAAGTATTACTAGTCTTTTTTGTGTATCGAACCCCCCTTTTCAAAAGTGTGTGTTCTTCTCTCTCTAATTGTTTGAGCTATGGATGCCTTCACCGTCAAGCCACCTTGAGCCTATTGCTTCCAAACTCTACAATTGGTATCAGAGCTGGTTAGCACCGCCATTAGCTTAGCGGCGGTTCAATACACAAAAAAGGCTAGTAATACTTTTTTGTGTATTGAACCTCCCTTTTCAAATGTGTGTGTTCTTCTCTCTCTAATTGTTTGAGCTATGGCTGCCTTCACCTTTAAGACACCTTGGACCGATTGCTTCCAAACCCTACAACATAAACTTTGCAAAAAGCATTAACTATCCCAAGCCTCAATCCCAAGTCCTCAAACACCTTTGAAGGTGGAGAGAGCTAGCGGGGAATGAGGGTAGGAGAGAGGAAGAAGATTCATTCATAGGAGAAAGAAATAGTTCCTCACTTATCATCACTCTTCTTGCTTAGCATAGCATAATAGAATAGTAATGAAGACGAAGAAGATGGTAAGCTTAAGCATTGAAGCATGGCTCTTGGTTGGATTTGCATTCCATAGCCAAGAGTGTTGGTGTCGGCTCTCATCTTCTCAACAAGCTTGGAGAAGGAGAAGGAGATGGAGCACTTGCACGTTGCACTTCACACAATGAGAGAGTGTCTGTGTGGTTGTGGGTGAGTATACCTCCTCTCATGCTTGGTCCACCCCTCTCTCTCCTCTCTCTCTCTCTCTCGTATTATTTAATTATATCATTTGGACATGTGTCCTCTTTTTCCTCTTTGAGAGAAAGAACTTAATTATTTTTATGCATCTAAATTCTCATTGGACCCCTTTAAATCCTATCCAATAGGATTTGAGCACATCATGAGGTTCCCAAGGGGAAGGATCTTGACATGTGTCTTTTATGCTTCTTAAGATATCATGTTTGAATTGAACACTTCAAGCACCTTAGTCATGAATTGAACACTTCAAGAACCTTATTCATTGAAGCATGAGAAGCACCTCAAGATTGGGCAAGGTTCCCACGAACACCTTAAGCACCTTAGTTAGCAAGCACGACAAGCACCTCATGCTTGGGTAGGATTCTCACCTCAAGGTCAACCCTAGCTTGCCTAAGGTCAGAGACTTTTCAACACTAACTTTGGGAGGTCTTTAATGAAGCTAAACCTAAGGTCTTTAAGCTCCATTAGGTAGTATTTCTCTTAAACATACCATCTCTCATTTAGACCCCTTTAACCTTGGCCCCGTGTTGAGACATATCCATAAGCACATGTCTATATCCTAACCCTTGTTCTCGTTTATTCTCCCACAATAGTGATCAGTTTAATATGAGAAAATCATTTGGGTTGGTTAGATATAAGATTTTATGACATTACCTTTCTCTTGCAATCATAGTAGTCCTCGACTATTAGGTAGAAGAGATAAATTCTTAGTCATTGGTCTACATTTCTTAGCGGGTAGAGGATCCTTTTCACCCTACAACATCATTCTAGAGTGGATGACTAGCTCATTTGGTGCTTGGGAGACGTAGCTACCACAAGCATGTCTACTCTTTAGTCCATATCATACTCCCAAAGTAGAGTGACAAATTCTACTTGGTGTTTGAGTGACGTCGTCATCACAAACATGATTCTAAACATGCATACTATTTAAATTTGTGCACAAAAGAGGATTAATCTTATAAGACAAAAACATTGTTCATGTAGAAAGCATTTACATTTGCTTATTCTAGTGTAGCATTGTAAGCATTGACAAGGTTTATACTATCCTTAAGCTGTATTCCTTGCATCCATCTAGCATCTTCAACAGGATAATTTTTTAGCTTAATAAGATACCGTTGGATAATCTTACCATGTCTCCATGTTGAAGAATCGATTTCGGGCTACAACACCTCTTCTTGATCTTCGATCTCTGGCGAGTCCTCAATTATTGGTTCTTTTGGTGGCTCCCCTTTGTAAGGCTTGAGTAGGCTCACATGGATAGCATTGTGAATGAGCCAATGGTTGGGCAACTTTAACTAAGCCATCTTATTGATTGGCTTAAGAATTTTTTTTAAAGGACCATAGTATCTTTTTGCTAGTTTAGCATAATACTCTTGGTGGCCCGTAGGATTCTTGCCTGTAGTATGCCTTAGATGAGCCTTGAGAAACTTTAGCAAGACCCAATCATTTTTCTCAAAGGTTAAGGCTCTTTTGTGCTTGTTAGCAACAACAACCCTTTTTGCCTTTGCAGTGAGATGGATATAATCTTTTTAATCTTTGGAAAAGATTCATGTAAGTCTCGGCTATATTCATCAGCAGTGAAGACTTCCCATGTCCTTTAAGTAGTAAGAGACTTTTGGATCTTTTCTCTTTATCCTCGAAAGGTACTTTCTCCTTAGAAGTATGTACAATGTCATTGTATGTATACTCTATAAGAGGTAGGTACTTCTTTCATTGAGAACATTGATCTACTTTTATGACATAGGCTTTTAGTAGATCAAGAATCATTAGATTAGTTATTTCACTTTGGTCATTTTTTTGTGGATAGGCCAAAAGAGAAATTTAATCTAATTCCTAGATTCTCAAAGAGACCCTTCCAAAAATTAATGTTCATTCTAGGATCTCTATCTGACACGATGGATGTTGGTAATCCATGGTGTTTGAAAATCTAAGATATGAAGATGGTTGTCATCTGATGTGCCTTAATAGTCTTTTTGATAGGAATAAAGTGTGCTAAACCTGCCGATTATTGTCCATATTCCCGTATTCCCATGGATAGACTTGGGTAATCCAAAGATAAAATCCATGGATATCTCTTCCATGGTGGATTAGGGAGTGGCAATGGCTAGAGTAATCCAGGTTTCTTCCCTCTATCATACTTAGTCTTTTGGCATACCACACATTTTGAAACATACTCTTATATGTCCACTTTCATGGTAGGCCAATAGAAGTACGCCTATACTCCTTGAAGAGTAGTTTGAATGCCTCTATGCCTCACATAGGGAGAAGCATGAGATGCATACATGAATTTCTCCTCACGAATGGAGTGGGTAACACATAGCCTATTACCACGGAGACGATAAACATCCTCCTGCAAGGTGAATGGTTCATCTTTTTTCCCAAAGCAAGGGATGACATTACATCTTTAAAGTCAAGGTCAGTAGCATACTCATTTATCATAGAAGATAGATCATTGTGAGTTGCTATAGACACCACATTAAATTTTGGTTGTCGTGAAAGTGCATAGGCCACTTGATTGTGCTTACCAACAATGCGAGCAATATGAAAATAAAATTGCAAAAGACAATTTTCCCACCTCATTTGTTTGTCGGAAAGCTTGGTTTGCATCATGAAGTACTTGAGACATTGGTGGTCTGTTCGTAAAATGAATGGAGTCCCCAATAAATAATGCTTCCATGTGTTTAGAGCATGTAGAACAGCTAAAATCTCTTTCTCATAAAATGCCCAAGACCCGTTCATCCTATTGAGCCTTCGGCTCTCATATGCTATGGCATGCCCTTCTTGAAGCAAAACTACTCCAAGGCAATCACCACAAGCATCACATTGGACCTCAAATGGCTTTGAGAGATCCAAAAGCATGAGGAGTCATTGAGAGGTAAGCTTCTCTTTGAGCTTGTCAAAAGCATTTTTCTCCTTAGCAGTCTATGAATACTTAACATTCTTCTTTATTAGGTCATATAATGGTCCTGCTATTTGAGAAAATTTTGCTATGAAGGGTCGTTAGTATGCACACATACCAATAAAGCTTCTTAGCTCATGTAGACTCCTTGGATTAGGCCATCCTTTTATTAACTCTAACTTCGATGGATCCATACGGATACCATCTTGAGAGATAATATGACCTAATTATTGAATCTCTTGAATGAAAAATTCACTTTTCTGCTAGTTGAGAAAAAGCTTGTTCTCCCTCAATGCTTGAAAATTCACTTGGAGATGTTGCTTGTGTTCCTCCAAGGACTTGGAGTAGATGATGATCCAATGAACTTTCGGTAGGGTCTATTTTATTTCTCCATCATACGACTGAATGTGGCTGGTGCATTGGTCAAGCCAAAAGGCATGACTAGATATTCATAAAGACCAAACGTTGTACAAAACGCGGTCTTTAGGATATCTTCATCCACTATCCTTATTTGATGATAGCCAGTTTTAAGGTCAATCCTACTGAAGTAGGTAGAGCCTTGTATCTTAACAAACAGACCTTCTACCTAAGGCACGGGAAATTTGTTTTTGGTAATGATATGGTTTAGTGCTCAATAGTCCACGCACATACGGTATGTACCATCTTTCTTTTGCACTAAAAGGACTAGAGAACAAAAGGGAGAGGAGCTAGGTCTCACCATCCCTTTGTCCACCAATTCTTGTACTTCCCTCATGATCTCCTCTTGTTGAGCTTGGGAAACTCAATAAGGAGGCTTGTTAGGCGGTGAGCTTCCTGGTAGGACCTCAATTTGATGGTCATCATCTCCTCGTTTTGGAGGTAAGTCCATAAAAATATCATCGATAAAAACATCTTGGAATCCATGTAGAAAAGTAGACAAGTCTGACTCTTCTTGATTCCTACCATTTTCATTTGATAAATCATTAGCATCATTAATGGATTCTTTGACAAAAATCATGTACGCAAAAACCGAGCTTTTCATTGACTTATCGAAAGCCGATGAATTTACAAGTGGTATAGTACGACTAGACTCATTAGCATCTATATACATGCTCTTTCCCCTGTAGGCGAAGTAGATTCTCCTTTCAAAGAACCTCATGTTGGCAGCCATGCGGTTGAACCATGGTGCCCCTAGGATAGCATCCTCATGTTGGAGAGGAGAGATGAAAAAGTCTTCTTTGTTGACATAGCTTTGGACATGAAGCCTCAACTTCTCAATCAAGGGAGTAATGGAGGCTTGCTATCCCTTGAAAGTTGTGTCAGCAGTTACAGTATCTCCCATCTCAAAAGCATAAATGCCCACCTTGGTGGCCAACTCCATTGACATGAAGTTGTGAGTAGAGCCAGGGAGAGCCAGGGTCAAACAAGATGAAGGCATCATGTTCCCTTACCTTTCCCCAAGCATAGGAGAGAGATGATCCTTTGCAATGAGCATCCTCTTTTGGAGCTTTGATGGTGGAAGCTCTAGGAGTCTCACTGCGGGCATTTCTCTTGGGGCAAGAATGATAGCCATGTCCTTGCTCCCCACACTTGAAACACTTATGGTCCTTGCAAAAATCTTCAAGCTCTTCAGGATAGAGTTTGTTTTTACCTTTGTAAACTCCCTTCTCCTTGGATCAATTGGTGTTATTTTTGTTATTGGAATTGCCTTGGGAAGAATTTTTGGGCATTGGTTTTCCTGTTTGCATCACTTTTGTCTTTGTTTTCATGGGCTTGAAATTCCATCTAGCCCCTTGTAGAAATTGATGCGGGAAGCAACCATGGTGTGGTGGATTACTTCGATGATAGAACCAGGTTGTTGAGAGTTGACATACTCGGCCATTTCTTCAGGTAATCTCACACAAAATTGTTTCTTTTGCTCGACAAAGTCTATCTTTTGGAAGACAGTAGCCTTGGGATGTAAATCCTAAAACTTGTCCACATATTTGTGAATAGACTCATGGGTGAGAAGCTTCAAATTGCACCATACAGTAAGTACTTTGTCCATTGCATCGCTTGCAAGAAATTGCTTCATGATGGAAACTTGTAGAGTTTTCCATGTCTTTGGGGATTTGCCGTTGCCACAAAGGCTATCCCACCATTGATGAGCCGATTTTTGCAAGTGCATAGCTACATGGTGTAGCTTGGAGGACTCCGTGAAGCCCTCGTCTCCAAAGGCCGCATCAAATTGCTAGATGAAGGCCAATACTTTCTTAGTGGCACCAAAGGTGCCATCATAGGTGAGAAAATAATACTCTTTCCTCCCTCTTTGAACGTCTTGAGCTTTTGTGACCTTCACCATGTAGGGTATGATTTGTGATGTCCTCCTCTCTTGTATTCTCTAGGAGAATAGCCATAGCTTTGATCGGAAGAGGAGGAAGGTGAAGAAGAAGGAGAAGAGGGTGACCTCTTTCTTGACCTTTTCTTTCTTTGTTTCCTCTCTTCCCTTTTGGTGTGACAAGGAGAAGGACTATGTGTTGACCGTTTCCTCTTGGGAGGAATTGGCAATCGTGTAGACCGCTGTCTTCATGGAGCCACATCTTCAGAGGAACTTAGTGATTCATTACTTTCTTGTTGAATTCCTCCTCTCGTATGGGAGAGAGTCTTCATTTGGGGGTCTCATCAAGAGGCCTCCTAAGCTCTCTCTCCTCTTGGAGAGGAAGGGAAAACCCATAAGCACAAAGTTGTTGAGTAATTTCGGCTTGCAAAGTAGAGTTGCCCATAGCTTGCTGCAACCTAGTAACAAGATAATTGACAAACATGGGGGCATCATCATTAGCAGCTTCATGTGCAAAATCAAAGTTATCTATGTTCATTCTACTCTCTTGGTTATTGTCAGCCATGCTAATTATACTTATGTATTTACTTAGTGTATTCTTTGGCAATTCAAAACCTCCTTTGAAAAGCAACACTTAAGTATCTACACCAACGGCTCGAATTGGTTATATATAGAGAGTGGTGGAGTGGGTCTAATATTGTAGAATTTCCAAGGACTAGCTCCTTTCAAACTTCTTATGGATCAATAATGGTAAAGCCGTAGGCAAGTTTAAAAAGACTCCATTATTAAGACCAAATCTCTTGAGGTGTGCACCATATCCCACATAGTGAGCTCAACAAAATCAATAGTAGATCCCAGTCCCACTTAACTTAATATAATTAACAAAATAAACCATTAATAGACTACTTAAGGACCTCTCGTCTTAAGCAAGAAAAGAGAAACCAAATGCTCTAATACCAATGTAATGGAAATGGCCTATGAACTTTGACAATAGCGTGATTAAGAGAATTAGAGTGAGCATTTTTGTGGGATTACTTTGAGAACATAGAGGGTGAACTTAATTGATGGTAGAAACATAAATATGGTACTTAATTAACTTGGCATGAAAAATACTTTTGCAAGAGAAAGTATTAAAGAACATGACAATAGTTGAGGACCGGATTTACTTGGAGTCGGTCCCCCCTCCAAAAGGCGTTTGTATCATAAATTCTCCCATCAAGAGATACATGGTACAATACAATCTTCATATTCCTTGTGACCTAGGTAATGCAATGAAGATGGAAAGCTTCATGCCTCACGAGCATAACATAAAATTTGCAAAAAGCATTAACTATCCCAAGCCTCAGTCCCAAGGCCTCAAACACCTTCGAAGGTGGAGAGAGCTATCGGGGAATGAGGGAAGGAAAGAGGAAGACGAATCATTCATAGGAGAAAGAAATAGTTCCTCACTTATCATCATTCTTCTTGCTTAGCATGTCTTAATAGCATAGTAATGAAGATGAAGAAGATGGCAAGCTTAAGCATTGAAGCATAGCTCTTGGTTGGATTTGCAAAGAGTGTTGGTGTAGGCTCTCATCTTCTCAACAATCTTGGAGAAGGAGATGGAGCTCTTGCACTTTGCACTTCACACAATGAGAGAGAGTGTGTGTGGATGTGGGAGATTATACCCCCTCTCATGCTTGGTCCATCCCTCTCTCTCCTCTCTCTCTTTGTCTTTTGTATTATTTAATTATATCATTTGGACATGTGTCCTCTTTTTCCTCTTTGAGAGAAAGAACATAATTATTTATTTTTATGCATCTCATTGGACCCCTTTTTATCCTATCAAATAGGATTCAAAAACATCATGAGAGCCCAATGGGAAGGATCTTGACATGTGTCTATTATGCTTCTTAAGATATCATGTTTGAATTGAACATTTCAAGCTCCTTAGTCATTTAAGCATGAAGATGGTTTATGCCTCTTGAGAGATCATATTTGAATTGAACACTTCAAGAACCTTAGTCATTTAAGCATGAGAAGCACCTCAAGCTTGGGAAAAGTTCCCACAAACACCTTAACCACCTTAGTTAGCAAGCACGACAAGCACCTCATGCTTGGGTAAAATTCCAACCTCAAGGTCAGCCCTAGCTTTGCCTAAGGTCGAAGGAATTTTTAACACTAACTTTTGGAGGTCTTCAATGAAGCTAACCCTAAGGTCTTCAAGCTCCATTAGGTAGTATTTCTCTTTAACATACCATATCTCAATTGGAACCCTTTAATCTTGGCCCCGTGTTGAGACAGATCCATAAGCACATGTCTATATTCTAACCCTTGTTCCCGATCATTCTCCCACGTTAAATGATCGGTTTAATATGGGAAAATCCTTCGGGTTGGTTAGATATTAGAGTTTGTGACAAGGATCAACACATCCTATCTCATGTGGGTCAAATGTGAACACATTACTGTTACTATATACATGTGGTAGTGATGTGTGTGAACACACTAGGACCACCGGGGCATTTTTTCCCTCTTTAGGAGGTTTTTTTCCCGTGTATTGTATATATGTCCATCACTCTAGGGCTATCTATGTTTCTATTGCACACTACGTAATATACTCTCTGTTGTGTGCCTTGAGCTTCCTTCATCTTCTCCAAGATGTGTGTGTTTCCCTGCAACCCTAATTCCAACAATTGGTATCAAAGTAGGTTGCATCATCCCGGGCTTAGACGCTAGTAGCTCCAACACACGCCTGCTCACTTTCTCCGGTTTCAGTGAGCTTTGGCGAGCACTTGAAAATTTCTAATTCACGCTTATTTTGGCCTACGTTTCCACTAGAGGCAGTACTGCACTTGCTATTTTGTCAATTTGTGCAAACTTTTTATCAGTGCCATTTTTTGCATAACAGGTCCCTTACAGTATTCTACGGTTTGTGCTATATAGCACATGTTGTTCCTGCTTTGTTTCTCCTCATCAAGTGCAGTATTTACCATGGCTAACAACAACACAGATGTGTTCAAGATGTTTGCTGTTGCTGAGGACAGATTGGATGGGGACAATTTCCCTATGTGGGCTTACATGATGCAACATGTTCTTGTGTCAAAGGTCATCTAGAATGTTGTGCACGCAATGATGTACATCCTGGTTCTGAGGATGTAGGCGATGTTGACGATGTTGCAGGTCTTGTTGCAAGGATTGCTGTTGTTAGAGTTGTTTTGCCTACGACCGAACAAGCTCATTGGGATCTAAAGGATGCGCAAGCTCATGTGTTGATTGACTTGTCTTTAAAGTGCACCGTTACTCCTAATATTTGTTCAGCAAAAGCTGCAGAACAGGCTTGGGATATTCTGGCTGGTCTTTATGCAAGCCGCAATGAGGCAAAAATTGCATTACTGGATAAAGAGCTGGAGCCGAAGAATATACATGAGGAAGATGATATGGACACTTTCCTTGCTGGTGTCAAAGATATCAATGAGAAACTTATTGTTGTAGGTGAAGTCATTTCAGCTAGTTCCCTTGTGCAAACTATTCTTGATGCCTTGCCAGACTCTTACCAGACTTTTGCTAGTACTTGGAGAATTATGACCCAAGGAAATTATTACCGGTTATCCTTGCGATAACGCTCAAGCTCTTCAGGAGAGAGTTTGTTCTTACCTTTGTAAACTCCCTTCTCTTTAGCTTTGTTGGAGTTGCCCTTAGGAGACTTTTGGATATTGTCCTTCCCCTTAGGCTCGTTGGAACCCTTGTTTTTTGTAGGCTTATTATTTCTTTTAGCCCCCATTTGGAAATTGATTCGAGAGGCCACCATAGTATGGTGTATTACCGCCGATATGGTACGTGGACTTTGGGAGTTGACATACAGCTCCGCCATTTCTTTGGTTAAGCCCGCAAAGAATTGTTGCTTTTGCTCTCCAAAATCCAACTTTTTGAAGACAATGGCTTTGAGTTGTAGGTCCCAAAAGTTGTCTACATATTTGTGGATGGATTCATAGGGAGAGAGCTTTAAGCTTCACCATTCGGTGAGTACTTTGTCTTTGGCATCAGTGGCCAAAAACTGCTTCATAATGGAAGCTCTTAAAGCTTTCCATGTTCATGGAGTTCACCGTTGGCTCGTAGGCTAGACCACCATTGTCTGGCGGAATTTTGAAAGTGCATAGCTACATGGCGTAGCTTAGAGGACTCCGTGAAGCCCGCATCTCCAAACGCCGCATCGAACTGTTGGATAAAGGCCAAGACTTTGTCCATAGCACAAAAGGTACCATCATAGGTAAGGAAAGAGATGCACTTCCCTCCCTCTTTGAATTTCTTCAACTTGGACGACCTCTTCCATGCGGCATAGGATTTCCTATGGCCTCTTCTTTTTGATGGTTCAAAGGTTGCACCATCACTTTCTTCAGAAGGTGAAGAATTTGAAGAAGGTGGAGAAGAGGGTGACCTCTTTCTCGCCTTTTTCTTGTCTTGATCTTTGGCGTCTTCACCATCACTTTCATAAGAGGAAGAGGATGAAGAAGATGGAGAAGAGGGTGTCATCTTTCTCGCCTTTTTCTTCTCTTGCTTTTTATCATCCCTCTTTGAATTATGATGTGGAGAAGAGTGCGATGGTCTTCTCCGCTTTGGTGGTGATGGAGAGCGTTTAGCCCGCCGTCTTCTTGGAGCCATCTCCGCCGAGGTGGCGGGAGACTCAATTCTTCCTCGTTCCTTCGGTGGAGGCTCTTGAGTTCTCCTTTGGGAAGGAGATTCATCATCAAGGAGTAAATTCTTGAGCCCTTTGTATGGATTCTCTTCTTCTTCTCGAATCAAAGAGAGACCTCTTTTGGGAGTCTCACAAGGAGGCTTCCTATGTGTTCTCTCATCATGGTGATGAGCTTGGAGAATCCTGTGAGCACGGAGCTGCCGTTGCACTTCACTTTGGAGAGACAGATTGCCCATGGCTTGTTGAAGACTAGAAACAAGATAGTTAACAAGCATCGGAGTATCATTAGGAGCTTGCTCATTAGCAAAATCAAAGTTATCAACATTAATTTCACTCTCTTTACTATTGTCAGCCATTCTAACAACTTTTAGGTGTACTTTGGCACTTCAAGCCCTAGTTGCTACTCCTCTTTACCCCTTTAGAAAAAGCACTCAAGCTACTGTACCCGTGGCTCGAATACCATTAATTGCAAGGAATAGAAGAGAGGGTCTTTCAACACCAAAACAACACTGGCTCCTGTCAAGCTTCTAATAGCTCAATAGTGGTTAAGCCGTAGGAAATCCCCGTAGGACTCCACTATTAAGACCATAGCTCTTGACGGTGATGCCCCGTTAACTGCACGAAGGCAGACGCACTGCAAGGCTGAAAAATCCCTATTCTACTTACTCACAGGCAATTAATAATACCAACCATTTATAGCTAGCTTGAGGACCTCCCTTCTTGAGCAAGAAAAGAGAAACCTTGTGCTCTGATACCAATGTAACATTTAATGGCATAAAAACTTGTGTGTAGCGGAAATTAGCATGAACATAGTGGGCATTTCATTAGAATAGATTCCTAATGAGAATTACAAGAGTGCTTGGGTGGAGAGAGCAACAAAAATCATAACACCTAGTTAGATAGCATGAACAATACTTTCAAAAGAGAGAGAAATTAAGCTATTGACAACAGTTGAGGACCGGATTTGCATGGAGCCGGTCCCCCCTCCAAAAGGCTTTGTTTCATGGTATCTCCCATCAAGAGAGACATTGTACAATACAATTCTTTGTGTTCCTTCAAGACTAGCTAGTGCAATGAAGATGAAAGCTTCATGCACTAAGCAAAACACTTAGCAAACACAACATTAATTATCCCCGGTCTCAGACCCAAGACATCACACACCTTCGAAGATGGTGAGAGCTAGCAGGGTATGAGAGTAGATTGAGAGGAAGAAGGAGTATCTTACGAGAAAGATGTACATATCCTCACATAATCACTCATATTAGCATAGCTTAGCTTAGTAATTAGCATGGTAGAGGAGATGAGCATGCATTGAAGCTTGGCTCTTGGTTGGATTTGCATCCACATGCCAAGAGTGTGTCGATGTAGGCTTCTATCTCACAAGCTTGGAGTAGGTGATGAGCTCCCCATTAAAGCTTGGGAAGAGATAGTCTTCTTTTCTTCACACATGAGATTGTGTGAGTGTGTGTGTGATAATGCCTTGCAAAAATCATCCCCCTCTCTCTCTTGGGCGAGCCCTCTTGCTATTTGCTCTTGCTCTACCCTCATTGGACCCCCCCAGGTCAAGCCAATGACTATTAAGCAGCATAAGTTATAGCCTTCTGACATGTGTCCCCCTTTCCCCTTTTGTGAGAGCTTTAGGTAATTTAATAATTCAACTAAACTCTCATTGGACCCCTTTGCCTCCTGGCCAATAGGAATCAGGCAAGCCATTGGGCTGCTGAATGCTCATTGGACCCCTTGGGAGATTGTCCAATAGTCTTCTAGAGGACTTAATTCTCATTGGTTCTTTTATTAAGTGTTTTTAAATTAATTAAACTAGATTTACTCTAGCCTAATTCTCATTGGTCCACCTCCAAGGCCATCCAATAGGAATTGGGTACACCTTGTGGGCATCTGGCCTAGGAAGCTGACATGTGTCCCTCATTCCCTTTGTGTAAAGGGAGCTTGTGTGTGTGGATTTCTCTCTCATCCCCTACATGCAAGGCTCGCCCCCTCCCAAGTAGGGATTGCAAAGTCTTTTTTGTACACACACAAAGCATCCAATTCCCTTAAGGTTTGACCTTTGGACACAACCTTTGAATTTTGGAACCTTAGCATTTTTGAAGTCTTAATGGGCTGAACCTTAGGGTCTTTTTAGCCCATTGTTGCACATGGCTCTTCTGCAGATGGCTCCCCCTTTGGATCCCTATTTTCCCTCCTTTGGATCCCTACTGTGGCCGGCGGTCTGCTAGCTTAACCAATATTCTAGATTTTTCTCCCGTGGCACTTCCCCATATTAAATGATCAGTTTAACATGAGAAAATCATTTAGGAGAATAAGATATTGATTATTATGACAGAGGCAATTCATGAGGAGCCAAGCATTTGGTAGAGTATAGTGGGAAGGATTGACACTATCACCATCACGGGGAGGGGGGCTTGTGTGTTGGGTTTGCCTTGGGAATTGCACCATGCGAAGGGAACCACATCCATCTCTCGACTCCAATGGTCGATGCACACACGTATGCACGCTCTTGGTAGTAAGTATTCACAATCATTGAGTCGCCTTAGAGAACGCACCAAGTAGGTTGCACCACCTCCTCTCCCTACCTCTCTACCATCACGGCATGCCACTTTGTAAATATTGCAGAAATAATTCACCCTCACACCCTCGAGGGTTTTCATCATTCGCAAAATCTCTCTCTCTCTCTCTCTCTCTCTCTCCTTCTCTCTCTCTATCTCTCTCTCGGTGTGTAAGTTTGTGGTGTTCATATCATCCTGGTTTGCGTCCTAGCCGCTCAAAGCTAGGTGGTGCCCCTTGTTCACTTTACCGTGGTAGGTTCGAGGTGCGCCATTCGGCCCCCGACGTTTTAGAGGCCGTCGGGGTTCGGGGTGCGCTTTGCGTCCGTCACTTGGTGCCCCCATTGAGGAGGGCTTTTCTAAGACCCTTCAGTTTACAATGTTGAAAGTGACGCCCACTATCAATAATGGATGAGTGGCTGAAGGAATTTTCTAACTGGAGGACGGAAGAAGAGGAGACGAAGGAGGCACTAGCCGCCTTCATTGAGGTGCTACTACCAGGCTGCAGTGTCATCAGCATTCAAGAGGTAAATTCTCCATGTCGTGTCGCTTGCTCTAACTATAAATCGAAAGCATCAGGTGGGAGATTGGTGAAGTGCCATCACTGTTGTCAAGGCACACTGTCAATGAGTGCCAGCAATGAAGGCAGCGAAAGGGCTGAAGTCATCTACATCGACATCCATAGCGAAGAAATCATTCACGTCAAGGAAGGGAAGCAAACGGTGAGACCTCTTTTTCCTAAAGAAACTGCAATCAAAGATATAACTCCAAAGTGGCCTAAAGGGGCTGCTCGATCCAAAGGCAAGGAGAAGATAAGCCAGTCTGGAAACACATGACCCCGAAGGGAGAAGCATCTAGCCAAGCAAGTGCTTCAAGCTCAGAAAGCCACCCACTTTGTCAAAGAAGAAGTCATCCGAAGCTAAGCGGCGGAAGGTCGCCTACCAATTTGCACGACGCATGCGAGTGCTACCAATCCACTTTGACAATCCAGAAGAAGAAGTGGTAAGAAGATTCCCATGTCCTAGAGAAGAGTGGTTCGGCTACTACTCTCGCTGTTTTGGGAAGCGAGTGGAGGACCTTCCTCCTCTCCCTGTACAACTTATCCTGAAGAAGCTCTCTGCCACGGGAGAAACCCAGTGGGCTGGAGATGAGCTGCAATTGAATGGAGTAGAATTCATGCAACACGTTGATTATGGAAATTACCTGCAATTGCTCTTAGCCAAAAGGCTTGGAGTGATCAGATGCATCGCCATCACCCCGTACGTGCTGAGCAACGAAGGAAAGGTAGAGCCCATGAAAGGCGACGACCTCTTGTGGATGTGCCGGCTCATCAACACTGGCACGGTAAGAGTATAAGTAAGTATTCCACCCTCTGTGCATGATGGAAAACGGGCCGACGGCATTCCCGTTCAGATTCCTGCAGCATATGCATGTGAATATCTATGTAGATAGGAAAGTCTTCTACCAACAGAAGATCGTTTACCTATTCGGTGCAGTGGTACTAGGAGAAATCCTCAATTCCCCGAACCCTATCATTCTCCCCATATTAGATTACCATCATTCCTTTAATGTCTCTATTTTTATCTTGTTTTAACCTATCCATCCACCCCTATAAAAAGCCGCTATGAGCCGCTACTGTTGATGTAAAAAAAAAAGAGAAAAAAAAAGAAAAAAGGTTTGTAATTTCCTGAGTCACCACCATGGCAAGTGTTTCTTTCCCCACGTTCAGTGGAAAGAAGGGAGAGGATCTCACCACCAACTTTTTGGATGATTTCGACATTGCTTGTGTCGTCTCCAACAAAGATGATGACGTTTCACGATTTAGAATTTTTCCTCTACTGATGAAAGTAGAGGCCAAACAAGTCCTGGTATAATGCATTGCCCCAGGCTACCAAGAATGCATGGGATGTGTTAAGGGCTGCTTTTGTAAAGAGGTTTGGTGGAGGCACAACCTCGGAGAAGCTATGGCAGCTACTACTGACAGAATTAAAGCAGGGAGGCCTGCTGCAGTATGCCACCTACGAGTCAAAGTTTGTGGACTTATGGGAGAGATGGGTTGCCACACTGGAGGAAGGCGAAGGAGCGCCTAATTTCCTAAAGAAGGACCGTTTCATTGCTGGTCTATGGTCGCTGCTTAGAGAGAAGGTGAAGGGAAGGTTTCCTGCAACATATGAGTTGGCAGTCGAAGTAGCCCGCCTTAAAGACAAAAGCTGCGCATGCAAGCAAGAGTAAACGAGTCAGAGGAAACATGCTCGGCCTGACCAACCCCAGTGGTTGCAACAGCCAATCATAGAGTCCAACCACCACATGAGGCATCAAAAGAATAGCAAGACCTGCTGAGTCGCATCACCACCCAACTAGAGAGTTTATCTGTGCATTTGGTGCAGCAAGGGCATGCATCTAGCAGAAACCCAAAACAAGGAAGGGGACAATGAAGGCAGAACCCAGAGTACCACTGTTACAACTGCGGGGAAGATGGCCATGGAATGTACTACTACCCACACCCGAGGAGGCAGAATTTCAATAGAGGGGGGAGACAGAATCAGATCTCTCTGCCAAGAGCAAGACCACCACCACCTACGCATCCAGGACCAATCCCACCGGTCCAAATCCTTCGACCACCTGTACAACAGCAACCACCACCCCAACCTCTCATTCCGCCACTACCCCCACCACCTGTTGTGAACCAAGCGGTGAGTGTTATTAGCTTGGAGGCTAAAGGGAAGGTGAAGGTAGAAGAATCAGCTCGAGAGAAGCACAAAGGAAAAACAAAGGTAGAAGAAGTGGATGCTATGGGAGTGAAGTGTGCGAGGCACGAGGAGGCATCTCAAAGAGAAGAGAAGATGAAAGGGAAGGCCGAGTCTAGCAAGCAAGCAGCTAAACCGCGGTGGAAGATAGACATCGTGGACTTCTCACTAGGTGAGTATGCAAAACCCTATGACTTAGTTCATGATGTGTTAATGCAGGGCCCGAAGATAACTTGGCCCCAATTACTCCACCTTGCATCCAGAATGAGGAGGCAATGGACGAAAATGGTAAGTACCAGGAAATCAAGACCCAGGATAGCTGGGGCTATCTCTGGGAGGGATCTTGACGACATCCTACCAACCATGGACGCTCACATCAAGGGGCAACGGATTTCAAATGTCTACATAGATGGTGGCGCGCAAATATGCGTCATGAGTGAAAAGATGATGCACCATCTATGTCTAGAGGTAAGTAGGCCGGCACCCTTAGGCCGGCACCCTGCCGAGCCAAGATGGCAAACAATGTAAGAGTAAAATGCGTAGGCATTGTAAATGCGGTCAAAGTAAAAGCATTCAATACAGAAGTGGAGGTAGACATCTTCGTCATGCCACACAAAGGGGAGGGCTACCCCATCATTCTTGGAAGGCCTTGGCTTATGGCTATGGAAGCTAAACAAGACTGGAGCACCGGGATGATCCAGATGAAGGATGCTAAAGGGAAGTCCATATTCTACGACATGAGGACTGGAAAGCAGCGCAACATGATCTTGGAGGCTTCAGAAGACGAGTCCACCAGCGACTACTCATCTACCTCAGGAGAAGAGATGACCACAACCGACGGAAGTGACAGTAGCATCGAAGTAATGGGAGTCATTCTTAAAGACCCAAACAGATTAACACAATCTGAAGCAACCTCGGCAAACCAAGAGAGATCATTAGGTATGCAGTCCTTTGAGGATGCAGGTAAGCTACAAAAAATGCTCTCAAATGAGTTAACCAATGAAGAAAGGAAGGAGTACGTCTCCATGTTAGGTAACTTCACTACTTTGTTCATTGATGGCTATGATAAGATCACAGGAATTACAGTAGTACAACACCACATAAAGCTCAAGGAAGGCAGTAAACCCGTAGTACAAAAGCTCAGAAGACTTGGAGTAATCCAACAAGAGGCATTGCTTAAAGGAAGTGAGAAGTTTGCTACAAGCAGGTTTCATCTATCCTGTCGAAGACTCAGAATGGGTCTCCCCAGTAGTAGTCACACCAAAAAAAAATGGTAAGTGGAGAGTTTGTGTGGATTATAAACCTCTCAATGCAGCCCCACGAAGAGGGACCACTTTCCCCTCCCATTCCAGGATGAAATACTCAATGAAGTGGCAGGTCACGAGCGATACACAGCATGTGATGGCTACCCTCACTAACGCCCCGGCCACGTTTCAACACTATGTGACTTTTGTTTTGCAACCCTACTTTGGAACATCAATACGGGTTTTCATAGATGATTTTTGCATTTATAGCTCACGAGCCCATCATTTAAGCAAAGTCTATGATGGATTAACTAGGCTGCAAACCTTGGGTGGCAAACTCAACGTGGACAAGTGTCACATTGGTGAGAGCAAAGTCACTCTCCTTGGTCATGTAATTTCAGCAAAAGAAATCGAGGCTGACCCTAGCAAGATTCAGGCTCTGGAATCTTTGTCATCACCCACCACCGCCAAGCAGCTGGTTTCTTTCCTTCAGAAGGTAAGATTCTTAAGCAGGTTCATTCACCTGCTATCTCAAGTGGTCCTTCCCCTACAACAAATCACCCAGAGGGATGTCTTCTCATGGAGTGAAGAGAACGAGCAGCAGTTTACTGAGGTGAAGCAAATCCTAGCTAAGCTCCCCACTATTTCACCTCCTGAGTGGGACGAGCCATTTTATGTGAACCCTAGTGTGGGAAATGATACACTAGGAGTAGTGCTAATGCAAAAGGATCCCAAAACTTCTTTCATGCGCCCTATTTACTTCTCTAGTCGGGTCATGACCCCATCAGAAAAAGAATTTACCGAAGTAGAACACATGGTTCTGGCACTAATGTTTGCTACCACAAAGTTCCGCTCCTATCTCCTGCCTAGACCCTTTGTAATCCTGACAATGGAGGAGGTTTTCCCATATGTAATGCGACACATGGATGTCTCATCTAGGATCTCAAAGTGGTTAATTAGACTACAAGAGTTTGACTACACCATGCACAGTAGAAAACTCCGCCAGGGCTAGTTTAGCAGGAATTCTCACTCATCGCCATTATGAGAAGAAGCTGAAGGTCAACACGGAAGCAAAGGAAGGAACACCAACGATAGAAAGTCCTAAGCTAGAGAGAGCTCACTCTCTTTTCTTTGATGGAGCATACAAGATAACAATGGATCAGTCCGCAACAGCAGCAACAGGCATGGTCATTTTCAATGAACAGCAAGAAAGAGTATTCTCCATGGGGCAGTTATTACACTCCCACTCCAACAATCAAGCAGAATATGCAGCCCTAATTCTTGGGTTGGAACAATGTATTTCACAAAGAATTCAGCGCCTAAATGTGCTTGGCGACGCTTTGCTTTTGATAAGGCAGATAAATGGCACCTGGGATTGCAAAAATCAGGTTTTACTTGGTCAACTTTGCCAAGTTAAGGACCTTCTAAAGAAGTTTGAAGCAGTGAAACTCTTCCATGTCCCCAGAGCAGAAAATCAAGAGGCAGATGTGCTAGCTAAAGAAAGAATACAAGACATTTTGGCAATCAATTTAAAACTACCCCTCTTCCAAGGTAGTGATGCTATGCCTGATATCATTAATTTTCTAGATACAGGAGAATGTCCAGCAGGACACACCAAAGGCCAAAAACAATGGCTGGTAAGGAAGGCTACTAGGTACCTCCTTATAGACGACCACTTGTATTGTAAGGGCAAAGATCAAATTCTCCGGCAGGTGCCAACCTCTAGTAAAATCATAGAGGTAATTTCAAGTTGCCATGAAGGCGTTTGCGACGGTCATTTGGCTCTAGATATCACCAGTAGGAAGATTCTATAGGCAGGATACTTTTGGCCTAGTTTGAACAGAGATGTACACCATTGGTGTAAAACATGTAAGGCTTGTCAAGTGGCCAATGATCGCACGTTAACCTACGAGCCACAAACCCCTATCATTTCATATGGTCCTTTTGAGAAATGGGAAATAGATGCAATTGGTCCTTTACCAAGGGCCGAATCAGGTAAACTGTACATCATAGTGGGTGTAGACTACATGACTCGATGGGCAGAAGCAATGGTCACCACCCGCATTACAGCCCAAGAGGTGGCAAAGTTCATTTTTGAGCATATCGTTTGCCGTTTTGGCACTCCTCTTGAGATAATATCAGATAGAGGACCAGGATTCAGAGGTGATTTGGTGGGAGAACTGATGAAAAAGTTAGGCATCACACGTAGGCATTCCACACCATACTATCCACAATGCAATGGGCTGGTAGAGAAGGTCAATGGAATGATTTGCAAAATCATCACAAAACAGGTGAACAACCACACAGGGGACTGGGATAAACATCTCATGGAAGCTCTTTGGGCCTACAAAACAACGTTCCGAACATCACTAGGTTTCACTCCTTTCCATCTAGTTTATGGGAAGGAGGCAATTCTACCCATTGAGGTACAAATAGCCAGCTTACGAGTCTTGGCTAGCTAGACACATCGTCCAATTGTAAACCTCCGAAACCACATCTTGGATCTGGAGAGACTCCAAATGGATAGGGAAGAAGCAATCAATCACTATGCAGCACAAGTAGAACGACATCGGCTCACTTTCAATCAAGGGCTTAAAGAAAAGGGACTGGAAAAAGGCATGTTATTACTGCGATACGACAACAGATTTGACACTAGAAAGGATAATAAATTTCAACCCAGATGGGAAGGACCATTCATCATCAAGAAACTCTATGACAACGGCAGCTATAAGCTGATGGAAGCAGATGGGAGAATTCACAAGACTAGGGTCAATGGATGGAGACTGAAAAGATACTTTCTTAGGTTTGACCCATAATTCGTGCTAGATATTCCAGAGGAGGGAGAACCCTCTAACTCTGCAGCTGAAGAAGCAGAAGAAGGGCTAGTAGCATGAATGCCTCTAGCCAAAGGGAGAGGGCTAATGATAGCCGACTTTCGAAAATCAAATAGAAAAAAAAGAAAAAAAAAACTCATTACCCCCCCCCACTCTCATTACCCCCCCCCCCCCCCGTAGCTTATTTCCTCCCCCCCGCCCGACGGGCATTGGATAAAATAAACACCCTCTCTCTCTCTCTCTCATTTTACCTACATACCCCCCCCCTAATATCCTCTCTCCCAATTTACCCCCACTCTCATTACCCCCCCCCCCCCCCCCCCCCGGCCAAGTAGAAGCTTTGAGCAAAACCCCCCCCGACCCCTCTCTCGTGCTCCCTTGGTGTGAGCCGCATGGAAACCCCCCCCCTCCGCTTTCCGTATTCTTACACTCACCCATTACATCCCTCCCCCTTACATTCCCCCCCCCCCCCCCCCCCCCCCCCCCCCCCCCCCCTCTCTCATTACCCCCCCCTTTTGGCCCGCCAATATTCCTTCCCCGACCCCTCCCCCCTCTTCTTCACCCGCTCGCCTCACCCTCCCTAGGCCTCATTCCCTTCCCCTTGGCCCGCTGATATATTCCCTCACTCCCACCCATTGACTTGCTTCCCTCCCCTCGTCCTCAAGCTCCCATGCAAGACAGTAGAACCTCCCCCCCCTCTCTCTCACCCACACATCTCCCCTACCTCACTCCATTGCAACCCCCCCCCCCCCCCCTCCCTCACCCTCTTGTCCGGCGGCCCACAAGACACACCCTAATCTCTCTCTCTCTCTCTCTCTCTCTCTCTCTCATCCACACACCTCACCCCTCCCTCTCCCTCACGATCTCTCTCTCTCTCTCTCTCTCTCTCTCTCTCTCTCTCTCTCTCTCTCTCTCTCTCTCTCTCTCTCTCTCTCTCTCAGCCCAGCGCGGACCACCCTCTCTCTCCCACCCGAGCGCTCAGGCCGCAGAGAAAAATTCTCTCTCTCTCTCTCCTTCTCATGGATAGCGGCAGTAAAGCCTCCCTCTCTCTCTCTCTCTCTCTCTCTCTCTCTCACACACACACACACACACACACACACAATACACACACACACACACACCATCACCCCCCCCCTCTCCCTTTGGCGCTATGCGCTCAGTCCGCAGGACCATCCTCTCTCTCCCACCCGGGTGCTCACGCACCGCAGCAGACCGCTTCCATACTCACACACACACAATACACACACACACCGCACACACACTCACGCTCTCTCTCTACCCCATTCCCCCCCCATCCACATCGCACAGTAGAAAGCAGGTAGCCGGCCATCCGTCATCAACAAGAAAAAAAACAAAAAAATTATCTAATATAATTCACCCTCACACCCCCAAGGGTTTTCATCATTCGCAAAATCTCTCTCTCTCTCTCTCTCTCTCTCTCTCCTTCTCTCTCTCTATCTCTCTCTCTTGGTGTGTAAGTTTGCGGTGTTCATATCATCGTGGTTTACGTCCTAGCCGCTCAAAGCTAGGTGGTGCCCCCTGGTCACTTTATCGTGGCAGGCTCGAGGCGCGCCATTCGGCCCCCGACGTTTTAGAGGCCGTCGAGGTTTGGGGTCCGCTTTGCGTCCTTCACCTCCTTCTCCCTCTATCGCGTGCCCTCCACCTCCACACCTTGACGACACACCTCATAACTTCAAAATATTCTCAATGTTTTGGAACAAGGCCATCACTAACTTACCAACATCGACACTGCATGAGATAGAGATAGAGATAGATAGATAGAGAGAGAGAGAGAGAGAGAGAGAGAGAGAGAGAGAGAGAGAGAGAGAGAGAGAGAGAGAGAGAGAGAGAGAGAGAGAGAATTTCTCTCATAGTGAGAGAAAAAGAGAGAAATAGGTATTTTTCATGGGAGTGACGTAGAGAGAGAGCATGCAAGCAAGCTATAGCAAAATACCTTGCACTCCTTGCCCTCAACATGTTGTGATGCTGTGTGTCCAAAGGGGGAAACTCAGAGAAGATACCACTTCTTGGGTGTTATCAGCTTTTAGACATATTGTTGGCAGTTTTAATTGGACTATTGTGGTTGATATGAATGCCATATGCTGAGTATTCATGCCAAATAATGTGCACTTAAGAGAGCAATGAGTGCTTGAGGAGCATGTTGTCCAAAATTCCATCTCTTGCAGTGCATTAATAGCGAGGTTTGATGTTAGAGTTGTGCTCAGCACTGTCGTGGTTGAGATATATGCCTAATGTGGTTATTTGGTGATGCTTGTTTGGCAATATAATTGAGCTTGGCAGTTATGCTTTGATTAATATGCAAGCTAAATGTTATGCCTTGCAATACTTTAGTTGATATTGTTAGGAAATAAGACGTAGCTAAATAGATAATTGAGTAGATTACTTAATGGAGAGAGATAGATTTCACACATAAGAGATTATAGAGTAGAGAGAGAGAGAGAGAGAGTACACACGATATACGTGGTTCACCCAATGTGGGCTATGTCCACGGGAAAGCAGCCACTCAATGGCTTTAGTACTTCAAAACAAGAAGTAGTTTACAAAGGGATTATACCCTTAATGGAGCTCCTGTCTTGCTTCACTCTCACCACCTCACACCCACCTTGTTGCATCAACTTCACACTATGAAATGTGTGTAGAAATGGCCTCCTTTTATAGGCCAAAAGGGCTGTCCTCTCTCATGAGAGGCAGCCATGTGTAGCCGCCCTTGTGTAGATAAGTCCAAATCGGACCCTCCAATCCGCCCATGTGTGGCCGCCCTTGAGAAGACAAGTCCGCTTTTGAATTCGGCCACTGGCCACCGGCCATTGACTTTCGACCACCGGCCACCGGCCATCGACTACCGGCCACCACCGGCCAACCGACTGTTGTTTTCCGACCACTTTCCGGTTGCCCCTGGTTTTTGACTGTGAAAATTTTGGTTTCTGGTGAGTGATTTACCTTCACGCACGATGGCTTCTCCTCATAATGGGGGCCTTACAAATGTGCGCTTTTACCACAGAAAATTACAAAGGGTAAATCAGGCTCCATACTTAACAGATATGCATGCCAAATATTGTGCTTGGCAAGGCTTTGGTAGTTATAAAGTTGAGCTTGACACTCGTTTGGTCGATATCTGGGCCAAATCTAGTGCATTGGCAATGCCTTGATTGGTATGTATAACAAATGTTGTGTTTGGCAATGCTTTGACTGATATGTATCCCATTTTTTATGTTGGGAAATTCCCTAGTAATATGCATGCCAAATAATGTGCACTTAAGAGAGCAACAAGTGCTTGAGGAGCGTCTTGTCCGGAATTTCATCTTTTCTAGTGCATTGATAGCGGGGTATGATGCTAGCAACACTATCGTGGTCAAGAAATATTCCTAATGTGATGATCAACAATACTTTGGCCGAGGTGTATGCCAAATATGTTGTGTTTGGCAGTGTTTGATTGATAAGTATGTCGAGTGCGGTGTGCTTCGGAAAGCACAAACATGCTCGAGAAGCTATCGATTTGCGAGATTATGCCAAATAGAGCAATGCCAAAGGAGCTTTGGATTATACCTAGTATCTTCCCGGATAAAGCAGAAGAATTTCACCTTTCCCTCTTTTGTTCTTGGCTTGGTGGTCAAGCAAAAGATCTGGTCTTAGCTCAAATTGCCTTTATTCAGTATAGAGCAATTATGCGTGACACCCTTGAAGAGCTTGGATTTGATGGATGTGGGACTTTGCTTACCACTTATGGCGGCTTTAAAGGTATCAAAAGTATAGTTAGCCAAATTAAACCGAATATTGAAGAAGATGAATCTCAAGTTTCCAAACGTCCTAATACTCTTGTCTCTCCAGCGACATCTTACACCTCTTTCCTAACCCCCTCTTCGAGTGATTCTGTGTTGGGAAGAGGGAAAGGTAGAAGTTTTGTGAGAGGTAGAGGTAGAAACCTACCAGTCAGAAACCTTTTGGATATGTAATATGCAGGATCGATGGATTGCTTGCAGAAGATGATACCTACCTCCAAAGGAAGAAGTGTGTAGTAAGATTTTCACACATTGCTTGTTTACAAGCAAAATTTTGGATTTCTTTACTCCCCAAGCTATCTTTGCAGAATGTTTTGGACATATTTTTGGGTCAAATTTATTACTAAGGGATGTGATGATTGGTTGGAAATACTCGCCGCCTATTAAGAATCTTTTTTATTCCACTACGTTTCTCCATAATAATAAGATACCTATCTGCTCTTGTCATCTTTTTAAAAAATTCTGTAAAAACTTCACTGAATTTGGTTTACATATTTGTACATCTAACTTAGAAATCGTTTCGGATCCTCAAGTAAGGAGTCTATTGAGTAATGGCTTGAATCATATTCCTCCCTTTCCGCTAAATCCTCAAAGTGCCTTATCTGCACTACTTGAATGCCTGGCCGACTTGGCCTTAAAACTCCAACTGGAGGAGGAATTTCACTTCCAACTTACATCAACTCTCAAAAGAATTTTTTGGAAAAAGATTAGTCTTTTGCCACAAGTATGGCTAAGCACTGATACTACGTGGCTTACGCCAAAAATGAAGACCTCTATCTATGATATTAAAAAGAAATGGCTCATTATTGGCCTAGATAAAGCGTCAAACACTGCATCCGTTATATGTAAAAAATTGGCCTTTGAGGCAGCCAGTTCAAGACTTAATAGTAATGACTTTAGTAAACTTGATAACTCTCCGCTATATGTAGCTACATCATTGAACAAGGAATTATCAGGACTTGTCGGCTATAGTCCCGAATCTCTAAAAATTCTTGTACTCTTCCCAACATATAAAAATCATAAGCATAAATTTAGATGGATTTCTGACGCTTCAAATTGCCTGTTTTCTTGTGTTACAAATGATATCACCCACTGCTTAAATTTGGTCCTACTAGAAATCAAAAATATCTGTGCCATCAAACACAGAGATATAAAGAGATTCAGAAATATAGACTATTGTCCTTTTTGGGCCATAAAAAACGCGGTTGAGGTGTTTATCAACCTCCCAGAAAGCATTTTCTCTATCTTCACGGCAGACATAACTCAATGCTATGAAAATATCCCGTTAGATGGGCCATTAGGACTTATTTATACCTTATCGTGTCTTATAAAGATTGCCTTTGCCCACAGAAAGGAACTTGGGTATACATGCATCTCACAAAAAGCGAATAAAGGATGGGTAAAAAAATCGAACAAATGTGCACCATTTAGCTTTAAAGAAGAAGATCTTTATAAGTATATCCTTTGGCTACTAAATAACAGTTGTATCCAATTAGGAAATACCTGCTACAAACAAACTCTAGGAATCCCAATGGGGTTTGCATGCTCTCCGGTTATGTGTAACCTTGACCTCTGTTACTTCGAATATCAATGGCTCCAGAAAATTTTAAATAACCCTGGAAGTAACTCATTACTCACACATTTTGCACATTCATTCAGGTTTATGGATGACCTATGTAGCATCAACAACCCCATATTTGAGATTACTCTTAAAGATATTTATCCACCTTGCTTAAGTATTGAACCTACATTCTGCGAAAGAGTACTATGGCAGGATAAATGGATAGTTTCTAGAACACACTTCTTGAATATTGAGTTTACTTTGACTCCCCCTTTTTTGGGAAATTTTTATACAATTTTTTTTTTGGAAAAGAGATAATCTCAAACTTGTGTCCTCTGAGTTTACGAAGAAGAAGAGCAATAGACCATACAAAAATTCTCTACACACTTGTCTTGGAATGCTTTTTCTTATAATGTATGCCTCTTCCGACTGTTTTAAAGCATATGAAGAGATTGAAGCTTTGATTGCCAAGTTCATTAAAAACGGGTTTACAAAAAAAGACCTTGTTGCATGCATCTGCAACTCCTTAGAAAAACACAACTAGACCTACCTCAAGTTTGACTTACATAATCTGATTAGTCTACTTAAATCAGAATAAATCTAACATCAGCATAGCTGGTTGCGAATTAATACAAACACTTCTTGAGGTGGTAGGCCCCTATTCTATGGGGTCTACTTCCTCATAGGATAAGGTGCCTGGGAATGGGTGGGCACACGCACACACACACACACACACACACACACACACACACACACACACACACACACACACACACACACACACACACACACACACACACACACACACACAAAAGATGTCACGGGACGAAAGAAATCTTAGCTAATGAGCTTTACAACTACATCTCTATTATGCCGCCCATCACATGATCACACAAACAGCTATCACAGTAGAAGCAAGTATTTGGCCGCTCTGCCAAGGGCACGATACGAGTCGCCAAGGCTACCCCATACTCCCGAGTGTGGTGAGTACATTTAAAATATCCTCGTAGCCGATGACCATAACTACGGTATAGGAAAATCTTCTGAGGAGGTAGAAACTGGGCTAGCAGATATAGCCGATCTGAAAAACCAGGCTTTATGGAATGCTTGATATAATAATACTTAGGCCCTAGACCCACTGCTTCAGTAAACATCGCCAATCGGATATTATTTTTGAAATGTTCATGACCCCAAAGTGTCACTCTGGTCACTCGATCCTGATATGTCCACCACTTTGATTGAGAAATAGAGGTTCCTAGCTGCGGGAATAGATGCTGTTCATAACAGAGTAATGTTGCTCGGCGTATAGATTCATTTGACATAAAGAGATGTGCTGTTGCTATGAAAAGAACCTGGTCATGACAGTAGGCCATAATACACCAAGGATGCAAAATAGATGAAGAATGCCAAACTCGGGAATGATACTCTATACTTGGGGTTTTATATTTGACCAACCATCTCTAATAAAAAACTTTTTTAGGAAAGTGTGCCTAATATGGTGGTGTCTCTCACATTTTAAAAGGTTTTTTTCACATTATGGTGCGGGTGGAAGCCTTGCAGAGGGCATGGATAGCATGTATAAATACCTACAGTATACCCGAGACCTGATACAGCTTACTACATATGGGTCTAGAGACCTGGGTATGAATATGGGAATCATTGCTATTTAAATGTTACCTTGGGGTGATGAAGTCTGTCTGACCAAGCTTTACAAATAAATTGGTGAAAACCACTTACTTCTAAGGTCATGCTAGGATAGCAGATAAAAAATACCTACTGGGGTGTGTATACCCGACACCGTATTTAATCACGTCTAGTGAATAAAAACCGGGCTTTGTATGGGAATATATGCTATACCATTGTAGAGGTGACTGTCCGACTTGGCTTCACATTACTTGGTCTCAATACAAATCCTTAAATTTCTGTAAGCGTGGCTTATGGTCCTTCTTGCATTCTCTGCACGCCACCGCGTAGGGTTTTTTGGAAAGGCCAGCGATGACAGACTTCCCCGCCATGTTTTCTTGAGCAGTAGGGCTGATATTGTGGGATCTTACCTTCTAAACCTCTGGATTCTGCCTCCGAGCCGTAGGCTATGGGGGATACTGATGTACGTGCCTGGACTGACGTCCTCGATTGGGGGCTGAACTGGTCCAACTCAACTGTTGCGTCTGCTGCAGAGGAGCATCAACTATTTAAACTTGACTTCTAAGGTGAGTTATCATACTCAATAGCTGCGTCTCTGTTATCATTTTCCTGCGTGTGTTTTTCAAAACCTTTACGTATTCATCTACTGGTGGCTGTGGCTCAAACATGCCGAAAAAATCGGAGAAAGCAAGTGTGGAGGCGTCATCGTCTCCTAATCTTCAGGTTAACAGAAATTTTTTGTCTTGCTCTAAGGAATTTCTTTATACACTATGTAGCTTTGCTGAGACTGTTTTCTGGAAATTTCTTAAAAAAACTTGTTAAATTATCTCCGGATACTGAGCTTTCATGTGAATGGTGTATGAGGAGATATATACGATTGGCTTACCTTGTCATCAATGCAAGTTATGGTTTTGCTATAACTAATGTGTATGGTCCGTGAAATCAGTGGATGGGGAAAGAAAAATCTGGTTTTTTATATCGTTTCTTGAAGGGTTTAGTCTGACACTGTCGGTTATGGAATAAAATGACGTGAGCATGTCTAAAGGCATGTTTATAGAGCGGGCTGCAGTGGAAAATGTAATGATAAGCTGGGTTTGATCAACTAGTTGATGTATGTCTCGCTGGTCTTTACATAGAGCCAGAGATTCACAAAGTTCTAAAAAATAAATAAGCAAAAAATAGTGTGCTTATAATGTCAGAAACTTATGTCTGCTGTAAATACTAAGGAGTTGGAGTACAATTATTTACATGAGCTGACCTCAGACTGAGTAGACTCAGATTACAGGTATCGAATTTTGGAATGAAGAAACTTGGAATAAATTAAAGGATATTTTCTGATTTGCTGTTGGATACTGACCTTTTTCTTGTGACCAGCTGAAATTATCTCTAGAGTCTAGCATGTGTTATCCGTTTGACTGATGGTGTTTGTTTTCATAAAATAAACAACCTAGCTCTGGAATCCGACTCTTACTGGTAAGAGAAGAAGCGTGGATGGCTCAAGTTAAACTAAGAATTACGTCCTAATCTTCAGGTTAACAAGATTTTTTTATTCTGATACTTTGTTTTAAAAAAACCAGATAAGTAGACGGCTTTTTCTTGCTCGGATGACTGTTCTTAAAAAAAATTCATAGGGAGAAAAGTATATGGAATGGGGTTTTGCTTCGACTAAAGATGTGTTTTTGCTATGTAAAAGTACTGGGAGACTGGCTCCGAAACATGGCTCTTCTTGGCATGAAGAATGCGTTAAAATAAACCAGTATCTACTGAGTAATGTTTGATGGAAATAAAATTAAAAAAGAGGGGAGACTGTCTAACTGGTTTTTTTGTATGTACTATATAATTTTTTTTGGAAAAAAGCAGATTGCCAGGTGTATGTCTTATCCTTTGACTGCATAAAAATGAGGATAAAGGACATGAAGGGTATATAGTGTTGACTCGGGTAATATTGTTACTCAAAAGGGTAATGTACTCATGAATGGTGTACTGCAGATCTGAAGATAACATGTCTTACACTAAAAGATTGAGATATTTGTAAGTGGTTGGATTAGTTTGGTGACTTTGTTGAGGTAATTTCGGAAAAAAGGACTTACCCGGAATTGAATCTGTTACTAAAATCTGGTGCCTGTTTTTTTCAAAAAAAACTACTTGAGAGGATTCAGAGGTCATTCGAAACTGTTTTTTCTGGAAATAGTGGCCAGGCATATTACTTTACAGTAGGGTATGATAGGTTTCGCATACCCGACTATAACATTAAATGAGTTTTGTTTTTTAAAACTCAACTTTCTTTTCTGGTAGCCTAGTGTACTGAAGCGGTTAAACAGGTTATTCTATGTACCGACTTCGGGTATGGTGCCCTTGATGCTGACTTCACATACCGGACTAAGGTTAAATAAAATGCAAGTTTTAACTGGTTTTTTCAGCATTGTCATAGAGGTAGGTTCTGATTAACCTATCACTTAGTTCAAAGAGGAAACAAATTTCTTATAGCAGAAGTTCGGTCGAACCTTGGCTTCTCAAATCCTTTTTAACTTCTTCTGCTAGCTTCTTTTTCTCATTTAAAGTATATAGGCACTTGGCCTTATCTAACATCTTACTAGTAAGTTTGATCTCGATACCACAAGGTAAAACATATAGTGACCTTAAGTGGATCCTGGCTGGTTAAATCTGATGTTTTTTATAGCAAAGGTTTTTTTCGGATTTAACTAAAAGGATACTCTGAATTTACAGATTACTTTAGTGTTACTACCCTAACTTCTGATAGTTGATAGGAAGGAATGCATGATATGATGTTGAGCATGGCATACAGTTCCCTCTGGTTGGGCATAACGTGAGATTGGTAAATTTTTTTTTCCAGACCGAGTCTAAGTTGGCTCACTATGACTAAGTGGTCCAAAATATTGTAGTATACATTTGTTAGCTGGCATATGGAAGCAGTAGGAATGACATAACATAAAAATAAGGAACTTTGGGAATAATGTTATGATTTTTCTCTAAAGAAGGGGTATCTTCGCTAGGTAATAAGTGGTTAAAACTAAAAGTATTTTGGGGGATATCTCAGCCAGATTATAAAATAAGTCCCGAAGATGAGGCTCTATTACAAATGTTGTTGATAGACAAGGTAGTGGGTATTTTTTCAAATGGAATAATCTTGTTAAGGATGAAGTTCTGGAAATTTGTTTTACCACTTAAATTTTTTTAAGATTGGTAATATTACGCTGTTTGAAAAAAATAAAACAGAATTTATGGCTGCTCTATGGGGTTGGGTACCGTCTGTATCAGATTGGCTGAGAAGCCAAGGATCTTCGTTCTTACCATTTTGTTTTTTTTTTAAAATCATATATTTAAAGTTAAGAACTATGTTTTTTTTATGGTGACATGGATAACAACTGGGATGCCCAGCATCACCTGCGTACAGTCACGTGCTAACGAACTGTTTTCTTGTGGCTATGGGTGCAGGTGAGGGCTACCTTCCTTGATTAAAACGTCTAGTTCTTAACAAATGGTGGATCTCGTAGTGTGATACAAGATTTCCCAGACTTTGGGCTTAAGGATACTTGAGCTGTATTTTGTTATCTTCATTACCTTGTACATAATTTATTTTCAACTGTAAATAAATTACTGTGCAAAGCCACTGTACTTTTCTAGAATTGTTGTCTGTGAACAGTTAGTGTTCGTTTGTGTATAATTTTATATATTTAGAACTACTACACACACTCCCACCCCTCACCCTCACCCCCCCCCCCCCCCTCTCTCTCTCTCTCTCTCTCTCTCTCTCTCTCTCTCTCTCTCTCTCTCTCTCTCTCTCTCTCTCTCTCTCTCTCTCTCTCTCTCTCTCTCTCTCTCTCTCTCTCTCTCTCTCTCTCTCTCTCTCTCTCTCTCTCTCGTACGAGCAGGCCCAAATGTGCAGCAGGGTAAAACACCCACACACACCCCATCCCTCTCAATCCCTCTCACACCCTCTCGCACACCTCTCCCCCCCATGTTTTGTGTCGCCATCGCCAGCACGCTATTATTTATATATATATATATATATATATATGTGATATATACATATATATAATAAAAGTACCCCCCTCTCTCTCGTTGCCACACACACACACACTCTTGCCACCGAACACACACCTACACACACTTATACAACCCACATACATATGCACACATACTGACAACAACCACATCCTCACACAATTACAAATATCATACACACACCCGAACATACGCACCCATATATTTACAAGCACACACGCATACGCGCACACACACATTCAAAAAAGCACATGCACGTCCTACGCACAAGAAGAAGACGAAGAAAAAGAAAAGAAATACGACATCGACACCATCAACATCGACAAAGATGGCCAACTCACGCAAAGCCGACTCCAAATCAAGAAAAGAAATACGACATCGACATCGACACCATCAACAAAGATGGCCAACTCACGCAAAGCCGACTCCAAATCAAGGGAGGTGCCTAAGGCGTGCCCCGGCCGGCACGAAAAGGAAGTGACATGTAGCATCTCGGCTTCACAAAACAAAATACCAATTCTGGCAGCATTAAACCTCACATCGACCAATTCTGGCAGCATTAAACCTAACATCAACCACCCAAACCATCAACAAAACCCCTTGTAAATGCCCCGAACTCCACTCTTCCCTAATAACATAGCCAATGGCTAGTGGATTGTAAAAAAACTCTCCCCACCCCACTCTTTCCTCTCTCCCTATCTCTACCTTCTCTCCCTCTCTAACTCTCTTACTAGAGAGGCATCTAGACTCTCTACAATGACCAATGGATATTTGCAAGGACCATTAGGTAAGGACCACCTCTCAAGCCTATATAAAGAGGCCTCATCTATGGAGCTCATGGGACACAAGTGAAGGAAGAACACACTAGCTACATGCACTCTACATTTCATGCAACACTAAGCACATAATGCACCACTAAGCACATAATGCACCTCCCAAGCTAGGGAGCTCATGGCATCATGTTTTGTTGCAAGCATGGATATTTTAGCATTGGCAACATCATCATCATCCCATTCTCCACCAGACCATGGTTGAGTTACTAGTCATGAACACCCCATGCATATAAGGAACTCACTATCACCCCCATAACGACAACATGAGCATGCTAGGATTGAATGCACCGACACCATGCTACCCCGGGCCACTCTCAATGCTGGTGATTGACGTTGTCGGTGGCTGCATCGTCTTGATGTTTTCCTCAACTAACCTCCCATTAACGTGCTAACCTCCCACTAACTACAAAATTTACCATGCACCATATGGAGCTCACATTCCATCATGCATCCCCAGTGCCAAGAGCAAGGTTGGTAACAGTCAAGACCACCGTTCGTAAGTATCATCATCATCAATAAAAGTGTGGAATGCTGTCTCGATCTTTGAGTCCATTCTCTGTTCTCCTCAGCTTTGTTTCCCCAGATTCACGGGATATTTCATCTCTTGTATATCACTTTGCTTATGCTTCATCACGTGTAGCCTCTCCAGTCAGTCAGTATGCTCCATTCTGACCTTGTCACATATCTCTCTCGTACACACACTTCTGACCGCCGTTGACTAGGAATTTTCTACATCCGGACATTTGTTTATCACCATTTCATGTTGGTTACCTAGAGGGCATCTCACGTTTGCTACCCTAGGTCATCTATGTCTGCGTCCTAGCCGCACTTGTGCTAGGCGGTGCCCCTCTCTAGTTATAGGATTACTACTACCTTGAGATGATGCTTGGGGATGTTCAAGCTATGTGTGGTGTAGAGGCCACCCCATATGGCTTGTCCTTTTCGGCCATCATTTTCTTGGTGCCCCCACCGAGGATCCTTTCATGAAACCCTCCAGTTTACAAGACTGAAACCCCTAAACTTTTGTGGATGGATGAATGGTTAGCAGGGTTTGCTAGCTGGACGACAGAAGAAGAAGAGCTCCAAGCACAACTAGACAAACTTTGCATCTCCATCGAAGCTCGAGTGCCAGGCATAACGGTAATCGATTTGCAGTGGGAGAGTCAACCAACATGTTAAACTCAGTGGATATACATAGGCCATGTGCCGAGGAGAAGAACGAGGAAGCCAAGACCATGTCCGCAACCTATGACCAATCCTCAACAACAATATGGAGAGAGCTCTACACAATAGAGAATCAACACTATTCTACTTAGAGAATCGGGTAACTCAAGTCACCGAGGTAATTATCACAGTCAGTTTCCAAGTTGCACATGATGCTACAACACAGATAATGGAAGCACATGCTCACGCTCTCACAAGAGAGACTAGGGATCTACTGAGCTTGTTTCAAGAAAGGGCACCACCCTCTCCCACAAGTTTGGACAGTGACTAAGAACCTCTAAGCTTCACATGAATCAATACAACCTACCTCAAGGCAGATCACACATTCCGATACGAGTATGCTCAATCAAGGTAACACTGGACTAGAAGGCTCACTACCAGCACGTCATCGACACCATGCTGGGTGGGGAGCGCTTCTTTGAAGTTCTGGCGTCAGATCAGCCATTTGTCTTACCTTTGGTACAAGACAATGTACCGTTTGAGATTTTAATCTATGTTCTAGTATAAAGAGGGTATACACGCCTCCTTGTAAAGAAAAAAAAAAAAAATCTTTTGATTGCAAGCTAAGCAGTGTGTCTTCCTAGCTCTCTCTCTCAGTAATCATGGCAAGTGTAGCATTTCCAACATTTAAAGGAAAGAAGGGGGAGGATTTGGTAACATATTTCCTAGATGACTTTGAAGTAGCATGTGTAGTAAGCAACAAAGATACATATGAATCCCAGGTTAGAATCTTTAAGCATCTCATGCAGATAGAAGCTAGGTCGTGGTATAACGCACTTCCACAAGCAACTAAGGATGACTGGGAGCCCTTAAAAACTACTTTTAAGAGGCGCTTTGAGGGAGGTACCACTTCAGAGAAGCTGTGGGACAAGTTGAGAGATTTGAAGTAGGAGGGTCTTTTAGAGTATGCCACCTATGAGTCCAAGTTTGTGGATTTGTGGGAATGGTGGGTTGAGTCACTGGCAAGAGAGGAAGCTGCACATGATCTCCTAAAAAAGGACCGGTTCACGCATGGCTTGTGGCCGCTTCTCAAAGAGAAGGTGAAGGGTAGATTCTTGGCTACATACGAGTTAGCCATCAAGATTGCTCACCTTAAGGACAAGAAGCTGCGGATGAAAGCCAAAGAAACCGAGTCAATAGAAGCAAGAACATCATGTCGACCAACAACCACGACAACCACCATTCCTCCACCACCACCGGCTCCTGGGGTAAGAAATGACCATCAAGATATGTTGGCCCACGTTACTGACCAACTGCAGAATTTGTCTGTCCACTTGATATAGCAAGGAAGGAATCAGGAGAGAGTGCTACAACTGCGGAGATGATGGCCACGATATGTACTACTGTCACAAACCACGACAAAACTATAATAGAGGAGGTAAGAAAAACCAACTTTCACCCCCTAGAGAGAGAACACCTCCACCCTGAGCACTAGCCCCACCAACACAAATTCTACGTCCACCCCAGGCACCACCACAAGCACCCATTCCACCTCTTCCACCGGCACCACCACTTGATCGCATTGTAAACATCATAAGGTTAGAGGAAAAAGGAAAGGCTGTAGTAGTGGATCCACCTAGAGTAAAGGAGAGAGGTAAGGGAAAGGAGAAGGTAACCTTTGTAGAACCATTTGAAGCCATGACTGTAAAGCAAGCTAGGAGGGAGAAAGCTACACAATCTGATGATGAGAGAAGTATGAAAGGAGAGACTAGCAAGAGGCCATCAAGGCCATGACGGAAAATAGGGATCACCGACTTCTAGTTAGGGGAGAGTTCTAGGCCCTATGATCTAACATTGGATGTGGCAGAGCAAGGACCAAAGATTACATGGCCAAAGCTGTTACATCTCGCACCAAAGGTAAAGCGACAATGGTCCAAAATGGTAAGTACAAGGTGCTCCAAAGCAAAGGTAGACGGAGCAATTTCAAGTTGCAACATGGATGACATCCTTCCAATCGTCGACATCAACATAAAGGGTAAGAGGGTTGGAAACACGTACATTGATGATGGTGCACAAATTTGTGTGATAAGTGAAGCACTTGAGTTTTTGGCCGGCCATCTCTGAGCAACTAGTTGACTCTTTTAAGCTCGGCTATTTCTTTTAGCAGCTCTTCTTCTTGTTGCACTCGCATTAAAGCCAAGTCTCTGCGCTGAGACTGCTCCAGTTTAAGCTCCAGATCAAGGTCTTTGCTCTTTTTCTCTAATGCTTTTTAGACCTCGTTTGTTCCTTTGATCGAGGCTACTGCGGGATTTTGTCGTATTTGCCACAAGAAAGGTGCCTCATCATTTATTCTCTGCTCTGATTATTGCAGGGAAGCGTTTGCTATATCTAACTGTACCTGAATCTTCTGAACTGATAGGGTTGTAGTTAAAAGTTTGTTGGTAACTTCTGTCAGCTGTTCATCTTTTGCTTTGCAAGCATCTGACAACTTCGTAAGTAGGTCACCGAGCTGCTCCATCTCTTTTTGCTGTTTATTTCTTGCTAGATGATGTTATTCAGCTTCAACTTTCAATTCCTGCACTTGCCTTTGTAGATCAGTGATGACATTTAATCTGTCGTCTAACTCCCCTTGGAGTGCGTCAATCACCATCTTTAGTTCTTTAGCCTTTGTGCTGCGGCTAAGTGCTGCTATTCGGAGTCTTTCCGTCATGTCCTACATTTGATTTGCATATTCGTTGACTTGCAGGATTACCTCATCGTTAGATTGCCAATCTTCATTTTGTGCTAGCTGCTTAGATGTCTCAGCAGTCTCTTGTGTCTCTCTCAACTGCGTCATGGCGCCTGATTGTTCTTGCCCTTGAGGCTGTGGGTGGCTGATCTTCTTCTGCTGTGTCATCTTGGGGCTTCGTGGATGCTGCGGTCTTTTATTGTTGTGTAGAGGTAGAAGGAGTTTCTTTGAATTCCTGTTCTCTCGCTTGTTCAAACTTTGTGGTGTCCTCTGGTGCAGGACTCGCTGCCCTTTTTGGATATGGCTCTTGCTCTTACTCTTTGTGTTGCTCTTGTGTAGTAGCTGCCTGTTGTGCAGATTCAACTGCTTCTCTTTATTTAGACTCTGTCCCTTTTGTGGGCTCAGTTTGTGTGGCTTTATCTACTGGTGATGGTGGTGGGCTTGGCATGGGGTGATCATGCTATTTTGAAGCAGGTGAAGAAGGTTGGGGAGACATATCACCTTGATCATGCTGTGCTTCTCCTTGTGCAGTTGCTTCCTCTGCTTGCTTTTGCTGCTCCACCACCTCTTTAGCTTTCCATTTTGCTTCTTGGGCTTCTTTCAGCTTTAAAGCTTCTGCCTCTTGATACATTTTTTCCAGTAACCCTGTGGGATCTTCGGCTTGTTTCCTGGCATGGTGCTTTTTCCTTGGCCCTTTGAGTTCAATGGGTTCCCACTTTGCCGCGTCCTTGCCTTGTGCTTGGCAGTTGCATTCATAGGAATATTTTTCTCTTTTAAACCTGGCCTGTTTCTATTGCAGCTCCTCCTCATGCGGTGCCACGGCTTTTCTATTCATCTCTTCCCTTCGTGCTCTTTTTTCCTCATTATCTGAGCTTTCACTGCTATGTCATTCTGGCGAGCTCTCAACAGATTCTTCATCAGACTTGTATGTTCTCTTGGTAGATCTTGTTGCTCGAGGGGATGGTTTTGCTGACACTATCCAAGTGTTCTGATCTGGGACAGTAAGTTGTCGGCCATGCCGATAGCATGGTAGTCAATTCTGGGTAGAATCTCTGGTGCTCCCAGATATGTTATTTTTCCCTCTTTCTTGTCCCTTTCAATGTGGACAACACATACTGTGCATGGTCAATTGGTTGCCTGGTTGCTAATTTGAGAACTTGTGTAAAGGTTGTGGCAACCGCATGATTGGGTGTCGTATACCTTGGCGGTCTCTTGGCGAGGAAGTAAAAGTGCGGATGATACAATATTGCAGGCTCTTCCACTTGTTTTTGGATGAGGTCGGCAAATGTCGCAACGACTGTTTCCTTGGTGAAAGTTCCTGCCGTCTTTCTATCTCGCCCTCATGGTCATTCCCTCTGTTGGCAGTTTGAGAGCTTCTATCACTATTTCTTTTGTAATCACCACTTCAACTTTGTTCCCTTGCTGGTCAGAGATTTGAGCGGTTCCATCTTCTTTGATCATGGACAAGAGCTCATAAGCTTTTTGGAAGTCCACTCTGCATGGCTCTTATTCAAAAACATCTCTGAGTCCCAGCCTTCGATTGGCTTCTTTGGTTTTGGGCTATGCGGCAACATCATATACTTCTTTTGGTAGAAGTTGCAGTTCTACCTGATGTCCATCTTTGCTTTTAAATCTATCTGTGAACACTGTGGTGTTGTTCTCTTCCAAGCATTCTCTTCATAGATAGGTCACTTTGGTAGTTTTGACTGAACTAGGGTCCAATTGATATGGTGGTCGCTCTTGTAGCTTCTCCTTTTGCGAGAGCTTTTTCTTGGCTTTCTCTAATAGAGTGTCAAAGTTAGTAAATTTGGTAGATTCTTCCCTGAGATGTCCTTCACTTGGAAATGCTGACAAATTGAGTCCAATTTTCTTCAAATCAATTTTTGAACATGCATAGATGCATAAAAACATGTAAAGAGCAAAATTATTAAGTCCAAACAAAAAATTTGCAACAAAAGTAAATAATCACAATTATTTTACAGCTGAGTAATTTTTTATTTTTTGCAAATTTGGCATTATAGGCTTGAAGTATATACCAAATACATACTCTAAGTGAAATATGGGCTCATTTGGGTGCACAGGGTGAAAATGGTGCCAGATTTAGGCTTTAGGTTTTTGAAACAGTAGATGTAAAGAAATTTTGAGATTTTGAGCTCCAAATTTGTTCAAATTTGGCTAGTGGGCTTAGGACATCATGTACTTTGGATCTATGATGGCAAAGTTACAAATTTTTTCCATCTTGGCCAAAAAGTAAATAATCGCAATTATTAACTTTCTCATCAAAATGAACATTTTTTGGTGCAACTTGGTTCTAAGCATGATGTAGATCCTGTGTATGTAATATGAGGTGATTTGGATCAAAAAATGTGACTCATAACTCAGAAATTGGTTTGCAAGGACTTCTTTGCATTTTTTGGCAATTTTCCAAGTTATAATTGATCATTTTGGCTCATACTTGAAATTTGGCATGTAATAGGTGTGTACAAGTGATAGGTGAGGTGGTGATACAATTTTCAAGCCAAAATAGTGCAAAAGTAAATAATCGTGATTATTTACAACAGTCAACATTTTCTTGCAAAACTTGTAAATTTTGACTTGAACACATTCTATACACCTAAAACAAGTCCTGAATTGAATTTGGTAAAGTTTGGTCTTGCCGGCATCACTTTGTGCTTTGTTGACTCTGAAATCACCGATTTCTGTGACTACTCTACCTGTACAGTTGGTTAGTCACTTTTGAGGCTATGGACTTGTCCATAACATAGCCCTGAAGCAACTCATCCAAATTTGCCCCATTTGGATTCAGTTTGACCTTGTATATCGAATTTGACGCTTTATAGCCTTCGAGCCATTTTTTGCTTTTCAAGGGCTTTGCTTGATTGATTTTATGAAACCAATCATATACATTGTGTATAGACCTCATATGCAAGTTGTCTGTGGAGTCAGAATCAAATTCTGGCATCTGCCAAAAACCTAGCTTTTCTACTTGGGACCCCCCTCAACCGTTGCCGAATGGTCAAATGTTGCTATAGAAGTGTTCTATTATGCTGGGACATGCTACAGTTCAAATCTCATCCAATTTGGTTGAGCTGACAGGCCACTATGGTCAATTTTTGGTCGTAGGTCTTCATGCACTGCTCGAATTCTAGGGTTTTTTCTAGGGGTTTAAACTAGCGACCAGCCATACAAAATGAATCATTGATAAGTATAGAACTTACCCCTCATGTCTCGTGTGAGACAACGCTAAAAACAGGTGACTGTGGACTCCGAAAAATACGCGCGAAGGAGGTCGAAAGGCTCTCTCTCCAAAGGCAACAAGTGGAAATGAGGTGATTTTAGCTTACCTTGGATATCTATACCCGAAATTCTTGAACCATTGTTCCCAAAATTCCCCCGTTAGTCCTAATAGGCTGTGAAATCTATGTTAGACTCAAAAATTTTCCCAATTGGATTCCTGTAGCTCATTCTGCAAGAATTCTGCAAAAGTAGGTCTGGCCGCCTAATTTAGGCTTCCCACTTCCATCTGTCGATTTGATTGAAATTTTTTGTGCTTGTCTGCCTTGTCTTTCTGATCACCACCGTGTCTTCAGTTTTTCCATCTGAGCTCCGTTGCTATTTATTATTAAAAGTTTACCCTGTAGCTTATGAATCTTGAGGGCTTAGGATCCCCCAAGAAAAACTATCCAATGCATGTTGTAACCACTTCCCTTTTAGCGTTACTATCCCTTTGCGATATGTAAGCTCTTGATGTTTTGATTATAAGATGAATACAAATTTCCAACGATGTGTAAGCTCGTGATGCCGTAATTTCTGGAAAAAGAAGATCAATCCAACCTTCTACTTTCAAATTTTTGTAGTGCAATGAGAAGTTATTGCTGTGCATTTGACAAATAGAAAAAACAATAAATGAGACGTGCTTAAAAACTCACAAGGAATCAAGATGGGAAAGTGCAATAGATAAGCTCATAAATAATTTTGACATTTAAACTCCGAAGAAGAATAAGAAAACAAACTTAGAGTTAGCCAAGAACTCAAAGTTGGAATCTTTACTCAAGACTATCATAGATAGAAGACCCTTTGCTGAGATGTCCTTAAGAATTTAATTAAAGAGGAGAGATTGACATTTCAAGACAAGGAAGTACGGACAATACTCAAATTTTTCAGAAAAGAGTTATTTCTTCAATTAAAGCCAAAAAGGATTACAAGGGAGGCAGAAAGTAATTACAAGAGAGGCAAGAAAATTTACAGCTCATCAAGATCCTCTAATATATGGTCACATAACCACGTATCGCAAGCACCGCACATATTAGGATGCTCACCCTTTGGAATGCTTCTACGAGAAATAGCTTGAGCAATTTCTTAGTATGAGCTGAGAAAAGAAAAGGACCTCTAAGAGGAAGACTCCAGATGGTATTGAGACAAATCTTGGAATGGGGGATGAACTGCACAAGCAAGAACAACCTTGCGGAGAACCCAAGATCTCGTGTCCTTTTGACGCAATAGTATCGAGGGCCAAGTCCCAGAGCCTCTGTAACCATAGCAAGTCGGGTATTGTTGCGGAAATGGTCTCTACCCTAGAGAGTCACTCTTGTGAGATGTCGCCATGTCTTCCATATCGTCTAGCCGACACAAGAATTTGACTGAGGAAAGAGGAGATCTTTGTATCGGTCTAAGAATTGTCTTTTAACTGCCTCATTTGCACTCTGCAAGTGAGAGATGCATATAGGAAGAACCAAGTCTTCTTGCCAAGACGCCATCAAATAAGAAAATGACTAAGTTACAAGAGAGTGAAGATCGCAAAAATAGAAGGATAACAAGTGCTAATAAAGAAGGGATTACAAGTAGCTTATAAAGAGCCAGTAGCGTATTGAAGAAGCCACAAACGTGATGACTTATTCAAGAAGATAGTTTATTAAGAAAGATTTTCCCTGACTTCAATATTATATTAGCAAATTTTTGGGGATGAAGAAGTGTAAGAGAGAAGTCAAGTTGAAAGCATTAACAAGATGTTAAGTCGCACGATGTATCCAAGAAGCTTCATCAATTACGTATTTTATTCGAGTTGAGGATAAATATTTCTTCTTTTTGTTGGGGAGAGATGTTGCCTTCAATAGAATCAAAGAACTCTTGACCAACAATCTTGTCCTCATCAACCCTGACTATTTCACTCCTTAGCTCTTCTTTACCCGAAGAAGTTCAGCAAGAAATTCAGGTAGACCCCTATTTTAGACCTCTTCTTTAAGAGATTCAAGCTCGAAATCTGAGGGAGCATTTAGCTGACTATACACTAGCAGTTGGTCTTCTTTACTTCAAACAACGAATGTGCATTCCCACCAGTTGCGCACCCAGACTTTAAAGGAACCCCACGATGGGTACCATAAAATGTTTGCTACCCTCCAAAGGAATTTTTACTGGCCTAAGATGAAGAAGGACATCCTGGATTATGTTCGCAAATGCCTTACTTGCCAGAAGATCAAAGCAGAATGCGTCAAGCTACCTGGTAAGCTTCAGCCCCTAGATATTCCTCAGATGAAGTGGGAATATCTGAGTATGGACTTTGTCACTTGTCTTCCAAAGACAACTGGAAACTATGATTTTTTTTTTGTCGTAGTAGATAAGCTCACTAAGGTGGCTCATCTAATTCCAGTCAAGCAGATAGCCACTGCCATCGACATAGCCCAAGTATTTGTCAAGGAGGTAGTAAGATTACATGGAATCCCTGCAAGAATCATCAGTGATTACTTCTAAGTTTTGGCAAGCCATGTTTCGATCTCTGGGTACCCAACTGAATCTTAGCTCAGCATATCATCCAAAGATTGATGGTCGACTGAGCGAGTGAATCAAGTCATTGAAGATATGCTTCAAGCATACTGCAACCAGTAGCCCCAACAATGGATCAAGTTTCTTTCCCTAGTTGAGTTTGCTTATAACTCTTCTCCTCACCTCGGAATGTCACCCTTTAAAGCCTTGTATGGTCAGGAATGTTTAGTCTCTCTTTGGTTAACCGACCCAGCTCTTCATGTTCCTGCCGCTAAGTCTACCCTGGAAGAGATGGATCATCAAATTCTAGTCATTAGAGACAACCTAAAGAGAGCTAGTGATAGGCAGAAGAGCTACACTGATCTTCACCGCTCCGCTAGAAGCTTTAGCGAAGGCGAACAAGTTTTCCTCAGAAATAAACCCAAACGCAGCTCCTTAAAGCTAGGGAAATTTTGTAAGCTTGCATTCAGATATTGTGGACCTTTTGGAATCCTTAGAAAGATAGGAGAACAAGCGTATGAGTTAGCCTTACCGCCTCACATGTGTATTCATAATGTTTCTCATGTCAGCCTCCTTAAGAAATATGTTCCTGACCCTCTACATGTTTTGAATCATGATGACACCATTCTCGTCAGTCAGGAAGAATTTCAAATGGAACCAGAACAAGCTCTGGAAACTAAAGAGAATCAACTACGGCACATGACAATTTGAGAAGTACTAATCAAGTGGAAGGGCTATCCAGTTGAAGATGCTTCTTGGGAAGATTGGGACCAACTAATTACCCAATTTCCAAGTTTTGGAGGATGAACCCATGTAATTCATCTATTGGAATCAAATCAATATCTCCCTTTTGTCCAAACCCTTGATCATATTTTTGGTTGGTTCTTCGGAATAACTTATAATTATTCTTCAAGATATGGATGACACTTTTGATGCGGATGTAATAAATCGTCATATTTTTGGTTGGTTCTTCGGAATAACTTATAATTATTCTTCAAGATATGGATGACACTTTTGATGCGGATGTAATAAATCGTCATATTTATGGAATTCAAGCATCTCTAGTCAGTCAATTCTTTTGAGATTCAAATTGCCTATGGTGTTTTACAAGTCTAATTGTTATGATACGTGAAATATCTAAATACCAAGTGAAAGATGAGGCAATAAGCTATAGACATAAGAGAAATAAGGATGGAGAAAATAAATTGGGTACAAAAGGGAGGAGATATTGCAAGATTAATTGAAAGATCAATATGAAATCCTTAGCTGTCAAGAGCATGGTATCAATTGGATGATATCAATAGAGAAATGAGTCAACACTGAAAACGGAAAAAGTTAAAAGTCTAGGTACAAATGGTAAGATTTTTACAAAGTGTATTGAGACTAGATAGAGAGCAAAGTGAAAAAATGATTTTCAGACCTCACAAGAGAAACACAATCCGGTCACACCAAAGAAAAAATACCTAGTTGAGTAAGATTACATTCAGTAATTAAAGTAACCCCGAATCATTAAGACTTATTTATGATTAAGACTTTTGAGTCAGTGCTAAAAATGAAAGAGAAGTGTATTATTCAAGGTCCATACCAGCTTCACTGTCCTTTAATCTAAATATTCTAAAGTTACTGACCATCTTCAATCATAAGTTGACCGAAGATTGAGTCTGACTACTCTCTAAAGCATGTCCCGACCTGAGGACAGCTCTTTTTTTTTTGTTGGGGAGTTTGTAAGGTCCCTCCCTCAACCCTCGAGCCATTCAGAACTTTTTCAGCCTAGAAAATAATTTAGAAAAAGCAAGACCGACAAAGAAGTCATGCGAACAACGAGACTTTACTCCAGAATGAAAAGACAAGGATATTTCGGATAAGAAATTATGTCATCCCTATATTTTTCCAAAAAGATTAAGATTATATTTATACTTCTTCGTTAAAAGCCGCGTGAGAACTGATCTAGCTGGCAAAAAAAAGGACTAACTTGATTGGAAGATAAAGTTGAGAGATGGGAATTGAGAAGAAATTGGGGTCCAATAATAATTAAGAAGAGAATTGGGGTCCAATAGGAATTGAGGGAAAATTGGGGTCCGATAAGAATTAATAAGAGAATTGGGGTCCAATAAAAATTGAGAAGAAATTGGGGTCCAATAAGAATTTAGAGAGAATTGGGGTCCAATAGAAATTGAGAAGAAATTGGAGTCCAATAAGAATTGAGAAGAGAATTGGGGTCCAATAGGAATTGAGAAGAGAATTGGGGTCCAATAGGAATTGAGTATTCTACCCACCATTTCCTATATAAGCACCCCCTCTCCTTTGTAATTTTACACATATTGCTAAGCTACTTGCATACTTGCCATGCTCAAGATTATGCTTAAGTAAATCAAGGTTTCGATTAAACCTTGCTCTTGCTCTCTCACTCTCTTGAAGGACAAACCCTTAAGGGTTTTATGAAGAAGCTCCTCTCTCCATCCTCTTCATCCTAAATCCATTTCCTTCTTCCTTGAGCCTCACATCTCTTCAAGAAGGACTTCAACCCCACTTCCCTCTTGTTTAGAGGAGGTAATCTTCACTTCTAGTAGGATTAATTAACCTAAACCATGTGTTTTAATACTAGGAAGGTTTATGTGCGTCATATGAGGTTTTAGCTTTATGGTAACCTTAGAATTAGGGTTAAGTATTAATGGTAGTCATGCATCATTAAGTTAAGCTTCAAAGGTAGATTTGCATCCTTAAGCTAAACTTTAATGGTAACTCTGCACTTAGGTGTAAGCTTTAGTAACTACCTTGTATTTTAGGTTTAAGCTTTAAGGGTAACCTCGCAATTAGGGTTAGGTGCTAAGAGTATCTATGCATCATTAAGTTAAGCTTCAATGGTAGATTTGCATCCTTAAGCTAAGCTTTAATGGTAACTTTGCACTTAGGTGTAAGCTTTAGGGACTACCTTGTATTTTAGGTTTAAGATTTAATGGTAATCTCGTAATTAGGGTTAAGTGCTAAGAGTATCTATGCATCATTAGGTTAAGCTTCAAAGGTAGATTTGCACTCTTAAACTAAGATTTAATGGTAAATTTGCACTTAGCTGTAAGCTTTAGTGACTACCTTGTATTTTAGGTTTAAGCTTTAATGGTAACCTCACAATTAGGGTTAAGTGCTAAGAGTGTCTATGCATCATTAAATTAAGCTTCAAAGGTAGATTTGCACTCTTAAGCTAAGCTTTAAAGGTAGCTTTGCCCTTAGGTGTAAACTTTAGTGACTACCTTGTATTTTAGGTTCGAGCTTTAATGGTAACCTCGCAATTAGGGTTAAGTGCTAAGAGTATCATTAAGTTAAGCTTCAAAGGTATATTTGCACTCTTAAGCTAAGCTTTAATGGTAACTTTGCACTTAGGTGTAATCTTTAGTGACTACCTTGTATTTCAGGTTTAAGCTTTAATGCTAACCTCACAATTAGGGTTGAGTGCTAAGAGTATCTATGCATCATTAAGATAAGCTTCAAAGGTAGATTTTCATCCTTGGGTGTCTAAACTCTCTCTCTTTGCAGTGTGACACGGGGGTCAACACAGCCAAAGAGAGTGACAAACCTGCAAACTAACACTGAGGTGTGAGAGATCCACAACAACAGTGCTAGCAAAAACAACCTGCAAACTAACACTGAGGTGCGAGCAAAGCTCCACAACAACAGCGCTAACAAATAAATTTCACAGAGAAAAAAACAGAAGAAGAGATTATCTGACTGTTGTGATGGCACTGTCTCTATCGGTGCGGTTCTCTCTCTACTCTCTCTCTCTCTGTGCTCTCTCTCTCTCTCTCTCTCTCTCTCTCTCTCTCTCTCTCTGTCTCTATCATCGAAGTCGGTTTAGGGTATAAATGCAACTAAGATGCCAACTTGGCAAGCATAGAAGCAAAATATTCTTAGCAAGTACTTGGCATGAACGAGTAGATTAAAGTGCCACCCATAATGGTGTGTTGCTCATATTGTGGAAGAAAAGGTGGGCATTTTTCAAAGGATTGTCCCAAGAACCTGGACAACAAAGACATAACAACTACAAAGCGAAGCACAGAGCAAAGTAGAAATATGAATTCAATTTAAGTGCATCTAGCTTATCATTTTTTATTAATCTCTACAAAGGACAAAAGCAAAGGCAAGTATGATAAGGAAAGTAGTGATAATGACTAGGGAAGGACAATAAGAGCAGTGTGCTAGTGTGACTACATTAGCAAGGAATCTAACCTTCTAGTCAAGTGGATGTCATTGATGCCACTAACGTCAGCCAAGCAAAGGCTTGTGAGTGACAGAGAGGGGCAAACAATGCTTCCTAAAAATTATTTGGACCCATGTGTTGGAGTTCAAGTTATCGATGTTTGAACCCGTTGGGGGGGGGGGGGAGGGGGAGGAGTTCAATGCACATGCATCTGGCAAGGAACCAATGCGACGTATCTAAAACACTATAGATGTGCGCACCAATCCATTCTTGTTGTCTGGATTATGGAAGGAAGTGTTTCAAAGTTCATTATCTAGGAGATTTTGGATGTGATGTATTCACAGTTCAAGAATGGGGATTCTTGGACATAGTGTGGTCTACAGTTCAATTTTCTATGAGGCAACTGGTGCTCAAGATGGCATTCTTCTCAAGTGACACATTGATTATAGCAAATCCCCAGCATGACAACTATTGCTAGAGTGTCCATGGTAGCTTCTTCATCAACTTGGTCTCACTACTTATGTCCAGTGTCCACTATGAGTTGCAAAGAGTGTGTTAAAGTTTATAGCATCTTAAGTGAATAACACAATGTGATCACAATATTTATTTTGGCTTTAGGTATTTCTTTTACTTATTTGTCAAATCTTGGGTAGGGCAATTTGCTAAGGTAAGTATATAAGCACACCTAGCCCCAAATTGTAAAATATATTAATTCATTGCCCAGTTGGTTGGTTTAGCTCTCTCTCTCTCTCTCTCTCTCTCTCTCTCTCTCTCTCTCTCTCTCTCTCTCTCTCTCTCTCTCTCTCCCTCCCCTAGTGCAACCATTTTTTGACCTAGTAGACAGCAATTCACTCTTCTCATCATAACTTCTTCATCCAAATTCCGATTTGGGTGATCTATAGCCTCAATCAAAGAGCACCTCGCCCTCTACGCATTGATGTAAAGACATAAATTTTCAGAGTTATGGAAAGAATTTTGGTAGAAGAACCTTTTAAGTTAACAGGTTTAGGAAAGTTGACTCTCATCTCTTATTTTACATACAATGTCTTCCAACACTCACAAGGGTTCTTCTTCTTCAACAAGTTCCACAACCATTGTGGAAAATGATCCAAAATCTCCTAAGTGTGGAGATAGCAACACAAACACCCAACCAACGACATCAAAAACCATGATCATGGCGTACTTGGTATCGTTGCAAGAGACCATAAACAAACAAGGCGAAGACTTATGGGCACTGGCAATGGAGAATGGCACATTAAGGATACTTGTTGTTGAGAATGAGAATCTCAAGAGGACACTTGAGATGCAAACAACACGTTTGATGCAACTTGAAGAGGAAGTAAAGGAATCTAAATGCTCTCTTGTGGACTTAAATTCTTTTGAAGGAGCGCATGAGCAAAGTAGAGCATGACCATGTATTGAAAGAGGAGAAATTTGACACCATGAGCCGGGATGTATGTGACATGAAAAATGTATGCACAAACAAGTCTTGGGCCAATGTATGTAATAACAATGTGGTTCCTAATTCCTCACTCATGCAAGCTATCGTTCAAACAAAGAATGTTGAGAATGTGGATGTTGAGGAGTTGAAGGAATGGGAGCGACGTTCCAAGGACATTGTTATTTGTGGAATTTCCAAAGAGAAGTTAGAGACACCTCTTCTTGCCATTGTTATGAAAGATTTCTTCAAAACCCACTTCGGCATGTCCGGATTTATGGTCTATGGAGCACATACAGTGGGTAAGCAAGGAGCTGCTCCTCATTTGGGAGAACGGCCAATTGTATGCACCATGCCATATGAGACCAAACGAAAGATGATCTTTGATAATAGCTGGATCTATTTAAGGGATACAAAACATTTTTTAAATGAAGATTGCACTATTAAGCAACAAAATATGCGTTGCAAGTCATATGAGGAAAAGAATAAGAAAAACAAGGAGATCTCTCACGAAGAAAATGTACCCAAGAAGGAGGCAAGTCCCCCGAACAAAGAGGGATGCGTGACCTATGAGACCGAGTAACAATTGAAAATATTCTTTTGGAATTGTAATGGATACCCATGGAATGCGGGGGTTGGCATTGATGAACTAACAAGCAAAGCTGATGTTGTACTTCTTGTTGAAACTTGGGATCATGATACATAAAGGATTAACGGCTTGGAGGATTACAATGTACATTCATTGATGTGGTCAAAGAATCTCAAGCAACAAAGAGGGCAAGGAGGGGTAGCATGAAATATTCTACTATATTTTGGTGAGCGAGGAGTGCATGCTGGAATCGGGGACTAGAGACAAAGTACACCATCAAACACTTTGGAAACAATTCCCATGCTGCCAAATCTCACCCCTCAAACTAGAGCTCAATTCAAGCGAGATTATCCATGGACAGCCCATGAAAATATCAGCATCAATATTCCTCCTTTCACCAAAGCATCTGATATATATAGTCTCTCATATATTCTTAAATGCTTGGTTGCACGTATTCCACAACCCTCTGAGGTTCTCAAGCGTGATTTTTTGTGAAATTTAAAAAAACATCTTGCTAGTGGAAAATTCTCCAAACCCTTATATAGGCCTAAAATATGGGATTTAAGTCTTTGTTTGAATGGAGCCCATAATGTTGGCTATCATGTTGTAACCGAATCTGGCTTGAGGCCTGTTGATGATTAGACCAGTAATAATATTTTTTTCATTAATGCTAAGCAATGTGTGGTGATATTTCAAACTAGATCTTTAATCGTATTTTCACTTACATCTTTAAAGTTCTTCAAGTTAGGGTTTTAAAGTCTTCAAGTTGGATCACTGAAATCCTCTAAACCATCTCTCTTTTCTAAGTGCTAAGACTTCTCTCGTTAAAGTTTATTGTGTTGCATTTCAAGTATGGAAGATATTGCTCCCAACCAGAATGCACAACAGCCTAATGATCCTTTGCTTAATCATGCATTGTCACAACAAATTTACAAAGAGGAAGAGATTCGGGTAGCTCAAGGGAATCTTAGCATTTTGGCTGCGTCCTAAGAAGACGAATCATAACTTCAAGGGGAAAAACTGAATTACAGGCAATGCAAACAGCTATGCCCAAATCATTTTGTACACAATATATTATTTCTAGTTAGTGGAAATGCTAAGACTTCCGCTCCCTTGAACGTTTTAGATTTGCAATACACTGTCCTCGCGAGAAATATCATTTCAAAATTTATCCAAGTATACAGATCAGCACCACGTAATAATCAAGTGGCAATTTACTTTGTGCAACAATGCTATTGTTATTATGTATTGCGGCTCAAAGTAGATTGGAGCGATCGCCCCACTAAAGGAGGCATCGACAAAGGACGCCTAGTCGAGAAGACTCATGCACGGGAGGCCAATCAAGAAGACCCTTCTCGCAAAAGAGGCTACACATACTTGCCTGAAGAAATCGCAGTCATTGAGCAGATTGCAACCCAAGGCGTGGATTTGGCAAGTCAAGGAGAGACCCCAGCCATGCTGCGCGCTCGTATAGCAGAGCTAAAAAGAAAGTTGGCATGGTACAAGGCAAGATATGGGCCTGTTATATCGCAGAAGAGATAGGCAATGCGGGTCCAAGTGATTCATTCGGCAATTTAAAATTTTGAGTATCTAATCTTTTAGGGGATCCAACCCATGATTTAACTTAAATCTCCCAAACAATGCTAAGCTCTTTTTGTATCTTAAAATTAAAACCTCTTTTTGATATGTAAATATCTATTTGTTGGAACAAATAAACATGTCGGATGTTGTTGCAATTGTGTAAGCTTTATTCTCTCTCCCTCCCTCTTTCTGACAATGATAGAAAGAAGATGGAAAGAAAGAGAGACAATGAGAGATGAAGAGAGAGAGAGAGAGAGAGAGAGAGAGAGAGAGAGAGAGAGAGAGAGAGAGAGATTGTGAAGCTAAACTCCACATAAATTTTGCATTACAAAATTAATTGAGAACATAGTACAAACTTTATAGCTCATCCGTCCCCTCAATTACTGGCACCATGTCATCAATTTCTTCGACATCTGAACATTCCAGATCATTATCTTTCGGGTTCCATTCCATTTCATCATTGGAGTTGAGCTCATTTGCAATTGCTTCGTGTGTTTGAAAGCGCCCAAAGCTTTCTTCTGTGGCACGTGTCGCTAACTTTGCTGGCTTATACATATGTCACATGTTACAAAATACATACACCAAGTCCAAGCTCGTTTAGGACTTGATCGATTTTGTTTTCTAGTATGTACAAAAGCAAACAAAGACCAGTTTCTTTCACATCTACCACTTGAGGCAGCAACAGACAATACTCTCACAGCCACATGTTGAAATTCCACTTTTTCTCCATCGTACTCTTTCCACCAAACTGGTGCGCTCATCGTCTTGATACCATCTAAATGCCAAGGATCCCCAAACATTTCTTCTCTGCTAGTATATGCCGTGTTTTGTGTGTATGCCACTTGTCTATCCACATTGCCGAATAGTTGGGCACACACTTTCTTGAAATCACTAATCACTCCATTGTTTGAAGATTGATTGTGCATCTAGAACTTGGGATCTAAGACAAACTCTGCTCCATGTAAAGGAGTATGTAGTTTTGTGGTACCTGATTATAATAAGATGCGTACAAAATATTTAGATAAAGTGAAAACTACATCAAAGAATATTTTAAAGTGCACAGGTCTTGATTATGTGCCACAGAATGGATGTACAATCGCTCTAGATGGTTGGACAAATTGTTAGAAGAAACCATTGATTAATGTGATGTTGATTTGTCCAAGAGGTTCCATCTTTCTTGAAGAAATCGATACATCCCTGAAAGAGAAAACTAGTGGATATCTTGTTGGTGTATATGAGCAGCCATTGTTTATCAAATGCCTGATGCAAAGTAGGACCACTTGGTGCAGGTTCTCCTCCAGTCCATGCTTCAGTTCAGCTTATGTTAGCAGAGCTTGCGGTAGGATTAGAGCTACAAGCCCCAACAAAAGATGAATGACACTCTCCTTGACCTTGAGCAGGGTCAAGGGAGGGTTTTGATCATTCTTGAGTGTCATCTCCACGTCCCTAACCATAGATGGAGCCATCATTTTGGGACCTCCTTTTTTTTGCCCTCAAGATGTACTCTCTTTTCCCTGAGCGCCCACTTGGGAAATTTTTCATCAATACCTCTTCAACGGTTTTTGCAAGCTGTCACGTTTCCAGGAACTTTGAACACATGTTCTTTTATCCTGTGAGCATTTTCGCTAAAATTATGGCCGCAGGTCGCCTTACACCTCAACTTTGATGTAGTCTTTTCACTGATCAGTTCATCTATGTAGTTCCACTCATATCCTTTCACCATCTTCTTAAGATCTGCAAACTCAAACATGACTAATTATTAAATACACATCTAAAATCAAACTCTAATACCATTTACATTACTTTAATCGTCAACGTTTTCAAAGAAAACATAAATTTTCAACCTCTTCAAATTATAAATACCAAATTTTTTTTTTTCAAGTGTGAGCTTTCACTTTATACCTGAATCATGATAAATAAATCACTTTGTCTATCTCAATAACTTCCAAGTGTGAGTAAACTCTACACAGAGCAAGATATCTTTAAAAAAACTACCTAAATTACCTCCAAGTGTGAGTGTAGCTCTACACATGGCAAGCAATCAAATTCACTACTTATCTAAATCTCTTTAGGTGTGAGAATACCTCTACACAAAGCAAGAGATTATTATTTAATCTACCTAAATTGTTTGTAGTGTGAATATTACTCTACACATGATAGACAATCATTAGATAAATCTAACCTAAGTTAGTTCCAGGTGTGAACATAGTTACAAGTAACTCCTAACTTTAACTATCTAACTTAAGTTAGTTTTAAGTGTGAACATAGTTCAACACAAAGCCAATAACAACTAACTTTAACTATCTTAAATCACTTCCAAGTGTGAGTTTCCTCTACACAAGGCAAGTAATCACTAATCACTTTACTTAATTTACCTCCCAATGTAAGATATACTTCACACAGAGTAGATAAAGACTAAACTCAAAACTCCAAAGCCTAAAAAAAACTACATTTAACTAATTTAACTTTTTATCCTAAGCTCTAAATTTTTACTAAAAAAATTATATAACTAAACTTAAAATGATTTTTTAATATTTTTTTGATGTTGTAAAGCTCACCTATAGATGCGAAAAGGGGGAAGAGAGATCAATAGAATGAGGATAACATTTCGTTTTCACAGTATATAGAGGGCTATGTTTTGATCAAAATATTTATTTCAATCGAAATAGTATTTTGATCAAAATTCTAAGAAATTATACGATACGGTGTTTTTGATAATGTGGCACCGTATAATACGACCAAATAAAGATATGTGTCGTATAATATACCCTTTTAAAATGTATTATACGTACACTGTATAACGTACAATGCAACTTAGATTGGCATCCTCTTTTAGAATGCCTAGCATTAGGCTACATATTCCTCCATCTTGACCTTTATACTGCTTTTGATTTGGTTCTTTGATTAGACTTTCTTCTATTGGTTGATCTATTGCATTTTCTAGTTGTGGCTCTCGAATGAAAACTTGACCATTGTAGTCTATGCACAATGATCCTGATTGCATACGTACCAGCTATATGATTTGTTGGCTTGTGAATTTTTGTGGATATATACTTGGGTCAATTCTTTTAAACATCTGTCTCTTTGAGCTTAAAATACTTGGCTCCACTGAAATCTATGAACGTTTGGGAGTTCTCCAGATCTGGCTTTACTCCGATTAGAAGGATCTTGGCTCTTGAGCTACTTTTACTGCTCATTAGATACCTATGGCCTTCTAAATGTAAGTGTGATTGCATCTAGAGTGAAAATCCACACTTTGCATCCATTGAAAATAGCCCGAGCTTCTTGGCCCTACCCAAGTTGGACATATCCCGCACTCAGTGCATTCCAAGAGACGACATCCCGAACAGGATGCTCCTCAAACACTTTTTGTGCTTTATGAAGTGCACCACATTTTGCATACATGTCAACCAAGGCAATGCCAAGTGTATGTGATTGCATATGGAGAGATGCTCTTGCTTCGAGTCTATTGAAAACAACCCAGAGCTTCTTGGCCTTGCTCAAGTTGGGCATATCCCACAATCAATGCATTCTAAGAGACGACATCTCGAATAGGAAGCTTATGAAGTACACCACATTTGGCATACGTGTCAACCAAGGAAGTGCCAAGCACGATGTTTTCTTTCAAGAATCACTGACTAACAATATCATTGTTCATTCTGTTGGCCATATCACTATCTTGGACATATCCCATAATCACTACATTACAAGAGAAAACATCCCAGATAGAAAGCTTCTCAAGCACTTTTTGTGCTTCATGAAGTGCACAACATGTGGTGTACATGATGTACGAGACTGTATTTGGAGAGATGTGGAATACATGATGTACATATGGCTGCACCAGTTGTAGGCCACAAGCCTCTCAAAGGCATCTTCAGTGGTGCAATGCAAAGATGATTATGGGGTCAAAGATGAGAGAGAGAGAGATAGAGATAGATAGAGAGAGAGAGAGAGAGAGAGAGAGAGAGAGAGAGAGAGAGAGAGAGAGAGAGAGATAGAGAGAGAGATAGATAGAGAGAGAGAGAGATAGAGATAGATAGAGAGAGAGAGAGAGAGAGAGAGAGAGAGAGAGAGAGAGAGAGAGAGAGAGAGAGAGAGAGAGATAGAGATAGATAGATAGATAGATAGAGAGAGAGAGAGAGAGAGAGAGAGAGAGAGAGAGAGTTCTCATTCCTGGGATTAGGTTAGAACTTGGAAGATTGCTTCTGACCATGTATAGCAGTGGTTGAGCACGCATGGAGAGAGAATCCCCTACACTTTGATAATTCTTACTTCATGCAGAGGGTTTGATTCAGCTTCCATGTGAGAAGGATGGAGAACCATTCTCAGGCCTTGTTCGTATCTCTTTGTACTATAGGGGAGAGAGAGAGAGAGAGAGAGAGAGAGAGAGAGAGAGAGAGAGAGAGAGAGAGAGAGAGAGAGAGAGAGAGAGAGAGAGAGAGAGAGAGATGTAATTATTGTCCACAGAGGTTAGATATGACCCATGGGACCAAAAACAAAATATTCCATGTGTTCTTTCGGGATGGAAGCGCTAGATACATATCAGTTAGGGACTGAGGGTCCATCAGGGGTAAAGGAGACGGGAAAGGATGAGAACAAAATAAAATAAAACCTAGGGGGGGTCATGTGTGGGGAGAGATGGCTTGGGAGTTTGAAACTCCTGAATGATGGCTTTCCCGCCACGATAGACTGCCCATTTACCTTGTTTACGAGCTTCATGCATCTTTTTGAGCTCGCTTGCTTTACGCTTGAGTTGATTTGTAGTCAATTCCTCGGCCCTTGAGATGATAGGATTGACGTAGCAACCTCATTCGTTCTTCTTTGTTCTTGAAAGTGAGGATGCATTGGCCATGGGGCACACACCTATGTGTGTCGTTGATCCAGGAGATAGTGTCGGACTCATTCGTTCTTCTTTGTTCTTGAAAGTGAGGATGCATTGGCCATGGGGCACACACCTATGTGTGTCGTTGATCCAGGAGATAGTGTCGGACTCAATGTTGATTGGTTGAAGAAAGTTATTGAGCTTGATGATGGATTCTTCGAGAGTATCCTCCTCGGTGCACCATGGCGAGGAGAGTCCTCCAATCCTAATCTGTAGGGCAAGGGATTCTTGTATCCGACATTCTTGTAAGGCTTCTTGTATTTTGCTGTCAATCTTCTTGTGGGCTGCCTCAGTGGCTTTTTTTTGGGTTGTCCTGACAGTCTCAATGAGTGAAGCTTCGACTTCCAGTTTCTTTGCGAGCAAATTTTCACTCTCTTTAGCCTTTGTGTCCTCGAGCTTAATCAAGCGTTTTTTCAGTTCAACATTCTCCAAAGAAAGTTCCTGGATCTGGGCCTCTAAAGATGTGATCCTTGCATCTTGGCGAGCGGTAGGATCCTTCTGAGGCACATCTGCCACAACAAGAAAACTCTTGCGTGTGCCAAAAATTGGTGTGCTGAAAGAAGTCATGGCTATGTGGAAACCTTTGGGTCTATGGCCAGGCTCTGCTTTGTGACAAAAACCCAATGTGAGACCTCACTCTTGCAGACATTCAAAAAAAACTTTAATGCTTAAGTTGTTAAGTGGAGACGAAGAGACGAAGAGCTACCGACTGCCGACCCCCTGGTGACCTATGCAGTTAGCAAGCTAGACATGTCAACAAGACGGATCTGCAGACTCCCGGCCCCCTATTGACCCCTGGCGCAACACATAGCTACAAAGCGCTGTTTTGAGCTACTGTCCGAGGTCGAGGGAGGCCATTATTGCAGTACCGAGATACTGCCTCGGGTATCAAGATGCTGTAGGGTCACGACAGGAAGCCAAGGCTGAGGGTTCAAAGAGAGAGAGAGACTCTACCTTGGCCTCCTCCGTGTAGCTCCGTCTCCTACTGCTTTGCTTCGTCTTCCAAACGGGTAATGCAGAGGGCTTAGGGTGCTTCGTCTACCAAATGGGTGCTGCAGCTATGCTTCGAACACTGCTGGTTTGCTGTACCGACTGTTGCTGCTTCGGCTTGGACAAGGGACAACATTCAGGCATTAACGCCCCCCACAGGGCCGCCCTCGCCCAGGGGGGACGTGCAGGGACAAAGACTAGGGCTAAGGGTCGCGAGGGCTTAGGGTGAGAGAGAGAGAGAGAGAGAGAGAGAGAGAGAGAGAGAGAGAGAGAGAGAGAGAGAGAGAGAGAGTTCTATTATTGTCCTCGGAGGTCAAATATGACCTATGGGACCAAATGAACATGTCACGTGGTGTGAGTGGAGGTCATAAGTGACTTTTGAATCTCAAAAATGGTTGAAATGAGTGTCACACTAGAGAGTCCACATCGTGGTTGGGAGAGGAAGGTATGTAGGGAGAGCTCATGGATGAATATATGGGGAAAAGAGGACCTAATGTGGTCAAAAGCTGAGAACTCAAGTAGTGTGTGGTACTCACTCTCTCGCACTTGACGAGGGCATAAGGTGGAAAGTCGATGAGACTCCTTGCTAGTGCCCCAACATCCTGTCTCGCAACGTAGAGAATGGAAGCTAAGCCAAATGGAGGCAATGGTGCGGACCGCACTCAATGGGATGGGCTCAAGGATATAGGGATGGGACGAAGAGAGATTTGTAGTTTGGGGCAATGTGTGTGGTGTAATGGCTGAAGCGAGAACCTCTCGATTTCTCCCAAGCCATGCTACATTGGCATTGTAAGAAGGCCTCATTAACTTGGGAGTCGATCGACGCATCCTTGACCAAGTGACATGCATCCCATCTTCCAAACCATTTCTTGATATCAAGCTTCCACCCCAAACTTAGTATTTTGCTCTTGCATGTCTTTTGGACCTTTTGACTTGCTTCATATGCAATTTTAGGAAGTCAATACAAAGGGCTACGTTGTGTCTTAAGCATGTACTCCACAACCCTTTGCATGCCCAAGACCTCAATGGGAAGCGATCCAGACTCAATAAGTAAGAGCATGTAGGGTGTTTGTGTCTTGACTTGGAGAAAGTTGGTGGAAAAACGCTTTTGGACATTCTCAAACTCTTTCCAAGTAGACTTCCCGATGCTACCACCCCACACCTCCACTCGATAGAAGCACCGATGTCACCAATGTGTCAAAGAGGTACTTTTTGAGAGGCCAACATTTGATCTCTCTAGCATTGCACATGTTCTCAAATGCATAATAAGCCCTCTTTCCGGCTTCCAAGCGACACATTGTGCAATCCTTCCATTTATGATTGGATGGAACCTCAAGGACAAGGTACTTGAAGCTATCTACCACTTCAAGTTGCTCATTGTTGTATACAATGCATGGATTTTCGTCATTGAGGGTCTTTACAAGCATAACCTTGGTTGCTATGTAGGCAAAAGCGTTCCAAGACACTCATAAGCTTTTGTGCATCTTCTAAGGTATGTGCCAAGAGTACTACATCATTGACATAAAGCAAAAGCATGATCACCGCATTTCCGCTCTTAACCTCTTCTATGCCTTCTTGTTGCATAAAATCAAGAACCATGCATTCCAATTCATCAATGAGTAGCCCAAAGAGGGTTGGGGAAAGTGGGCATCCTTGTTTGACACCAATGGTTCTTGCAAAAAATTCTGAATTTCCATATCCCATATGTAGTTGACATATCACTTTTTGGTAGATGCGAAAGACTGCATGCATAAATTCTCTTGGCACTTGAAGGCTTTGCATATGTCTCCAAAGATTTCCTTGCGGTACCATGTCAAAAGCTTTCTTGAAATCCACAAAGCAACAATACAACTTTTTTCCTTTCAATCGAGACGCTTCCATAAGAACTCAAAGAGTGACAAGGTGATCAATAGTGCTATGATGCTTTCAAAAACCTGCTTGGCCAAGTGCACGTTTGCCGTTTTTTTCAGCCCACTCACTTCTTCATCTCCATGATACATCCAAATAATTTTGCCATCAAAGAACCAACCATTATAGTGCGATAGTTGTTCACATCTCCTCCTTTGTTTTAAGGTTTGATCCAATTTGCACTCCAATCATGAGGCATGCCATGATGAAGTGCAAGGTTAAACATATCGCGTATCCAGTATCATGTTTTCTTGCTTGTCCATTTAATCATTTCAGCCTTGACACCTTGAAGGTCCCCTGGCTTGCGAGTAGCAAGTTTCTCAAGCGCGCGGCATACATCTTCAATGGTAAAGAAGGGAGGCATAAACGGAAGGGAGCTGAAACACTCCATCTTACTAAACATTGGGTTGCTCATAGAGGTTCTTGCAATGCATATACATATCCTCAAGATTCAAGTCATCAAAGATCTCAACACGCTTGCCTTTTAAATTTTGCCAAAACTTGCCACATGCATGTACTTTCTCTTGCGCTAAAAAAAGTTGTTTTTTGACTTCCTACCTTCTCTTTGTTTGAACAAGTGCTTTGTATGTGTGTGAACGTTCCAAGTAAACTTCTTGTCTTTGCTTGCATCCAACCTTAGCAAGTGTTTTTGGGCTTGACTGCATTCCATGTCAAACCATTTCTTCTTGGTGCTACCCTTCTTAGACCTTTTGCAAGACATGTGTTTCACCGAAAAGTTTTTCTTCACACACAAGAAAATTACTTCTTTGAAAACTTTCCACTTGCATTCTAATGTTGGGCTCTCTTGATGCTCTGACATGCTTTACATTTGGTCCACCAAATCAGCAGATATAAGTGCTCGTTTGAAGTCTAGATGTAGGTACAAATGATTCACATCATGATTGGAGGCTACATTCTCGAGTCTTTTACCACCACACTTGAGGTCAATACATAACATCCTATGATCCAATTCCGGATTCCATTCACCAAGTATAAAGCTTTGTATGCATTCTAGAGTGGCTTCTAAAAAAAACATATAGTCAATCACACTATCACCATTGTGCTTTCTACATCTAAAGTCATTGGTGCCTTGCCATAAAGATACACCATTTGCAATGAGCATTCCGGTACTATTGCACATATGTAGAAGTGAATTTCCATAGTGATCCAGTTTTTGCATCATTAAAACTTAGATTGTACATGTATGAGTCATCCATTCTTCTTGAGACATGCGGCATGTTGACTTGTTGTGTGTCGTGTGTTGTAACGTATTTGTGCGAGCATTCATGTCTCCAAAGACAATGACTTCACCCTGGTCTTTGTAATGAGCAATGTTTTCCTCTATTTTAACAAAGGGCTCATCTCTATCCATATCCAAGTGAGCATAAAAGTTGGAGTCATAGTGAGGAATGTAGCAACTAGCCACAAACATGAATTGACCATTTGGTGGGCTGATTTTCAGCCATAAGTAGTGTTTATACTTATCTTCTTTGACAATGGAAACATCTTTCAAACCCTTTTTTATCATGCATGCTACACCTCCTTGGCCTCTACGTTGCTTTGTATTTTTGGCCCACATCAAAGAATGCACATCGTATTTGTCAAATCCAAGAATTCGTTGCGCATCATGCTCCCATGTTTTGACAAGAAGTATCACATCGGAGTCATTGGTAACCTCATCAATGCCAATTCCCGCATTCCATGGATATCTGTTACAATTCCAAAAGCTTATTTGCAAGGGTGAGTTGGTCTCATAGATCATGTGTCCCTATTTGTTGGGTGGACTTGCATCCTCCTCAAGTGAGTTTTCTTCTTGAGATGACACCTTAACCTTCTTGCTTCTTTCCTTATATGCTTTGCGACGTATATTTTGTTGCATAAGAGTGCAATCCTCATATACATTACAACCCGTTCCTTTGAGGTAGATCCAACTATTGTCAAGGATGATCTTTCTCTTTACCTCATTAGCCATGGTACATACAATAGGTCTTTCTCTTAAGCAAGGGACTCCTTGTCTTCCAAGTCGATGTGCACCATATGCCATGATTCCACAAATGACGATGTTCTTTGAGCGTTTTTGCTGTTCTTGCAATTTTTGAGTGTCCACGTTCTCTACATTCTTTGCTTGGACCACGGCTTGCGTGATAGGAGATGTAGAAACCACATTATCCTTACATATATCAGCCCATGATTTGGATGCATTTCTCATCTCACATACATCATGTCGTATTGTATCTATTGTTTCCTCTTTCAATACATGATCACTCTCAACTTTGCTCAAGCACTCTTTCAATACAGTCATGTCAACAAGAGAGCGCTTACATTCTTGAACTTCATTCGCAAGATGCATCAAGCGTGTTGTTTGCATTTCAAGAACCTTCTTGAGGTGCTCATTCTCCACAACAAGAACTCTTAAAGAGGCATTCTTGTTGGAATTAGGGTTACAGAGAAACGCACACAGCTTGGAGAAGACGAAGGAAGTTCAAGGCACACAATAGAGAGTGTGTTAGTGTGCAATGGAGAGATAGATAGCCCAAAGAGTGATGGGTGTATATAAAATACACGAGGAAAAAGGCCTCCTAAAGAGGGAAAAAATGCCTTGGCGGCCCTAGTGTGTTCACACACATCACTACCACATGTATATGGTAACAAATCCCCCCCTGGAATGATGCAGCGAATGAGAGCTGGCACATGAGTAAAGGGAAGTGCAATGTCCTAAGGACATGATCAATCCACAAAGGGGAGCAAGCCCAAAGCTTTACAGAAAGCTTCAAGCTTCTCACGAGAAAAAGTCTTTGTGAAAAGATCTGCAAGGTTGTCATGTGTTGGCACATAAGCCAAGCTGTTCTCTCCTGTTGAGAGCCTCTCCCTGACATAGTCGTAATGCACCTCAATGTGCTTTGTGCGAGCATGAAAAACTGGGTTCCTTGCAACTGCCAATGCGCTCTGACTCTCAGTGTAGATAGTGTTGGCAATGTCCTGTCCAACACCCAAATCATCCATAAGGCGTCTGAGCCATACACACTCAATCGTAGCTGTGAAGACTGCCCTGTACTCACCCTCACAGCTCGAAGTGGCCACAGTAGGTTGCTTCTTGCTCAACCATGATATACATGAACTGCAAAGCATGAAACAAAAACCACTTGTGGACACTCGTGTGTCAAAACAACCAGCCCAATCTGATTCCCAAAAAGCATGTAAGTCTGGCGGCAATGACCCCCCTTGGGATAAAACAAGCCAAGATGTAAAGTGCCACTAAGGTAGCAAAAAATCCTCTTGACAGCCTGCCAATGCTTAGACCCTGGGCTATGCATAAATTTGCTGATCTGTGAGACTGCAAATTGAATATCCGGCCTCATGTTGCATACATAAATGAGGCATCCAGCAGCAGTTTGGTAAAGAGTGACATCAGCAAGATCGCCAGCATCATGTAGACTCAAATTCAAAATTGTTTCCATAGGAGTGGCAATAGGTTTGCAATCCTCAAGTCCAAACTTACATAGCAATGTCTCTATGTAACTTTTCTAACACAAGGCAATACCACCATCACACACTGCTTAAACCCTCATGTTGCATACATAAATGAGGCATCCAACAACAGTTTGGTAAAGAGTGACATCAGCAAGATCGCCAGCATCATGTAGACTCAACTTCAAACTTGTTTCCATAGGAGTGGCAATAGGTTTGCAATCCTCAAGTACAAACTTACATAGCAATGTCTCTATGTAACTTTTCTAACACAAGGCAATACCACCATCACACACTGCTTAAACTGTATACCCAAGTAATGATACAATATTCCCATATCTTTCATGTTGAAAGTAGCATTCAAATCAGCCTTGAATTCAGAAATATGTCTCTCATTTGGTCCAGTGATCAGCAAATCATCTACATAAAGAACCACAATGATAAGTACATCACCCTCACGCTTTACATACAATGTGCTTTCTATTGGACTGTTACGAAAGCCTTGTTTGACCAAGTGAGTGCCAGATTTAGCACGAGGAGATTTCTTCAATCCATACAAAGCCTTCTTACATCTGCACACTTTGTCCTCTTGTCCTTTCTTGACAAAACCGTGAGGCTGCATTACATAAACTTCCTCAAATATGTCACCATTCAAGAAAGCAGTAACGATGTCTTATTGATGTACATCCCAACCAAAATGAGCTGCCAATGCACATAGAAAATGCACAGTAGTCATACGACAAGTGGGAGCAAAAGTCTCGTCATAATCTATGCCTTTTTGCTGTGCATAACCCTTTGCAACAAGTGGAGCCTTATGGCGATCGATCTCACCATCCGACTTGTGTTTCAACTTGTAAACCCACTTCGTACCAATGGCCTTTTTGCTAGGAGGCAAATCACATAAAGTCCATGTGTCATTTTCTATAAGTGCATCATATTTTGATTGCATGGCAGCCATCCAATTTTTTGAATTCTGTGCTTCATCAAAAGATAGAAGGTTCCTCAACATCATGTAAGCTAGACACAGCCAAAGCATAACAATCTGATGCATAAGATGCATGGCGAGAGCCTGAACGAGTATGACTAGACAGAGGTGCATCCAATTTACTGTCACACAATGTATGCACCAGCCATTTTGGCATACCTCTAGCCTGCTCATTTTCAGGCCTTTCCTCATCAAGTACATCATGTACATCTGCCTCGGTAATAGGCTGATTTGTAACATTTTCAAAAACCCTCATAGGTTGTGCATTTGCCTCATTGGAATTTACGTCTGAATTTCCACCACTGAAAAGAGGCAACAAAGTGTCATAAATGTCCTGTGAGCTTACATTACTATCTCTAGTACATGACAGTAAGGGCTGAACAGAATCGTCCACAAACACTACATCCCATGAAACCAGAATACGCTTTGTTTGTGGATGATACAACCTGTAACCTTTGCTTTCAGCACTATAACCAACAAAAATACATTCGACAGCCTTATCATCCAATTTTTTGCGTTGTGTTTGTGGCACCAAAGCATATGCCAAACAGCCAAAAACACGCATGTGCCCAATAGAAGGGTTTCTATCATGCCATGCTTCATATGGAGTAATGGACTACCAAGCTTTTGTAGGACACCTGTTTAGTACATAAGTGGCACACATGATGGCCTCAAGCCAAAAAGAATGCGGCAAAGCTTGACTTTTGACCATACATCATGCCATTTTCGTAAGTGACCTGTTTTTCCTCTTAGCAACACCATTTTGCCGAGGTGTATAAGGCACTGTGCATTGGTGTTTTATCCCACGACTAGCCAGAAATGCATTAAATTCATGAGACATATACTCCCCCCCTCGATCGGAACGGAGGGTGCCCATAGTACATTTCGAGACATTTTCAGTCATAGGGCCAAAAATTGTTTGAAGCACATAAAAACTTTGGACTTCACTTTAAGCGCAAATACCCATGCATGCCTGGAGTAATAATCAATTAAAGTAACGAAGTAAAGGTAATTGCCCAAGGATGGAGTTTGCATGGGTCCACAAACATCACTATGCAGGACAAACTGCAACCTGCATGTGGCCCTAACTGAACCATCCTTTGGAAACTTCAAACACTGCATCTTACCCAAAATACAGCCTTCACAAACATGTTTGGCAGGTGCTTCAAGAGGTGGCAAAGAAGCAACCATATCAGATTTCTACAAATGCAGCAAACTGACAAAATTCAAATGACCAAAACGTGCATGCCAAAGTTTTGCATCTGAAATAGCCCTTGAGTCTGCAACTGCATTTTGCAAATTTTGTCCACACTTGTCATACAAAGTGAGCTTATACAACCCACGGCACAAAAGCCCAGATGCAACAATTTCATCACCAAAACTGAGATCATGAACGGTACATCTGTCATCCACAAATTTGACTACAAGTCCAAGTCTAGTAAGTGCAGATACAGACAAAATATTCTTCTTGATCCCAGGTACATAAAGTGCATCAACAAGTGTGAAAGAACTACCATTTGCAGCAGTAAGCACAATCTTTCCAACTCCCTAAACCGGATAAGAGGCATTGTTGGCACAAGTGATTGAATTCCCATGAGGGACAGACTTGAGAGAGGTGAAAAATTCATGATGTGAGGTAATGTGCTTTGTAGCACCACTGTCAAAATTACCACACATGTGAATCTGCAACAACTGACATGCATGCATCATGGACAATAGGATTGTAATTGCACTCTGCACTAAAAGCCCATTCTGCATCAACATCAGCATCACAGTCTCCTTTCACAAAAGACTCAACAATGGTTGCATTTGTAGTGGGACCAGCATTTGCAGTGGAACCACCCTCTTTCTTCTTAGCCTCTTTGGCCTTCAACTTAGGCCACTGCTTGATCAAGTGATCATAACGCATCTTCTTTTTGCCCTTATCACCAGAATTGTACAAGGGAACTGTCTGAAATGACTTCACCTACAAAAATAAGTTTCTCATTGATATCCTTGACACCAGCAAGGAAAGTTTCCATATCATTTTCCTCATGCATAATCTTCGACTCCAGCTCTTTATGCAGCAAAGCAATTTTAGCCTCATTACGACTTGCATAAAGACTAGCCAAATTATCCCAAGCCTGTTTTGCAGATTTTGCTGAACGAATGTGAGGAACAATGGTGCGCTTCACAGACAACGCAATCAATGCATGAGCCTATGCATCCTTTACATCCCAACGAGATTGTTCTCCCGTAGGTAAAACAACTCTAATAGCAGCAAGACTTGCCATATCCTCAACATCGCCTATATCCACAGAACAAGGACGTACATCAATGCCCTACACAATATTCCAGATGCCCTTTGACACAAGGACATGTTGCATCATGTAAGCCCACATAGGGTAATTGTCTCCATCCAATTTATCTTCAGCAGCAAACATCTTGAACACATATGTGTTGTTGCCAGCCATGGTAAATGTTGCACCTGATGTGAAAACTGCCCGAAAAGAGAAGAAACAAAGTGGGAACAACACGTGCTATATAGCACAAACCGTAGAAGACTGTAAGGCACCTGATGTTATACAAAAAACAACACTGACAAAATTTTTGCACAAAATGACGAAATAGCCTATGCAGTACTGCATGTAGTGGAAACGGAGGTGGAAATGAGCCCAAATCAGAAATCTGAGCAGACCGAGCTCTACAAGCCATCCCAAAATTTTTTTCGACCTATGAATGCTCGCAAAAGCTCACTGAAATTGGAGAAAATGAGAAGGCGTGCGCTGGAGCTGCTGGCGACTAAGCCCGGGAGGATGCAACTTGCTCTGATACCAATTGTTGAAATTAGGGTTACAGAGAAACACACACAGCTTGGAGAAGATGAAGGAAGCTCAAGGCACACAATAGAGAGTGTGTTACTTAGTGTGCAATGGAAAGATATATAGCCCGAAGAGTGATGGGCATATATACAATGCACGGGGGAAAAAACCTCCTAAAGATGGAAAAAATGCCTCGGCGTTCCTAGTGTGTTCACACACATCACTACCACATGTATATGGTAACAATTCTCCATTGCAAGTGCACGCAACTCTTCACCTTGCTTGTATATGGTTTCTTCTAATGAGACCAAGTAAGCCATGATCATTGCTTTCGTTGTTGTAGACGATGTGGTAGGATTAGCATCCAATTTCCTTGGAGATTTTGCATCATTCTCCATGGCGAGTGTGGATTTTCCAACCTTGCGAGTTTTGTCCAACATTGCCTTAAATTCGGCAACAAAAACGCAAAGTTTTTGCAGTTTTTTCAATTATG